>NW_012109919.1:2468274-2583162 GCF_000951045.1 Mandrillus leucophaeus
TCTCTCTCTCTCAAAATATCTTATTGTGTTGTACTCACCCTTCTTCTTGTAATGATGTGAGATGACAAAATGCGAAGTAATAAGTTAAGGTGAGGTGAATGACTGAAGCGTTGTGATACAGTGTTTAACACTTGTGAATTATTTGTTTCTAGAATTTTTTATTTAGTATTTTCAGACCACCATTGACCTCAGATAACTGAAAATGTGGAAGGAGAAACTACAGATAAAGAAGAACTATGATACAAAGCTTTTTGTTTGGCTTCATGGAAGCTTTTCTTCCTCTTCCATTATTACTTTGTTGATGACAGTAAAGGGAAACATTGTCAGTAGGTTCATTTTTAGGCTAACCTTTAATGAGCATTTACTCTATGACAAGCACTGTGTTAGGCATTTTACATGCACCACCTTGCTTTAATCTTTCTCAGCCCCTATTTGGAAACAGCTACTAATACTATTTTCCAGAGTGAAAAAGAGGCTAAATAATTCTTCTAAGCAGTTAGGTAGGCTAGTTGAGCTGGGATATAAATGGAAACTACGTTGAAGCTGTTTTCAAGCAGGCAGACCTATTTTGGTGTTTTGTTTGCACCTGAGGACTATTTTGAAAGTTTGGCACACATCAGGACGTTTGCCAATCCAAATTCTTCTAAGTTGCACTTGCCTTGTTGTAATTAGGGAAGGGCCTCGGACACTCGCATCTGAAATACAGGGAAGACATTTAGATGAAACTTAAAAAGACTACATTTGTTCTCCCAACTCTGTCTTGTGCCTCCGGTCATGTTGTAAATGAAATCAATTATTACTCCTGCCGTATGATTTTCAACCAACAGTTAAAATTTCTACCGCCTTTTTTTTTTTCTTTTTTACTAAAGGGTTTCTAGTTTAAAATGATTTATCTCCTTTGGTTTAATAACAGGAGGTTGGGATTGCAATCCTGAGTTTGGTTCAGAAATAAAGTAAAACCACATGGTCTGCAGGTTGAGGGGAGAAGCCAAATACCCGGGCTGGAGTGTAAAGAGAACTTGTGGGAAATCTCAAGCAGCTGTGAACATCCTGGTGCATGGTTTCTTGGCTGTCCCATTGTAACAGCGCACACTGCAGCTTCAAAACTGAGTGGAGGGCCTCCTTTGGATGACACGAGACTGCTCATCGTCAAGAGAACAACTGAGTTTCTATCTGACCGATCTGAAAATGGATAGTTGTGTAACCTCAAGCAAGCCACGTCTTTCTTCTGGATTTGGAGTTTTTTAATCCATACAGCGAACCCACCCCAGTGACCCTGGCGTCTTGCTCTTTCTCAAACCCTGTAGGAGTCTTCATGCCTCTGCTTCCAAGGCTCCTTCTGTCTATCATGTTCCCCTTCCCTCAGATATACACAGCCTCACTTTTTTACGCCAAAGCATGTATCGTTGTTTAGCCTATTTTACTTTTTGAAAACTTCATTTTTAGAGCATTTTTACATTTATGAAAGATTGCACAAAAAATAAAGTTCCCTTACAACCCTTCCTCTCCATCCTCCTCCCTCAGTTTCCCCTATTATTAAGATCTTGCAATAGTGTGGTACATTTGTCAGAACTAATGAGTCAATATTGATACCTTATGGTCTACTAAATCCCATAGTTTACATTAGGGTTCAATCTTTAAGTTGTGCATTCTATGGATTTTAACAAATGTATGATGATATGTATCTTTTATTACAGTATCATATAGAATAATCCCTTTGCCAAAAAAAAAAAAAACCCAAAAAACCCACACACAAACCCTGTGTTCCATCTACGCATTTCTCCCTCCTTTATCCCAAACCTCTGGCAATCACTGACCTTTTTAATGTCTCTTCGCAGAATTTTAAATAGCTGGAATCCTACAATATACAGCCTTTTTAGACTAGCTTCTTCTATTTAGTGATATGTATTTAAGGTTCCTCCATCACTTTTAATGGCTTGATAGCTCATTTATTTTTATCATTCAATAATACTCCACTATATGGATATTTTTGTTTATCCATTCACTTATTGAAAGGATATCTTGGCTGCTTCCGACTACTAGCTATTATGAATAAAGTTACTATAAGCATGATGTGCAGGTTTTCTTTTAGATATACATTTCCAATTTATTTGCATTAAAAACTAGCAGTGCAATTGCTGGATGGTGTGGTAAGCCTGCATATAGCTTTGTAAAAGACACCAAACTGTCTTTCAAAATGGCTGTATTAATTTACTTTTTACTCTTAAAAGTTTAACTATGTGGCTCACCAATTATGAAAGTGCCTCTTTTATACAGTTCCCTCAGTGGAACCTGTTGCCAAACTTTCGGATTTTTGCCATTCTGCTAGGTGAGAAATTGCATTTCAGGGTAGTTTTCATTTATGGTTCTCTTTGTGTGAGTGATCTTGGCATGTTTCACGTGTTTGAATTCACTTGGTTTTCTATTTCTGTGAACTGGCAATTCATATCTCATGCTCATATTTCAATCAGGTTCTTAGTGGGTTTTTTGGCCTCTATTTTTAACAGGTCTATGTATACTAGGGGTGTAAATCTTCCATCCGTGGTACAAATTGGAAATATTTCCCCAAATTTGACATTTGTCTTTTTACTTTACTTTTGTTTTTTTTTTTACTATGACGTGTTGTCTTTATTGTAGTCAAATTTATAATTCTTTCCCTTGTAACTTATTGATTTTGAATTATAGTTAGAAAAACATTTCCCTTCTGAGGTTATGGAAGAATTCATCTCCTTTTTAAAATCTCTGATCCATTTGGAATGTGTTCTGCTGTAAACTGTGAAAGAAAGATCAAATTTTATGTTATTCCATATGGTGATCCATGATCCTAACATCATTTATTGAAAGCTCAACTTTGTTCCCACTGATATTTCAGATGTCATTTTCTTATATGCCAAATTTCTATTTGGAATTGTAGACTCTTTCTGGGTTTTATAATTGTTCTGTCCACCTGTTCATTTATGCAGGCATCAAAACATACCATTTTCTTTATAGTTCATTTATAATATTTTAATATCTGATAATAAATATTTCCCAGTATTGCTGCAGAAGAATATTTTTATCAATTATTGAGATATAATTTATGTGCAATAAACTTTATTCATGTAAATTCAAAGTACTTTGATAAGTATATTCACTGTGAAACCACTGCTACTATCACAATGCCAATAATTTCCAAAACCAGCATACATTTCCTGTTACCCCTTTGAAGTTCATTCTGCTCCTAGTAAATGAATGATCTGCTTTATGTCAATGTAGATTAGTTTGCATTTTGTAGACTTTAATGTAAATGGAAACATGCTGTATTCATTCTTTTATATATCACTTTTTTCACTCAGCATAATTGTTTTCAGATGCATATTATGTGTCAGTAGTTTATGCCTTTGTGATCACGTGGAATTTCATATTATATGAGTAGACTGCACTTTCTCCATTCACCTGTTCTTGGACATTTGGTGGGTTCCACTTGGCTCTTAAAAATGAAGCTGCTATAAACATTTCTGCACAATGTTTTGTGAACATATACTTTCCAACTTTAGGTAAATACTTAGAAATAGAATGCTGAGTCATGTGGTAGGTGTATGTGGAGTTTTTTTAAAACTGCAAACTGTTTTTTAAGGTTAATGTTGCATTTTACATTCCACTGAAGTTCCAGTTGTTGCATCTTTCATCAATGCCTGGTTTTGGCGGTCTTCTATATTTTGACTATTATAATGGATAGGTACTGGTATCACTTGGTGATTTTAACTTGGATTTATCTCATGATTCATAAAGTTGAGCATCTTTTAATGGGATTATTGTCATTTTTATTTCTTTTAAGACAGGTATGTTCAAATTTCTGCCTTCTAAACTGTTATGTTTTTTATATTAGTAGATTATATGGGTTAGTTATGTATTCTGGATATGTGTATTATAAAAAATGTTATCATTCTATGCTTTGCTTTTAAATGTTCAAAATGCAAACAGTTTTTACTTCATTAAAATCATATTTATCATTTTAAGTGGCTTGTGTGTTAAATGCCCAAGCTAAGAAATCTTTGTCTATCCCAAAGTTGCAGAAATTTTTTCCACGTTTTTTTAAAAAAGGTTTTACTTTGACATTATGTCTATGCATCATCTCTTATAAATGCGGTATATCATGTGATGTACAGGTCACTTGGTTTTTCATTTGGAAGTCCAGTTGTTTCAGCGTGATGTGTTATAAAGGATTCTAATTTCCTTTTGCCAAGAATCAACTGTCAACATATGTGTGAGGCTATTTCTAAACTTTATTTTGTTCTATTTATCCGTATGTTTGTTCTTTCTCCAACACCACGTGGTTTTGAAATCAGGTGGTGTAAATTTTCTATCTTGATTCTTTTCTAAATTATGTAGTGTAAATTTTCTATCTTGATTCTTTACTCTTAGAACTTGTTTGAACTTGCACACAAATTCTAAAACTGGCTTCACAATGTCCTAACTTTTATTTTTCTACAAAAAATGTCTCGTAAAATTATAATTAGCATGAAGTTGAACATTTAGATTGATTTGGGAAGAAACATTGTTTTTTAATTTAGGAAACCAGTATTTCTCTGTATCTATTTAGGACATCTTGCATATCCTGTAACAATATTTTGTGCTTTTCAGTGTAAATTATATACATCTCTTTCATAATTATTCTAAGTATTTTGGTTTTTTTGATGTTATGGCAAATAGCAATTTTTGTTTTAGTTTCTTTTTTATTATTATTATACTTTAAGTTCTAGTGTACATGTGCACAAAGTGCAGGTTTGTTATATAGGTATACATGTGCCATGTTGGTTTGCTGCACCCATCAACTTGTCATTTACATTAGGTATTTCTCCTAATGCTATGCCTCCACCAGCTCCCCACCCCTGTGACAGGCCCTGGTGTGTGATGTGCCCTGCTCTGTATCCATGTGTTCTTATTGTTCAACTCCCACCTATGAATGAGAACATGCAGTGTTTGGTTTTCTATCCTCATGATAGGTTGCTTAGAATGATGGCTTCCAGCTTCATCTATGCCCCTGCAAGGGACATAAACTTATCCTTTTTATGGGTGCATAGTATTCCACAGTGTATATGTACCACATTTTCTTAATCCAGTCTATCATTGATGGACATTTGGGTTGGTTCCAAGTCTTTGCTATTGTGAATAGTGCCGCAATAAACATACATGTGCATGTGTCTTTATAGCAGCATGATTTATAATCCTTTGGGTATATACCTAATAATGGGATGGCTGGGTGAAATGGTATTTCTAGTTCTAGATCCTTGAGGAATCCGCATTATCTTCCACAATGATTGAACTAATTTACACTCCCACTAACAGTGTAAAAGCGTTCCTATTTCTCCACATCCTCTCCAGCATCTGCTGTTTCCTGACTTCTTAATGTTTGCCATTCTAACTGATGTGAGATAGTATCTTATTGTGGTTTTGGTGAGCATTTCTCTGATGACCAGTGATGGTGAGCATTTTTTCATATGTATTTTGGCTGCATAAATGTCTTCTTATGAGAAGTATCTGTTCATATCCTTTGTCCACTTTTTGATGGGGTTGTTTGTTTTTCTCTTGTATATTTGTTTAAGTTCTTTGTAGATTCTGGATATTAGCCCTTTGTCAGATGGGTAGATTGCAAAAATTTTCTCCCATTCTGTAGGCTGCCTGTTCACTCTGATGATAGTTTCTTTTGCTGTGCAGAAGCTCCTTAGTTTAATTAGATCCCATTTGTCTATTTTGGCTTTTGTTGCCATTGCTTTTGGTATTTTAGTCACAAAGTCTTTGCCCATGCCTATGTCCTGAATGGTATTGCCTAGGTTTTCTTCTAGGGTTGTTATGGTATCAGGTCTTACATTTAAATCTTTAATCCATCTTGAGTTAATTTTTGTATATGGTGTAAGGAAGGGATCCAGTTTCAGCTTTCTTCATATGGCTAGCCAGTTTTCCCAGAACCATTTATTAAATAGCGAATTGTTTCTCCATTGCTTGATTTTGTCAGGTTTGTCAAAGATCAGATGGTTGTAGACATGTGGTGTTACTTCTGAGGCCTCTGTTCTGTTCCATTCGTCTATATATCTGTTTTGGTACCAGTACCATGCTGTTTTGGTTATTGTAGCCTTATAGTATAGTTTGAAGTCAGGTAGTGTGATGCCTCCAGCTTTGTTCTATTTGCTTAGGATTGTCTTGGCTATGTAGGCTCTTTTTTGGTCCCATATGAACTTTAAAGTAGTTTTTTCCAATTCTATGGACAAAGTCATCGGTAGCTTGATACGGATGGCATTGAATCTATAAATTACCTTGGGCAGTATGGCCATTTTCATGATATCGATTATTTCTATCCATGAGCATGGGATATTCTTACATTTCTTAGTGTCCTCTTTTATTTGGTTGAGCAGTGGTTTGTAGTTCTCCTTGAAGAGTTCCTTCACATCCCTTATAAGTTGGATTCCTAGGTATTTTATTCTCTTTGTAGGAATTATGAATGGGAGTTCACTCATGATTTGGCTCTCTGTTTATCTGTTATTGGTGTATTGGAATGCTCATCTGTGTTTGTAGATGACATGATTGTATATTTAGAACACCCCATCATCTCAGTCCCAAATCTCCTTAAGCTGGTAAGCATTTCAGCAAAGTCTCAGGATACAAAATCAATGTGTTTTAGTTTCTAATTGGTGTTAGCATACAAAAATACATTTGATTTTTCTATATTTATTTTTAATCTAAGAGCTTTCTATATTTACTTGTTAGTTGTTTTGTAGAATTCTTAGGATTTTTGTGTAAACAATTATGTCATCTTCAAACAAAGAGACTTTTGTTTCTTCCTTTCCAATCTCTATTCCTTTTGTTTCTTCTTCTTGCCTTTTAATAATAGGACATTTATTATAATTTTTACATTTTTTAATTTTTAATTTTTATGGGTAAATAGTAGGTATAAATGTTTATGGGGTACATGAGATATTTTGATCTGTATCATACACTGTGCATACAATGTGCAATAATCACTTCAAAGTAAATGGGGTGTCTATCACCTCAAGTATTTACCATTTGTTTGTGTAATATTAAATCATTCAAATTATACTTTTTATGTTATTTTTAAATTTATAATAAATTACTGTTGACTGTAGTCACCCTATTGTGCTATCAAATACTAGATCTTATTTATTCTATCTAATTGTATCTTTGTACTCATTAACTATGCTCACATCCTCCTCTCCCACTACCTTTCCCAGCCTCTGGCAATAATCATTCTATGTAATATCTCCATGAGTTCAATTCTTTTAATTTTTAATTCCCACAAATGAGTGAGAAGATGTGAAGTCTGTCTGTGCCTGGCTTATTTCACATAGCATAAAGTTCACCAATTCCATCCTTGTTATTGTGAATGACAGGATTTCATTCTTTTTTATGGCTTAGTGCTACAATTTGAAGCCAGGAAATGTGATTCCTCCAGTTTTGTTCTTTTTGCTCCAGACAGCTTTCGCTATTCTGGGTCTTTTGTGGTTTCATATAAATTTTAGGATTGTTCTTTCTATTTTTTTTTGAAGAAAGTCATTGGTATTTTTATAGAAATTGCACTGAATTTGTAGATTGCTTTGGGTAGTATGACCATTTTAACAACATTGATTCTTCGAATTCCTGAACAGGGAATAGCTTTGCATTTTTTGTGTCTTCTTCAGTTTCTTGCATCAGTATGTTATAATTTTCATTACAGAGTTCTTTCACTTCTTTGGTCAAGTTTATTCTTGGGTATTTTATTTTATTTGGATCTATAGTAAATGAGATTACTTTCTTGCTTTCATTTTCAGATTGTTTGCTGTTGTCAGATAGAAATGCTATGAATTTTTGTACATTGATTTTGTATGCTGAAACTTTACTCATTTTTTTTTAAATCAGTTCTAGTAGCTTTTCAGTGGAGTCCTTAGGTTTTTCCAAATACGAAATTATATCATCTGCAGACAAGGATCATTTGACTTCTTCCTTTGAAATGTAGATGTCCTTTATTTCTTTCTCTTGTCCGATTGCTCAAGTACTGTGTTGAATAATGGTGGTGAAAATAGGCATCCTCATCTTGTTCCAGATCTTACAGAAAAGGCTTTCAGTTTTTCCCCTTTCAATATGGGTCTGTCATATATGGTTTTTACTGTGTTGAGGTATGTTCCTTATATACCCACTTTTTTGAGAGTTTGTGTCATGAAGAGATGTTGAATTTTATGCAATGCTTTTTCAGTATCAGTTGAAATGATCATACAGTTTTTATATTTCATTCGTTTATTTGATGAATCACGTTGATTGATCTGCATATGTTGAACCATCCTTGCTTCCCTGGAATAAATCCCACATGGTCATGATGAATGAACTTTTTAATGTGTTGTTGAATTCAGTTTGCTAGTATTTTATTGAGGAGTTTTGCATCAATGGTCATCAGCGATATTGGCCTGTATGTGTTGTTGTTGTTGTTTTTAACAGGTCTTTTTTTCTGATTTTGATATCAGGGTAATGCTGACCTTATAGAATGAGTTTGGAAGTATTCCAAATACTTCCTTCTCCTTTATTTTTCAAAATAGTTTGAGTAGAATTGGTATTCATTCTTCTTTAAATGTTGGGTAGAATCCAACAGTGAAGTCATTGGGTCCCACACTTTTCTTTGCTCTGAGCCTTTTTATTATAGCTCAATCTCATCACCTGTTATTGAATTATTGAATTACACCTATTATTTGGATTTCTTCATGGTTCAATGTTTGCAGGTTATGTCTAAGAATTTATCCATTGCTTCCATGTTTTCTAATTTATTGGCATATTTGCTCATATTAGCTCCTAATGGTCCTTAGAATTTCTGTGGTATCAGTTGTGATGCCTCCTTTTTCATCTCTTATTTTATTTATTTGAGTCTTCTCTTTTTTCCTTAGTTCTTCTGGCTAAAGGTTTGTCAATTTTGTTTATCTTTGCAAAACATAAACTTGTCATTTCATTGATCTTATTATTTTTATTTTCTGGTTTTGATGTATTTATTTCTACTCTGATCATTATTACTTTTCTTCTATTGATTTTGGGTTTGATTTGTTTTGCTTTTCTAGTTCTATAAGATGCACTGTTTGTGTTATTTATTTATTTTTTACCTTTTTGATGTAGGCATTTAGTGCCATAGATTTTCCTCTATGTACTGCTTTTGCTATTCTCATAAGTGGTGGTATGTGGTGTTACCATATGCATTTGTTTCAAGAAATTTCCTTCCTAGGTCTTTAAGTAACTGTTTTCTGTGTTGGTTGAAGTAATTTACAGTCCTACCAACAGTGTAAAAGTGTTCCTATTTCCACAATCTCTCCAGTATCTGTTGTTTCTTGACTTTTTAGTAATTGCCATTCTGACTGGTGTAAGATTGTATCTCATTGTGGTTTTGATTTGAATTTCTCTAATGAACAGTGATGTTGAGCTTCTTTTCATGTTTATTTGCTGCATGAATGCCTTCTTTTGAGACGTGTCTTTTTATGTCCTTTGTCCACTTTTTAATGAGATTGTTTGTTTTTTTTCTTCTAAATTTGCTTAAGTTCCTTGTATATTCTGGATATTAGACCTTTTTCAGATGGATAGATTGCACATTTTTTCTCCCATTAAGTAGGTTGTCTGTTTGCTGTAATTATGGTTTCTTTTGCTGTGCAGAAGCTCTTTAGTTTAACAAGATCCCAGTTGTCAATTTTTGCCTTTGTTGCAATTGCTTTTGACATTTTCTTTCATTTTTTTTGAATTATTTTTATTATACTTTAAATTCTGGGATATGTGTGCAGAACGTGCAGGTTTGTTACATAGGTGTACATGTGCCAGGGTGGTTTGCTGCACCCATCAACCCATCATCTACATTAGGTATCTGTCCTAATGCTATCCCTTCCCTACCCACCCCCCACCCCACTCTCCGACAGGCCCCCGTGTGTGATGTTCCCCTTTCTGTGTCCATGCGATCTCATTGTTCAACTTGCACTTATGAGTGAAAAGATGCAGTGTTTGGTTTTCTGTTCCTGTGTTAGTTTGCTGAGAATGATGACTTCCATCTTCATCCATATCCCTGCAAAAAATATGAACTCATGCTTTTTTATGGCTGCATAATATTCCATAGTGTATATGTGTGACATTTTCTTTACCAGTCTATAATTGATGGGCATTTGGGTTGGTTCCAAGTCTTTGTTATTGTGAATAGTGCTGCAATAAACATATGTGTGCGTGTGTCTTTATAGTAGAATGATTTATAATCTTTTGGGTATATACCTGGTAATGGGATTGCTGGGTCAAATGATATTTCTGATTCTAGATCCTTGAGGAATCGCCACACTGTCTTCCACAATGGTTGAACTAATTTACACTTCCACCAACAGTGTAAGAGTATTCCTATTTCTCCACGTCCTCTCCAGCACCTGTTATTTCCTGACTTTTTAATGATTACTATTCTAACTAGCATGAGATGGTATCTCATTGTAGTTTTGATTTGCATTTCTCTAATGATCAGTTATGATGAGATTTTTTTCTTATATTTCTTGGTCACATAAATGTCTTCTTGACTAAAACACCAAAAGCAATGGCAACAAGAGCAAAAATTGACAAATGGGACCTAATTAAACTAATGAGCTTCTGCACAGCAAAATAAACTATCATCAGAGTGAACCGGCAACCTACAGAATGGGAGAAAATTTTTGCAATCTATCCATCTAACAAAGGGCTAATATCAAGAATCTACAAGGAACTTGAAAGAATTTACAAGAAACAAACAACTCTATCAAAAAGTGGGCAAAAGGTATGAACAGACACTTCTCAAAAGAAGTCTTTTGACATTTTCATCATAAAATCTTTGTCCATGCCTATGTCTGGAATGGTATTACTTAGATTTTCATCTAGAGTTTTTATAGTTTTGAGTTTTACATTTAAGTCTTTAGTCCATCTTGAGTTAATTTTTGTATAAGGTGTAAAGAAGGGGTCCACTTTTAATTTTCTGCATGTGTCTAGCTGTTCACCCACCACCATTTATTAAATAGGGAATTGCTTTATTTTGTCAGGTTTGTAGAAGATCAGATCATTATAGACACACAGTCTTATTTCTGAGTTGTCTATTCTGTTCCATTGGTCTATGAGTCTGTTTTTGTACCAGTACTATGCTGCTTTGTTTAATGTTGCCTTGTAGTATAGTTTGAAGTCAGGTAGAGTGATGCATCCAGCTTTGTTCTTTTTGCTTAGTATTGTCTTAGCTATTTGGGCTTCTTTTGGTTCCACATGAATTTTAAAATATTTTTTTCTAATTCTGTGAAGAATGTCAATGGTAGTTTAATGGGAATAGCATTGAATCTATTATATAAATTGAATCTATTATATAAATTATAAATTTAATAAATTATAAATAATTTATATATATAAATTATATAAATTGAATCTATTATATAAATTAATTTGGGCAATATGACCATTTTCATGATACTGATTCTTCCTATCCATGAGCATGGAATGTTCTTCCATTTGTATCCTCTCTGATTTCCTTCAGTAGTGGTTTGTAGTTCTTGAATTCCCCTTTACTCCCCTTGTTAGCTGTATTCTTAGGTATCTTTTTCTCTTTGTAGCAATTATGAATGGGAGTCCATTCATGATTTGGCTGTCTGCTTCTCTGATGTTGGTGTATAGGAAGGCTTGTGAGTTTTGCACATTAATTTTGTATCCAAGACTTTTCTAAAGTTGCTTATCAGCTCAAGAAGCTTTTGGGCTGAGATGATGGAGTTTTCTAGATATAGGATCATGTCATCTGCAAATAGAGACAATTTGACTTTCTCTCTTCCTGTTCGAATACACTTTATTTCTTTCTCTTGCTTGATTGACCTGGTCAGAACTTCCAATACTCTGTCGAATAGGAGTGGTGAGAGAAGGCATCTTTGTTTTGTGCTGATTTTCAAGGGGAATGCTTCTAGCATTTGTCCATTCAGTATAATATTGACTGAATTCTTCATAAATGGCTCTTTTTATTTTGAGGTATGATCCTTCAATACCTAGTTTATTGAGAGGAGTTTTTAACATGAAGGGATGTTGAATTTTATCAAAGGCCTTTTCTGTGTCTATTAAGATAATCAAATGGTTTTTGTCTTTAGTTCTGTTTATGTGACAAATAACATTTATTTATTTGCATATGTTGAACCAGCCTTGCATTCCAGGGTTTAAGCCAACTTGATCTGGTGAATAAACTTTTAATGTGCTACTGGATTTGGTTTGCCAGTGTTTTATTAACGATTTTTGCATCAGTGTTCATCAGGGATATTGGCCTGAAGTTTTTTTTCTTTTTTTGAATTTCTGCCATGTTTTGGTATCAGGATGATGCTGGCCTCATAGAATGAGTTAGGGAGTCCTTCCTTTTCAATTGTTGGAATAGTTTCAGAAGAAATGCTATCAGCTCCTCTTTGTACTGGGCTTTTTTTTTTTTTTTGGTTGGTAGTCTATTTATTACTGCCTCAATTTCAGAACTCATTATTGGTCTATTCAGGAATTCAACTTCTTCCTGGTTCAGTCTTGGGAGGGTATATGTGTCCCAGAAGTTATTCATTTCTTCTAGATTTTCTAGTTTATTTGCACAGAGGTGTTAAAAGTCTTTTTTGATGGTTGTATTTTTGTGGGGTCAGTGGTGATATCCCCTTTATAATTTGTATTGAATGTATTTGATTCTTCTCTTTTCTCTTCTTTATTAGTCTAGCTAGTGGTCTGTTTTATTCTTTTCAAAAAACAAGCTCCTGGTTTCATTGATTTTTTTGAAGGATTTTTTGTATCTCTATCTCCTTCAGTTCCCCTCTGATTTTGGTTATTTCTTGTCTTCTGCTAGCTTGGGGTTTGTTGGCTCTTGGTTCTCTAGTTGTTTTAGTTGTGATGTTAGGATGTTTATTTGAGATGTTTTTTGATGTGGACATTTAGTGCTATAAATTTTTCTCTTAACACTGCTTTAGCTATGTCACAGGGATTCTGGTACATTGTTTCTTTGTTCTCATTGGTTTCAAAGAACTTCTTGATTTTTGCCTTAATTTCATTATTTACCCAGGAGTCATTCAGGAGCAGATTGTTCAATTTCCAAGTAGTTGTGTGGTTTTGAGTGAGTTTCTTAATCTTGAGTCTTAATTTGATTGCACTGTGATCTGAGAAACTGTAATTACTTCAGTTCTTTTCATTTGCTGAAGAGTGATTTACTTTCAATTATGTGATCAATTTTGGAGTAAGTGCCATGTGGTGCTGAGATGAATGTATACTCTGTTGTTTTGGGGTGGAGAGCTCTGTAGTCATCTAGAAGGTCCACTTGATCCAGAGGTGAATTCAAGACTTGGATATCATTGTTAATATTTTCTTGATGATCTCTTTTTTATTATTTTTGTTTTTTGAGACAGGGTCTTACTCTATCCCCTAGACTGGAGTGCAGTGGTGTGATCTCGGCTCACTGCAACTTCTGCCTTCTGGGTTTAAGCAAGGATCTCTTTAATATTGACAGTGGGGTGTTAAATTTGCTCACTACTATTGTGTGTTAGTCTGAGCCTCTTTGTAGGTCTCTAAGAACTTGTTTGATAAATCTGGGTACTCTTGTATTTAGTGCATATATACTTAGGATAATTCACTCTTATGAAGCTTAGTTTGGCTGGATATGCAATTCTGAGTTGGAAATTATTTCTTTTAAGAATGTTGAATATTGGCCACCAATCTCTTCTAGCTTGTAGGGTTTCCACTGAGATGTCCACTGCTAGTCTGATAGGCTTCCCTCTGTAGATGACCTGGCATTTCTCTCTGCCTGCCCTTAACATTTTTCCTACATTCTGACCTTGGAGAATCTGACGATTATGTGTCTTGGGGTTGCTCTTCTCACAGAGTATCTTACTGGGGTTCTCTGGATTTCCTGAATTTGAATTTTGAATTTTGATCTGTTTTGCTAGGTTGGAGAAATTCTGCAGGATGATATCCTGAAGTATGTTTTTCAATGTGGTTCCATTCTCCCCATTTCTTTCAGATTCCTCAATCAGTCACAGGTTGATCTTTTTTACACATTCCCTTAGTACTCAAAAGTTTTGTTCATTCATTTTCATTCTTTTTCTCTAATCTTGTCTGCCTATCTTATTTCAGCAAGCTAGTCTTCAAGATCTGAGATTCTTTCTTCCACTTGGTCTATGCAGCTATTGATACTTGTCATTGCATTTTGAAACTCTCATGTTGTGTTTTTCAGTTCCATCGGGTCATTTATGTTCCTCCCTAAACTGGTTATTCTGGTTGACAGCTCCTGTAGTGTTTTATCATGGTTCTTAGCTTCTTTGCATTGGGTTAGAACACAGTCCTTTAGCTCAGTGAATTTCACTTTTAACAACCTTGTGAAGCCTACTTCTGTCAGTTCATCCGTCTTGGTCTCAGCTCATTTCTGTGCATGTGCTGGAGAGGTCTTGCAATCATTTGGAGGAGAAGAGGCACTCTGGCTTCTGAGTTTTCAGCATTTTTGCATTGATTCTTCCTCATCTTCATGAGCTTATCTACCTTTGATCTTTGGGACTGCTGACCTTTGGATGGGGTTTTTGTGGGGTCTTTGTTTTGTTGATTATGTTGTTGTTGTTGCTTTCTGTTTGTTTTTCTTTTAACGGACAGGACCCTCTTCCATAGGGTGGCTGCAGTTTGGTGTGGGTCCACTCCAGACACTATTCGCCTGGGTCCTGTCCACACATGGAGGTGTTGTGGAGGCTGCAGAACAGCAAAGATAGCTGCCCGCTCCTTCCTCTTGAAGCTGTGTTCCAGAGGGACACCAGCCGGATGCTGCCTGAAATGCTCCTGTATGAGGTGTCTAGCGATCCCTGTTAGGGGTTCTCACCCAGTCAGGAGGCACAGGATCAGAGACCTGCTTAACAAAGGACTCTGGCTGCCCCTTGGTAGAGCAGGTGCCCTGTGTTGGGGAGAATCCCCCTCATCCAGACTGCCCAGATTCTTCAGAGCCAGCAAGCAGGACAGACTAAGTCTGCTGGACCCAGAGATCATGGTCACCCCTTCCCCCAGGAGCTCCATCCCAGGGAGATCAGAGTTCAGTCTGTAGACTCCTGGCTGGAGTTGAAGTTCCTGCAGGGAGGCCCCACCTAGTGAGGAGGGATGGATCTGGGTTCCACCTAAATAAGCAGTCTTGCTACAATCTGCCACAGTTGCTATACTGTGCCATGGGGGGAATTCCTTCTCATCCAAACTGCCCAGTCTCCCTGGCACTGACAGGGGAAAATGGCTCTCTGGTGCCACAGTGATGGTGGCCACCCGTCTCCCTGGGAACTTGGTTATCTTAGGCAGTCTCTAGCCTGCTTCTGCTGACCACAACCCCAAGCAGTACCGACAGTCTGCACAACTCTGTGCTTGGGACCCAAGGCCTTGGTGGCATGGGATCATGAGGGGATCTCCTAATCCACAGGTTGCACAGATCTGTGGAAAAAGCGTGGTTTCCTGGGCTGGGTAGCACGTGCATTCCCTGACTCCCTTGGCTGGGTGTGGGAGGTCCCCTCATCCTGTGTGGCTCCTGGGTGGGCTGTCATTCCACCCTGCTTTTCCTTGTTCCTTGTAACCACTTAGTCCCAATGAGAGAACCTGGATACCTCAGTTGAAGGTGCAGGATTCACTCACCATTTTTATTCTTCTCTGTGAGAGCCACTGACCACAGCTGCTTCTAATCAGCCATTTTGGTCCCTCCCCACCTAAATCTAATTATTAATAAACAATATTCATTAGCTGATAAATTATTTGAGTCACCTCATGTACAGATGGTTACAGAACATCATTGATCTTTAATTAATAGATTGCATAGCACTGATTAACGATCAGTAGATCTGGAGATGAGTATGGTCAATCCAGACTAACTGAAATTAACCAAAGCTATGCTATTACACTGATTAATTTTTGACTATTAAAACAATCTTGCAGGCCTGTATAAAGCCTTTTGGGTTATGGCATATTATCCATTTTATTTTTTGGATTGAGTTTGCTAATAGTTTTTTATAATGTTTTATCTTTGTTCATGAGTGATTTTATTTATTCATTCATTCATTATTTATTTATTTCAATAGCTTTTGGTGTACAAGTGGTTTTTGGTTACATGGATGAATTACATAGTAGTGAATTCTGAGATTTTAGTGCACCTATCACATGAGTAGAGTACATTGTACCCAATGTGTAGTTTTTTATTCCTGGCTCCCCACTCCATCTCCCCCTTCCGAGTCCCTAAAGTCCATTATATCATTCCATATGCCTTTTCATACTCATAGCTTAGCTCCCACTTATAAGTGAGAACATACGGTTTTTGACTTTTCACTCCTGTGTTACTTCATTTAGAATAATGGCCCCTAGCTCCATCCAAGTCACTGCAAAATAGATTATTTCATTCCTTTTAATGGCGGAGTAGTATTCCATTATTCTATGCTGTATATATACTACATTTTCTTTATTCATTAGTCAATGGACACTTAGGTTGGTTCCACTCTTTGCAATTGTAAATTTTGCTGCCATAAACATATATTTGCAAGTGTCTTTTTCATATAACGACTTCTTTTCCTTTGGGTAGATACCCAGCATTGGGATTGCTGGATCAAATGGTAGATCTGCTTTCAGCTCTTTAAGGAATCATCATTATGTTTCCATAGTGGTTGAAGTAATTTACATTCTCACCAGAAGTGTATAAGTATTTTCTTTTCCCCATGTTCACTGCCCCCAACAACTAATGTCTTGTGACTTTTTTTTTTTTTTGAGACGAAGTTGCCCAGGATAGAGTGCAGTGGTACGATCTCAGGCCACTGCAACCTCCTTCTCCTGGGTTCAAGCAATTCCCCTGCCACAGTCTCCTGAGTAGCTGGGATTATAGGTGCGCACCACCATGCCCAGCTAATTTTTGTATTCTTAGTAGAGATGGGGTTTCACCATGTTGGTAAATCTGGTCTCAAACTCCTGACCTCGCGATCCGCATGCCTCGGCCTCCCAAAATGCTGGGATTACAGGTGTGAGTCACCATGCCAAGCTGTGAAGTTTTAATAATGGTCATTCTTGCAGGAGCAAGGTGATATCTCATTGTGGTTTTAATTTGCATTCCCTGATGACTAGTGATATAGAGCATTTTTTTTCATATGTTTGTTGGCTATTTGCATATCTTCTTTTGAGAATTGTCTATTCATGTCCTTTGCCCACATTTTAATGGGATTGTATGTTTTTTTCTTGGTGATTTGTTTGAGGTCTTTGTAGATTCTAGATACTAGTACTTTGTCAGATGTATAGTGTGCACATATTTTCTCCCATTCTGCGAGTTGTCTGTTTACTCTGTTGATTATTTCTTTTGCTGTGCAGAAGTTTTTAGTTTAATTAGGTCCTGTTTATTTTTGTTTTTGCTGCATTTGCTTTTGGGTCTTAGTCCTAAATTCTTTGCCTCAGCCAATGTCTAAGAGAGTTTATCCAAAGTTGCCATCTAGTATTTTTATGGTTTCAGGCCTTATATGTAAGTCTTTGATCCATCGTGAGTTGATTTTTGTATATCGTGGGATATATGAATCCAGTTTCATTCTTTTACATGTGGCTTGCCAGTTTTCCCAGCACCATTTATTACATAGGGTGTCCATTCCACAATTTATGTTTTTATATTCTTTGCCAAAGATCAGTTGACTGTACATATTTGGCTTTATTTCTGGGTTCTCTATTCTGTTCCATTGGTACAAGTACCATGCTGTTTTGGTGATTATAGCCTTGTGGTATAATGTGAAGTCTGGTAATGTGATGCCTCCTGATTTGTTCTTTTTGCTTAGGGATTGCTTTGGCTATTTGGGCTCCTTTTTGGTTCCATATGAATTTTAAGATTTTTTTTTTTTTTTACAATTCTGTGAAAAAATGATGTTGGTATTTAATGGCAACTGTGTTGATTCTGTAGATTGCTTTAGGTGGTATGGCCATTTTCATAATAACTGATTCTTCCAATCCATGAGTATGGGATGCATTTCCATTTGTTTGTGTCATCTATTGTCTCTTTCAGTAGCGTTTTGTAGTTCTCCTTGCAGAGATCTTTCACTTCCTTGGTTAGGTGTATTCCTTGGTGATTTTTTCTTTTCTTTTCTTTTTTTCAGCTGCTGTAAACAGGATTGAGTTCTTCATTCTCAGCTTGATGATTTTTAATATATAACAATGATACTGATTTGTGTTCATTAATTTTGTAACCCAAGACTTTGCTAAATTTGTTTATCAAATCTAAGAGTCTTTTGGAGTAGTCCTTTGGATTTTCTATGCATATAATCATATAATCCACAAAAGGCAATAGTTTGACTTTCTCAGATTCAATTTAGACGCCCTTTATTTATTTCATTTTCCTAATTGCTCTTGCTAGTACTTCTAGAACTGTGTTAAATAAGACTGGTGATAGTGGGCATCCTTGTCTTGTTCCTCTTCTCAGGGGGAATGCTTTAAACTTTTTTCCATTTACTATGTTGTGGGCTGTGTGTTTGTCATATATGGCTTTCATTATTTTAAAATAATATGCCTATGTTTTTGAGAGTTTTTATCATAAAAGGGTGCAAGATTTCATCAAATGCTGTTTCTGCATCTGAAGAGATCTTATGGTTTTTGTTTTCAATTATTCTTATGTGATGTATTACATTTATTGATTCGTATATGTTAAACCATCCCTGCATCCCTGGAATGAAATGCACTTGATCACAATGAATTATCTTTTTGATATGCTGTTGAATTTGGTTAGCTAATATTTTGTTGAGGATTTTTGTCATCTGTGTTAATCAGGGAAATTGGTCTGCAGTTTTTGTTTTTTGTTGTGTTTTTTCCTGGTTTTGAAATCAGGGTAATACTAGCCTTATAGAATGATTTGGGGAGGATTCCTTCTTTCTCAATCTTTTGGAATAGTTTTGGTAGGATTGATACCAATTCTTTGAATGTCTGGTAGAATTCAGCTGTGATCTACCTGGTCCTGAGCTTTTTATTGTTGGTAATTTTTAAATTACAGTTTCGATCTTGCTGTTTGTTATTGGTCTGCTCAAGGTTTCTATATCTTCTTGATTTAATCTAAGAGACTTGTATGTTTCCAGGAATTTGTCAATTTCCTCTAAATTTTCTAGCTTGTGTGCATAAGGGTCTTCATAGTAGTCTCAAGTGATCTTTTGTATTTCCATGGTGTCTGTTGTAATGTCTCTAGTTTCATTTCTAATTGAGATTATTTGGGTCTTCTTCTTTTCTTGATTAATCTAGCTAATGATCTATTGATTTTGTTTATATTTTTCAAAGAACCAACTTTTGTTTCATTGATACTTTGTATTGTTTTTCTTGTTTAAAATTCATTTAGTTCTCCTCTGATCTTTGTTATTTCTTTTCCTCTTATAGCTTTAGGTTTATTTTGTTCTTGTTTCTCCAGTTCCTTCAGGTGTGACTTAGGTTGTCAATTAGTGCTCTTTCAGCATTTTTCAGCATTTTTGATGTAAGCATTTAGCACTATAAACTTTCCTATGGTACTGCATTTACTCTATCTCAGAGGTTTTGATAACTTGTCTCATTATTATAATTCAGTTAGAAGAACTTCCAAATTTCTGTCTTGATTTCATTGTTAACCCAGATATTATTCAAGAGCAGATTATTTAAGTTCCATGTATT
Source organism: Mandrillus leucophaeus (assembly GCF_000951045.1). Lineage (NCBI taxonomy): Eukaryota > Metazoa > Chordata > Mammalia > Primates > Cercopithecidae > Mandrillus > Mandrillus leucophaeus. The sequence goes on from NW_012109919.1 coordinate 2,487,904, forward strand.
TGCATAATTTTGAGGATTCCTTTGGGAGTTGAGTTCTAGTTTTATTCTGCTGTGGTCTGAGAAGATAGATACTTGATATACTTTTGGTTATTTAAAATGTATTGAGACTTGTTTTGTGGCCTATCTATCTTGGAGAATGTCCCATTTGCTGATGAGAAGAATATTCTCTTGATCTTAGGTAGAATGTTCTTTAAATATCTGTTAAATCCATTTGTTCTAGCATGTCATCTAAGTCCATTATTTTTCTGTTGATGTTCTGTCTTAAAGATCTGTCTAGCGCTATCAGTGGTGTATTGAAGTCTCCTACTATTATTTTTTTGCTGTCTACCACATTTCTTAGGTGCAGTAGCAATTGTTATATGAATCTGGAAGCTCCAGTGTTTATCACTGCATAGTGACCATCTTTGTCTTTTTTTTTCTTTTTACTGTTGTTGCTTTAAAGTCTGTTTTGTCTGTCATGAGAATAGCTATTCCTGCTCATTTGTGTTTCCATTTGTGTGGAATACCTTTTTCTGTCCTTTTACCTTGAGTTTGTATGAATTTTTCTGTGTTAGGTGAGTTTCTTGAAGACAGTAGATATGTGGATTGTGATTTTTTTCTCCATTCTGCTATTCTGTATCTTTTAAGTGGAGTTAACAATAATGTAATTTAGACCATTAACCTTCAACATTAATATTAACATGTGAGGTACTGTCCTCTTCATCATGTTGTTACCTAGTTTGTTGTTGTTGTTGTGTTATTGTTTTATAGGCTCTGTGTTTAAGCTTTCAAGAGGTTCTATTTTGGTGTAGATCAGGCTTTTGTTTCAAGGTTTAGAACTCCTTTTAGCGTTTCTTCTATTGCTGGTTTGGTCTTGACAATTTCCCTCAGCATTTGTTTGTCTGAAAATGACTTTATTTCACCTTCATTTATGAAACTTAGTTTTGAGGGACACACAGTTCTTGGCTGACATTTGTTCTGTTTAAAGAGATTGAAGATAGAACCCCAATCCCTTCTGGCCTGTAAGGTGCCTGCTTAGAATCCTGCTGTTAGTCTGACAAGTTTTCCTTTGTAGGTTACCTGCTGCGTTTGTCTTACTGCTCTTATAATTTTTTCCTTTGCATTGACTTTAGATAGCCTGATGGGAATATGCTTTGGTGAAGATCTTTTTGCAGTGAATTTCCCAGTTCTTTGAGCTTCTTTGATTTGAATGTCTAGATCTCTAGCCAGGCAGGGGAAATTTTAAATTATTCCCTCAAGTAAGTTTCCCAGACTTACTGTTTCCTCCCTCAGGAAAACCAATGATTCATAGGTCTGTACATTTTACATAGTACCATATTTCTTTACATGGTTCATTTATTTTGATTCACTTTCCTTTATTTTTGTCTGATTGGGTTAATTCAAAAGCCTTGTTTCTGAGCTCTGAAATTCTTTCTCTACTCATCCCAGTCTATTGTTAAAACTTCCTACTGCATTTTGTAATTCCCTCAGTGTGTCCTTCATTTCCATAAGTCCTGATTGGTTTTTCTTGATGACATCTACCTCTCTAGAAAAACTGGTTTTTCATTCATATCCTGAATTGCTTTTTAAATTTCTTTATGATGATTTTCATCTTTCTCTGATATCTCTTTGAGTAGTTTAAGAATTGACCTTCTGAATCCCTTATCTAGTGTTTCAAAGATTTCATTTTGGTTTGAGTCCATCATTGGAGAGCTAGTGTGATCTTTTGGAGGTGTTATAGCCCCCTGTGCTGTCATATTACCAGAGTTATTTTTCTGCTTCCTTCTCATTTGGGTACACCATTGTATTCTAATTATTCTTGAATTTGTGTTGGATTTGACTGTGTTTGTTTTGTTTGTTTTAAAATTTCTTTTCCCCCTGAACAATGAGACTTTAATGCTTTAGTTATTTATAGCCCAATTTGGTTCTTAGTGCTTTTAGGAGTGAGTACTGTAAGAATTCTTTGGTTATAGCATCTTTGTATGATGCCTTTCTCATATACTGGCTGTAGTAGTCATGTGCTTGGTGTGTAAGCAAGGTCAGTGTCTTCTGCGGGGTTGAAATGATAGAGGGCTCATAAAGCTTATCTTATTCCTCCATCTCGTGCACTTTTTATTTATTTATTTCCCCCCAGTATTTTATTTACTGGCGTCATCATTCAGGCTTCAGACCAATAGAGAAGTGTCCCTGGGTAGGAACGGGTTTTGGCTAAAGCAGGTGAGTAAATGAAGTTCCAGGCTTGACAGAGGTGGCTGGAGGAGCTCTTAGTGAGTCACACTGAGATATTATCAGGGGGAAGGGTTGGACTCACTTCAGCTTCCCTGCCAGGTGAGCAGGAAAGTTATCAACCTCTTAGACATGCTCCTGTACCAGTACTGTGGCTACTCAGATCAGGCAAACACACCTTTTAATCTGTAGAAATGTTAATGTTCCAAATAGAGAGGAATTGTAACTGACTCTTATGCAAGCTTGAACTTAGAGGATGCTTCTCCTGTGAGACTGCAGTTGCCATGATGTGTTCTAGGAAGGCTTACTATAGTTGCGCCCATGCCAACCTTCCATGGAAGAAGACACAATTGTGCCTACAGTGTTGGACAAGGAGGAAAAGACTTCATCTTCTCCAAGACTGGCCATGTACACCAAGACTATCTGACTGTTGGAATACAGCTGAAGACTTTTCCTGCTGAGCCCAGCACTGCAACTGTGCATCTGCTGAAGGAAGCTTTCCACCAGCAAAATAATCAGGTGCTCAAGCCCTGCTGTCTAGATTCTTTTGTCCCACATGGTGTTACTTTAATGTGGTGTACTCCCCTTTCCTCTAGGAGTGGGTGTCCCTGGGAGCCAGACTACTGTGAGTGTTGTTGCTTTTCTGGGTCTACCTGCCCAGTGAAATTGTCGCACTCTAGACTGGTGTTGGGGGAATGTCTGCAGGGGATCCAGTGATGTGACCTGTCCTCACATTTCCCAGCAGTGGGTAGTAGCACCAGCTCTAATGGGGGTGGCAGGAGAGTGATACAGACTCTGTGAAATTCCTTGGTTATTGATAGCCTTAGTATATCATCTTTCTTGAATGCCAGTTATAGTAGTAATGAACTGGTCATGTGGACAGACTCAGGACCTCCTGGTTAGCTAGAGTGGTGCAGGCAGTGGTGATACCTGAGATTGCACAGCCATTTTTCTCCTTCCTGGGTGCAGTGTTACTCTACCAGGGTATGCTGTCATGGAGAGTGTGGGTTGGCCTCCAGCTAGGAGGTGGCGCTTGTAAAAGAGCACTAGCTGTGGTAATAGCAGTGGGATTTTTGCTTGCCTTATGTTGTCCAGTGAGGATTCTCTGGTTTCTCAGGTAATGGGTGGGGCCAGGTAGCTCCCAAGAGATTCTGTCTTTTGTGTTAATTACCAGGGCAGGTGGTGGGGAAAGCCAGGTTAGGGCTGGGTCATACAGATTTGCACTCTGATTCTCCATGTGCAGGGCAAGGCTCTGCTGAACAGAAGAGTTTGTGCAGGAAGTAATGAGTAGCAGGAGCCCCACAGTTCCCACGCACTTGGCAAGGCAGCTCCACTCCCACAGTGTTCCACTGGAAGCAGCAAGCTGAATTCCTGTTAGCCTGTAATCAAAACTTGCCACCGCCAGGAGTCAATATTTCCCCAGGGAGATTGCAAATATGGCTTTCAGGCTATGGTCCTCCCTGTCCACTGCAAAGCCAGTGCCCAGCTACTGCGCCTGCAGCTCCTGCACTCACAACTCCTGCCCTCATGACTCCTGCACTTGCAGCCTGCTTTTCATTCTCCTGTACCGCAGCCCTGGCCAAAGAAGTTTGTCCTCACTCAAGGTTATATTGTGAAACCCCATTGGGAGCTTCTTTCAACCTACAACCACTGCCTTAACTTTTTGGCTGTCCTCTGCAGGATTCCCTGTGAGGAACAGTAAGGAATGGCTGCCCTCGATCCACACTGGATCTGTGAGTGCATGTAAGGGCCTTCTCACCACTACTTTTAATTTTATACTCCATGACCCTCCCCAGGTTTGTTCCTGAGCTGGTTGGGGTTAGGGCCTTCCCCTGTTCCCTGGACTTTCAGGGTCCTCTGTGGGGGTGTATATCCCAGAGGCAAACTCTCACTTTCTCACACTCAGGGGACTCATAGACCTTCACCAGACTCAGTATAGGTTGCAGCCTCCTGCTTCCTTCAAAGGGTCCATGGATTTCTTCAGTTTTTCTGTTCAGTTACTGCATTGCTTCTGGGTTAAAAGATGTTACCCACTAAGGAACATGGTTGTTACTCTAGGGAAATGAAGTTACTTTTGACCATAAATTTTTGACACTTGTATTCATTTTTGTTAATGCATTTATCAGGTTTTAGGATCAGGTTGTGCTGACCTTATTAAAAAAATTCAAGAAGTGTTTCCTCTTTCTCTTTTTTCTGAGAACTTTTGTGTAATATTGATTATATCTTTATTGAATGTTTCATAGAATTCACCACTAAAAACATATGGGCCAGGAGTTTTCTTGGTGGGAAAATTTTTGATAATACGTTTTATTTCACAGGTATTTAATTATTCAGGTTTTCTGTTTCATCTTTTGTCAGTTTTGTTGTATTTTTTTTCAAGACATTTGTACATTTCATGTAAATTGTCCTATTCGTTGGGATGATGTGATCATTATATTATCTTATTACAATTTTAATGTCTGCTGATTCTGTAGTGATAACCCTTCTCTCACTCCTGATATTGGTGATTTGTGTTCTCTTTTTCCTTGCTCAGTCTAGGTAAGGGTTTATCTTCTTGCTGATCTTACAAAGAACCAACTTTTGCTTTCATTAATTTATCAACACTAGTCATTCTTTATGATATAGGCTTTATATGATGTCTATAAACAGAATAAGATACTTCACAAGACAGCAACATGTGTGTGTATGTATTCCTCTAAATACACACACATACACACACATATATTCAGCCATGTATATTTATCCAGATAGTTACCATTTATGATTCTTTTCATTTCTTCCTGAAGATCTAAATTTTACTCTGGTATCGTTACCCATCAGCCTAAAAAGTTGTCTACAATTTCTTACAGTCAGGCCTGCTGCTAACAAGCTGTTTTAGTTTTCTTTAATCAAAAATCTTGAAGGATATAGTTATTATATGTATAAATTTGACTTAGTTTTTTTTTTTTCTTATATCATCTTAACCCATTTATGCCAGAGGTTGCAAAATTTTTGTGTGAAAAATCAGACCTTAGTGATGACCTTGAGCCAGATATGAATAACTCCCACAAGCTTAGCATTCCAATAATGGCACACTAGGCGTAAATGGGTTAAATATAGTTCTGTTGTCTTCATATCCATTATTTCTGAGAAGGAGTTCATGTCATTGTAATTTTACTACACCTGTTATAAAGTGTCATTTTTCTCTGTCTGCTTGTAAGATTTTGTCTTTATTGTTGGTTTCCATCAGTTTGAAAATTATGTTGTCTTGGTACGCTTTTCTTTATATCTGTTCTCTTCAAGGTTTACTGAACATCTCCAAGTCTGTAAATTGACACCATTCACCAAAGTTGAGGAACTTCTGGCAATTATTTCTTCAAATATCTTTCTTCTGTCCCCCTACTTGCCTTTTCAACTTGAATTTCATACATTTTAGATGAATTAATTTTGATCCATATATCTCTAAGCTTAGTGTATTAGTTTGGGCCTGTTTTTAAGATATATCTTTCAGTCTTGGACTATCGATGAGGTTCTTTGTTATATTTTCTGTTTTTCTATTGAGTTTCCTAACTTTTCCTTATTATGAGTGTATTATGTCATTGAATGTAGTAGTAAGAATTGTTCTAAATTCTTGGATAGTTCCATCATTTAGGTCCTATTGAGACTGACCTCAGTATCTGGTTATTTTTATTGAGAATGGGTTATCTATTCCTGATATTTCAAATGTCAAGTAAGTTTTTTTTTTTTTTTTCCCAGACATTGTTACTGTCCTGCTGTGGAGACTTTTTTTTTATTTTTTAATTCTTCTCAAGAGTTTTGTTGCTTTTCTTTTAACCTGCAATTAGCTTGGTTGAACAACGTGCTATTTTTTAATCTACAAGTGACAGCTCAGATCTCAGTTCAGTTATTTTGGCCTTATCTGTGCAGCTTTGCGTCTACCCCACATGTGAATTGTTCAGTGGTCCCACTGGGACTTAGGCAGAATTTGCACAAACAGACCTGGGGCTCTTCTGATTCTCTCCTGTCTAGGACTACCCTCTCACCATGCAGCAGCTATGGCTGCTCTGGTTTCAGTCTATTTTAGGCCAGAGATGTGGCAGATTTTCTTTCAGAGCTTCAGCTGCCCTCCACCATGCTGTGACTATGGCCTTCCTTCAGGCCAAAGATGCAAAGAAGGAAAACTCATTCTGTGCTGTCTTTTCTTCCAAATTTTAAATCCTTTCCAAAATATGCCCACTATTTATTCACTCTCCAAAATCTCCTGGACACTGCATTTTTGCATTTTTCCTGACTTTTTATTTTACCCGTGGGAGGGTTGGACTGCTGGGATCTTATTTTGACATAATGAAAGCAGAATCATCAGGAATAATTTCGTAAACTTTTTGAGAGTTTATAAAAAATAATTTATGCCTCTTATATAAGAAAATATAAAATACATAGAATAACAATAATAAATATAATTTGCTACCTCAATACTTCAAAATGACCAATATATTTTGTATCAGACTTATTTTTATTTAAAAATTATATATAAATATATATTTAATATATGGAATATCTAAAATATAATATATGGGATATATATAATATCTTATATTACATATACATCATATTATACATAATGTATATTATTCATAATATAGAATATATATTATATGTAATACACATGTTATATATAACATTATATATGGTAATATAATATATATGGGATATATATTATATACTGGATATATAAATATATATAATATATGGGATAAAGAACATAGTTTTAAACAAATATGGAATTTTGTTTTATATGTATTTTGTAATATATTTTATCAACCTTTTAAAAGTGTTTTGAACATTTTTTTGTTGCCAGTAAATGCAGATATACTATCATAATTTACCTATCAATTCACTGATCATTGCTTAACCAGGTTGTTTTAAATTTTCCTCATTTATAAGTTACATAACAGTAGATATCTTTATGTGGACAAACTAATAATATTTAAACAAAATTGAAAAAAATTGTTTCTAACATGCAAAATATGATCATGTTTCAATAAATAAGCAAAAGAATAGTGAAAAATAAAATTGCTACCAATTTTACAAAAGTTCATGTATTTAGTCTTCATACCATTTAATCAATATGAACCTCTTTAAAGCCTGATAACTAGCCAAAGAATGTGAACATAGATTATAAAATGCATACTGGAAAAAAACACAATAATTACGTATTAGTAAAACAAATTTTAAAAAATAGAATTTCTGTACCCATTAAGTTGACAATTAAAATGAAAATCTTCAATTTGGAAAATGTGTAATGAGACAGAAATTCTTATGAATCACTGACGAGTATGCAAAATATCCTTTGTAAAGAACTTTAGCAAAATATGTTACAAGTCTTACAATATTTATTCTCTTTGACCTAGTTCCACTTCCTGGAATCAATCTTAAGAAAACAATCCTAAGTACAACATTTTGTGCAAAACATTTAAAAAGAATAATAATAATTGTTTAATTCTGTTAAATATGGAAAACAAATCTCAACATAATATTATAAGGACATTGAGCTAACTGATATGAAAAAATGCAGAAATGATTAACAATTTTGACAAAATTACTTCAATAGTTAAAAAATGCTTATATTTTAATAAAAAGTAAAGTAAAATTCAAATTCTACATATAGAATATGAGATAACCTATTATAAAAACAATGTATATGGATAATAACTAGATGAGAGTTTACAAAAGTACCTGTATTTGAGCACTAGTATGAAAAGTAGCAATTATTTTAACAATTATTTCTTTTTTCCACAGTAAGGATATATTAGGTTTGTAATTTGAAAGTAGTCTTTATTTTCAGTTTTATGTGATTTCTTGTTTCATTAATTTGACAGAATATTTTTAAATGTTTTAATGTACACATGGGGCATAGCCCCTAGATTCAGAAATTAGATAAGGATGCTTGTTAGCTCCACTATTACTCAGCACTGTTACAGATACCTTACACAATAAAATAAGAAAAAGAAAAGAAAGATGATGTTTAAATATTATAAAGAAAGAGTAAAAAATATTTGTAGATTATCTGATATCTATATAAAATTGGAACCAAATTTAATACAACAGAAACAAAAAAGTCAAGAAGAGAGTTTGGTGCTCTGCACAAGATAAACATATCAATAGTTCTTTCTGTATTGTACCAACATACAGCAGGAAAATGGGAAGACAATCATATCCACATATATAACTCTCTATAAATGAAACTAATGAAAGTGTTCAGGACCTAGAAATGAAATAAATGTTAATGAATTACTAAACAGGTAAGCAAATGGAGATACATTTCATGTTTTTTAATGAGAGAAAATTGTAATAATAATGAAAATAGTGTTAGTTAACTATATACTAGGCACCTTTAAGTGTGGTCATACAGCACTCAGTTTATACTCGTAATATTTTCCATGAGTCTTGTGCTATTAATTTCACCATTTTATGCATATAAATTTGAGAAAGAGTAACCTGTGTGGCCTGAGCCATTTCTGCAAGGTGCTTGTTTTTTGTTTTTGTTTTTATTTTTTTTAGATGGAATCTTGCCCTGTCACCCAGGCTGGAGTGCAATAGTGCGATCCTGGCTCACTGCAACCTCCGCCTCCTGAGTTCAGGTAATTCTCCTGCCTCAGCTGCCCGAGTAGCTGGGATTACAGGCACCTGCCACCATGCCTGGCTAATTTTTTGTATCTTTAGTAGAGACAGTGTTTCACCATGTCCTGACCTTGTGATCCACCCGCCTCTGCCTCCCAAAGTGCTGGGATTACAGGCATGAGCCATGGTGCCCTGTTGATACTTGGTTTTAAATGTAGCTCCCAATAGAATATTTTAATAAAATGTTGAATATAAAATGTATCTTAAATAAAAATGGCGCTAATACATACAGGACTATTTTGAAAGCAATACAAATTTTGTAAAACTATAGTCAAATAGGTAATGTTGGAAGGAAAGGGACAATTTTGTCAATGAGATAAAATAGGAAATTTAGTTTTTGTTTCAATCTCGAGTGGGGAAAGGTGAACTATTCACAGTGGATGCTGTGCCGGTTTCCATCTCTATGATATAAATAACATTAGACTTATATCACAAAATGTATGTAAAATAAATTCCATATAGACCAAATAACTAAATTTGAAAGATTATGAAGTGTTACAATTATTCTATATTAGAAAGATCTTTCTAAATAGGACATAAAACTTGGAAGTCCCTTGAATAAAACTTCCTGTTTTGACTAAATATAACTGAACATCCTCTTCGTGAAAAAGATACCTTCAAATACAAAATCAGGTGAAAAATTAATTTATTAACATATCTTGAATATATACAAATATCCCGTTAATCACTAGAGAAGTAGAAAGAAAGGAAATAAAATGCAATTTTCAGAAGAGGAAATACAAATAGCTAAGACATACATGAGAAGACACTCAGTCCCGCTGACAATCAGGAACATACAAAATAAAATAGCTTCTTTCTGTTTCTCCATAAGAAGAACGAACAAAACGAAAGAAGAAAGGTTAATGTCAAATGTGGGTAATATTGTAGAAAAACTGACAATTGGATTGTAACAATTTAATTTTTTGATGACAATTTAGCAGTATGTATTGAAACTCTCAAGTTGTGTGCTGTTGGACTAAGCAATACTACTTCAAAGAAATTGTCTTAGATAAATATGTCCTTATATCTTTGTAATAGTAGAATTTGGACACAATCTAAAAAAGAAATCAAAAGCAAATTTCTTCAGTAATAATAATACATCATTATCATGGAATACACTGTAGCAACTAAAAAGCATGAGGCATATATGAACCTTTTTAATGTCAAAATAAGCCAAGGGATATTTTAAAATAAGACAAGCATGTCTCAGAGAAGATGGTGTAGTAGCATCCCATTTAAGTAAAACTAAACACTAAACTAACTTCTTGTCATCTGCCATCCTGCCACCCCCAAATATTGCTGCCTATATGTACATATTAAGCTTGTCAATTTGGTTGTAGTCTCTTTCATATGCAAGTATTTTGGAAAGTTCCCATGTTAAGCATCCTCTGTTGGCTCAGGCAAATCAGCTCAGTTTCCAAACTTACAGATCCCACTCAGCAAAACAAAAGTCTTTGTGGTTGATCAAATAAAAAAGCCAACTAAAGGAAGCAGTGTTCAAAATATTATATTTATTATGGTTCCAAATATTTATTTTGCATTGCTTCATTTTCTGATAATCAGAACAATTTTGCCACAGCTTTACTTTGAATGTATGCCCTTTATTCCTTAGCTCCACAGGGGCTGTACAGACACTTTAAAGATGAATGCAGGCATAGTGGAATATTGTAGTTCCCAGCATTTTGCCTGATGTGTCACCCTTCCTTCCTAATAATTCAGTCATGTTTCGGAGAACTGATGGCTTCAACTTTAAATATAATATATTAATTTGAGGACAATTCTTTATATCACTTACAGATATTTTTCCTTTTTAAACAACTTAAAATATCAATGAATGGTTACAAAATAAGTGTTAGTCTTTGTCTTTGGGCTCATATTTATAAACACTTCCAAAGACCCCATTGAAATTATGTGTCAACAATGCATACTCTTCTTGCATTTCAGTTCCTTGAACTCAAACACACCTACCTCTTAAATGAACTGTCTTTGTGATCTTGGCCAAGTTACTCAACATCTTTGGTCCTCATTTTTCTCTTTGGAAAGTTCAAACATCTAAAAATACAACTAAAGTTTCTTCTACCTCAAATAAGGCTATAAGTGAGTAAGTCCAGGAATCAATATAATTTTATGTCTATGACTGAATTATAGTAGCAATAATTAAAATTCACTTAAAAGAACCAAGAATACAAATAACTCAATGCAAAGTTACTTATTTTTTAAAGGTCTGTGACTTATCAATACAACATAAGTGGGACCAATATTTGCGTGTGTCTCAGATATTTTATTTGATATACACCAAAAGATAGTTTGAACTTCATTAACATGTGAGAAAAAGTCAATAGCATAAGATGGGTCTCGTTAGGTGACTTCTTGGATACCAATCAGCATTTCAATTGTCTTACAGATATCAACCAGTTAACGTTGTTTATACAATGTGGAATAATTACCACATTAGATGTTACAACTTCACGCATGTAGGAATAATTAATCTATTATACTTTCTACATGAAGGCATGCTTTTTATTTAGCTTGTCGTTAAAATGAGGCATTCTAAAAAGAATTCCCTGGAAGAAATTGGGAGCTAGAGGTGAACATAGATTGAAAGTACAGTGGTGAGATATACTAGATAGTTGTAACGCATGTGTATAACTTAGAGAGACACAAGCCTTTCCATAACACCATAGAAAATCTGTGACTATGGGCTGATGTTAGGTTCAGAGCAAGTTGAGAAAGAAAGCCTTCTGCTACAAAAGCCTAGAATTTGTTGGATTTCTGACCAACGTATAGGTGTATTAACCCAGTTATGGATTTATTAAATGGAAATAGGTAAGGGATGCCAATCCCTGCATGCCATTTAACAAATTTCAACCTATGGGCTTGGGATATATGCTTTAAAGGGAGTATAAGATGAGCTAAAAGAACCCTACCCTGGTATTATTAAATTGAGGGCTCATGAAACCTTGTGGATATTTATATGTTGACCAATATAGTTAAATAAAAAGGTGAGTGAATAAGGAGTGAAAACCTGCCTGAGGTTGAGTGGGACGATCTTCATCAATAGATCTAATTTTAACTCTGCAACCTTTTATTGAATGGATTCACCATCACCAGCAAAGAGAGGCAGGGGAGGGGTGAGGCAGAGGTCTCCATATTTGCCAGACCACAAATATCTTACTGAATCTAAACTTTTTAAAGACACAGTGAGGGGTGGTCATAGCCAAGAGACATGGAAACTGGATATTCTAGGGTATTTTTTTTTTTTTTGTATTTGATAAAATGCTGATTATTTGAATCAAGATCTTTAACAAGTTCTTGACATCATGTGTTGGAGACAATTGTTCTTTTTTCCTGTTTCTCTTGCCTCATATGAATGTTTTGTGTATGAACTTTTTTTAAATGATGATCTGAACATTTTTGAAGAGCCCTTGTCACTTCTAGGTGGTTGAAAAGGCAGGATGTGTGCAGCATGGGTGGCATGTTGTGCCAGTGTCCTCACTTGTTGGGCAATTATAAGCTGTGACCATCTAGTCCTACCATCCAGAGAGGTAAATCCTTACCTCTGTGCTGTCAAAGCCTCCTTCTGAGTATTCAGGTGAGTACAAATTAGCACACATCTGTGAAGAATGTGTATTCAAGGCAGGGGGCAGAGCATCTGAAAGGATTAGAGTGAACAAGGACCAACACTCCTGTGGGAAGATTAGTGGATGTCAGGGGCTGGAGGGAGAAGGAGGAGGGAGTGGCTGCCAATGCATACTGGTTTCTTTTAGGGTGATGAAAATGTTCTAAAATTAGATGTGGTGAGGGTCACACAAGTATAAGTTAAAACCCAGTGAATTATATATTTTAAAATGATAAACTTTATGCTACATGAATTATATCTCAATAAAACCTTTTCTAACATGCTGTGATTTCTAAGAAAAATTGGAGTGGCTATATTAATATCAGAAAAAGTGTATTTCGTGCAAAAATATGTTCAGGCATAAAAACATAAATTCATAATAATAAATCTGTTGATTCATCAAGTGCATATAATGTATCTAATAACAGATTTCAAAACACATGAAGAAAAACTGATAAAATTGCTAAGAAAAGTAGACAAATGTAAAACTATTGTCAGATAATTCAGTACCATCCATGTAATAATTTATGGAATAAGCAGCCATAACATCAGGAGTAATAAAGATTTAAATAACATAATCAACCAAATAGATCAAATTAATATTTACAAAATATTTCCACCCAACAACAGCAGAATGCACATTCTTTTGAAATGTACATGGTACACTCACCGGGATAGACTATATTCTGGGACTTAAAACAAGCTTTAAATTTAAAAGAATTTATGTCATATCAGATAGGTTATCTGAACATCATGGCATTAAATCCAAAATCAATAATAGAGAGATATATTTAAAAATCTCCAAATATTTGGGAGCTAGGTAACCCATTGCTGTAAGAAAAAATTAAAAGAGAAATTAGAATGTATTTTTATTAGCATGAAAATGCAAACAGAAGATATTAAAAAAGTTTGAGATACAGCTAAAGTAGCATTTGAGGAGAACTTATAGCCCTAAACAACTTTGCTAGAAAATAAAAGAAGTCTAAGCTTAGTGATATTAGCTTGACCTTAAGAAACTATAAAAAGAAAAGTAAATAAAGCCCAGGAGCAGAAGAAACGAAACAGTATGGATCAGAGTAGAAATTAATGAAACAAAACAGGGAAACAATAGAGAAAAATGAGAGAAATGAAAGTCAGGTCTGATTAATCTCTACCTAGAGTGATGAGGAAAATAGCAAGAAGACACAAATTGGCAATATTAGAAATACAAAAGGTAGACAGATACTATGGAGTTTAGAGATTTAAAAAAATAATAAGAGAACAATATGTACAACATTATGCCAATAAATTTGACAATTTATGTGAAGTGGGTAAACGTTCTGAAAGACATTAACAACCAAGTTCACTCAAACAGAAATATGTAACCTTAATTTCCCTATATCTGTTACGGAAAATCAATTTTTAATAAAAGCAAAAGGAAAACAAACAAAAACTTCCCACAAAGAAAACTCCAAATCCAGGTAGCTTCAAAAATTTTGGAAAATATATGGGTTTTAAGTAAGAAATAATACAAATTCTGCATACACACCTCCAGAATATTAAAGAGGAGGGAATATGTCTCAACTTATTCTATGAAGATCATATATCCCTGATACAAAATATAGACAAAGCTGTCTCAAACAAAAAGGAGAAAAGCAAAAAAGGAAAGAAGGAAAAAAAAACTATGAACAAAAAAGTCACAAAAATATGGATACAAAAATTCTAAACATATTTTTAAAAAGTTAAATACACCAAATAAATAGGATAATAAATAATGATGTTTTTCCTAGGCTTCCTACTTTAGTTAACTTTCAAAAATTAATTAATCAATGTAATACACAATATTAACAAGCTAATCTGTTGCACATCTCAATCAATGATGACAGGAATTTGGCAAAATATCACATTCATTACTGTTATAATCTCTAAACAAACCAGAAAGAAATAAACTTAGTCTGATGGAGTATACCTGTGAATAAACATGTAGCTGGCATTATACTTAACAGTGGAAGGTGAATACTTTCACTTTAAGATTTGAAAAAAAAAAATACAGGTAGGTTTGTTCTCACAACTTTCATTCAATAATAGATTGAAGGTTACTCATCTGTACAATACGGCAAGAAAAATAGAGAAAAGGTTTTCAAATTGCAAAGGAAGAAGTAAGACTCTCTTTATTCCCAGACAATATGAGTGTCTACATAGGAAGTCCTATAGAATCTAGGAAAAAACTACTATAATATATATATTTAGTTAGAGGATATAAGATCAATTATAGATTAATTATAAATTCATATGTTAATACTAACACAAGATAATTGCAAATTAAAATGTAGAAAACAATACCATTTATAAAAGCATAAACAGATTTAAAAATTATAGATAATGAATTTGCTCAAGGGCTAGATACTGAAAACTACAAAATATTGCTGAGAGAAATAGAACAATATCTAAATGTATGGAGAGTTATACCATGTTCATGGTTCAGGGTACTTGATATTGTTAAGATGTCAATTATCCCCATATGCACTTATAGATTGATGTTCAGTCCTAATCAAAATCCTAGCTGGCTTGAATTTTTTTTGTGTGTGTGAAAATTGGCAAGTCAATTCTAAAATTCACAGGAAATGTAAAGGCCAAAATAACCTAAGAAAAAAACAAAGTTGAAGGACTTACAGTGTTTGACTTCATGACTGATTATAAATCTAAGGTAATAAAAACTGTGCGGTATTGGTGTCATGATACAAAATTAGATTAATGAAACATAATGATGAGTTTCAAAATAGATGTGCATATATGGTCAATTAATTCTTGATAAAAGTGAAAAAACAATCAAGAAAATTATTATTTCAGTAAATGTTGCTGACAATTTGATATTCGTTTACAAAAATGGACTTTGATACACAGAAATGATACAAACTCTTGGAAAAATATCTCAGTAATTTCTTAAAATAAATGTTACAGATAGATGCACCATATAACCCAGCCATTCTCATCTTAAAAATTTTTCTAAGATAAATGAAAACATGTGAATGTTGTAAGGGGGTGTAATAGTCTGTTTTCACACTGCTACAAAGAAATACCTGAGACTGGGTAATTTATAAAGGAAAGAGGTTTAATTGACTCAGTTCCACATGGAAGAGGAGGCCTCAGAAAACTTACAATCATGAGAGAAGGGGAGGCAGGCACCTTCTTCACAACATGGTAAGAGAGAGAAGGGAAAGCAAATGGGGAAGAGCCCCTTATAAAGCCATCAGATCTCATGAGGACACAATTGCTATCACAAGAACAGTATGGGCAAACTGCCTCCATAAACCAATCACTTCCCTCCCTCAACACATGGAGATTACAGGCTCTTCCCTCAACATATGCGGATTTCAATTCAAGAAAAGATTTGTGCGGGGACACAGAGTCAAACCACATCAAGGGGCAAGAGAAAACTTTTGGATGTGATGGATATGCTCATTATCTTATTTGTGGTGATGCTTTCATTGGTGTGTACATATGTTGAAATGTATTAAATTTTTCACCTTAAACATTGCATGTTAATTATACTTCAGTAGAGTTATTTTGAAAAATGACACATAATGGGGGATATATTTTAGGTTTAAAACCTATGTACAAAATGAAAGTATACAAGTTTAACCAAAGCAACATAGTAAAAAATATAGAACCTTCTATTAAATATTTTACATGCCTAATTTTATTTAGATTTTCACTAGTGCTTTGATGTAGATAGTATTGTTTTATTTTATAACAGAATAATTAGAGGCTTATGTGTTAAAATGATTATTGGGAGGAGAAAAAGGGTTATAAAGAAAGATTTTGCTGTGGTAACTACTATGCTTGCTTGTGGTTTATGAGGGTGATTAGAGATTTTTTTATTGACTTTAACTATAGACCTACATATAGTATGAGGGCTTGCATTTACTAATGAAGTCTTAAATTACTTAAAACTGGAAATAATAGTACTTACAGTGATGGAACAGATACACTAGTATTTTGCAATAATCTGTGTCTATTTGATATATTGGGCTGTGTTCTGTTCTTTGTACTTTGGGAAATACCAGTGAACTTGAGTTTCTCCAGTGGAGGTGATCACAGTGATGAATGACTTGGCTTCTGCACAGCAAAAAACATGATCATCAGAGTGAACAAACAACCTACAGAATGGGAGAGCATTTGTGCAATCTATCCATCTGACAAAAGTCTAAGATCCGAAGTTTATGAGGAACTTAAACAAATTTACAAGTAAAAAACAAACGACCCCATTAAAAAGTGAGCAAAGGACATGAACAGACACTTCTCCAAAGAAGACATTCATGCAGCCAACAAACAGATGGAAAAAGCTAAACATCACTAGTCATTAGAGAAATCCAAATTAAAACTACGATGAGATACCATCTCATGCCAGTCAGAATGGTGATTATTAAAAAGTCAATAAACAACAGATGCTGGCGAGATTGTGGAGAAAAAGAACACTTTTACATTGTTGGTGGGAATGTAAATTAGTTCAAACATTGTGGAAGATAGTGTGGTGATTCCTTAAAGACCTAGAAGCAGAAATACCATTTGACCCAGCAATCCCTTTACTGGGTATCTACCCAAAGAAATATAAATCATTTCATTATAAAGATACATGCACATGTATGTTCATTACAGCACCAATAACAATAGCAAAGACATGGAATCAATCCAAAAGGCAATCAATGATAGACTAGATTTTTAAAAAAGTAGTACATGTATACCATGGAATACTATGCAGCCATAAAAGGAACAAGATCATGTTCTTTGCAGGGTCATGGATGGAGCTGAAAGCCGTTACTTTCCGCAAACTAACACAGGAACAGAAAGCCAAACACTGCATGTTCTCACTTGTAAGTGAGAGCAGAATGATGAGAACACATGGACACATTAGAGGAATCAACAATGTGGCCTGTTGTGGGGGTGGAGGGAGGGAGAGCATCAGAAGAATAGTTAATGGATGTTGGGCTTAATACCTAGGTGATGGTTTGTGATATGGTTAGGCTTTTTGTCCCCACCCAAATCTTATCTTGAATTGTAATCCCTATAATCACCAAGTGTCTAGGGAGATACCTGGTAGGGGGTAATTAAATCACGGGGGCGGTTTCCCCCATGCTGTCGTCATGATAATGAGTGAGTTCTTAAGAGATCTGATGATTTTATAAGGGGTTCTTCCCCCTTTGCTGGCCACACTCTTGTTTGCTGCCATGTAAGATGTGCCTCTTTCCCTTCCACCATTCTTTTAAGTTTCCTGAGGCCTCTCCAGCCCTGTGGAACTGTGCATCAATTAAACCTTTTTTCTTTATAAATTATGTAGTCTCTGGTATGTCTTTATAGCAATGTGAAAATGAACTAAATACAGGTTGATCTGTGTAGGAAATCACCATGGCACACATTTACTTATGTCAAACTTGCATATCCTGCATATGTACCCTGGAACTTAAAATAAAATTGATTAATAAAAGGAAAATGTAATTGTATGAAGATACAATGTTATTGAGCCCCAGTAAGAGAACTATTGGCATTTAATATCTCAATTACTGCTAAATGGTACAATACCATAGTTCTCCTGGGCAGCTCCAAAGGTTAAGCCTTGAACAGGCAGATTGAACATGAAAAGGTTTCCCTGCTGACACAGTAAAATGGAAAAATGTGTTTGTTTTTCATGGGTGGTGCTTGCAGTGGCTGGATGGCACCATAGAGAACATCCTAATATTGGACTTATTTTGAATATGTAACTTTTAAGGTCCTTCTCTACTCAATAAAATAAAAATAAAAGAGAAACAAACAACTTTCACAATCAGTATGAATGTATGGGTAAGTATACATAAGGAGAGAGAAATGAATGATACATGAAGTAAGTAAAAATAGTCAAATTTATCAAGTGTTTAATATTGATCAAGGAATCATACATAGTATCAGCTGATCTTTACTGCCACTCTATCATATAGATTCTATTTGTGTCTTCCATTATTTATAAGAGAAATGAGGGTAAGAAAATTTAAGTAACTTGTCCAAGAATACACAGTTGACAAGAATCCTTCAGTTAACAAGTAGTGGTATCGGGTTTTGAACCCGGATCTCCCTGAGTTCATATAAAGAGCTCTGAATTAACATAATATATTAGGAATTTGTTGATGAGTGTATGGATTTCTTGATAAATTTGAGTTTCCACGAATGTTTATCCCACATATATAATGTAATTGAAATGAAGCACTTAAGGAAAACAGTAATTCCTGGCTACCATGATGATGGAAGCACTCAAGAGTCTGTTATTTGGATTAGCCCTTAAGGAATAATCTGAACAAAGCACAACTTTGAAAGGTATAAGGCCAATAGACTACAACATTGATATGGTAGAGGGATGAGGAGTGACCCTGAAAAACATGCTGACCACAGATTTTTCTTGTTCTTGAATGAAGGAATGTAGATGTTGGCCTGGTGTCTATAAATTGGTTTATATCTAAAAACACTGGCCCATTGGGGTTATGTTGAGCAAAATACAGACATGATACAAACAAGATTTGAAATGATACCCATCATCATTTTTCACATTCCTATATACTGGTCGTATGTAGAAAATATTTTAAATGGTGTTGTGTATACTTGCCATTAGAAAAGTCTGTGCTCAGGGACTCCAGATCCCAGAGTAATTGGGCAGTAGCAGAAGTAAAAGAAGTTTCAAAAATCAGGAAAGGAAGCAGAAGGAATTTTTTTAAAGCCTCATATTAAAACTCTGGGAAGGCTACTTTATGTTGGTATTTTTCTTGGAGAATAAAATAATTTTAGGGTAGGAGAAGTTATTGACCTGCTGAGGCTGGGATCCCCTAACAACCTGACCAACCTCAGTTTGATCATCCAGAGGTCCCCACTTCTCAAGGCTACCCATCTGTCAAGAAGGAATGCCCAGCTATCTACAAAATTCATGTTCCCCTTCTTTCATAGAAGAGGAATTCTAGCTCTGTATATGGCTGCTTGGTTCATTGTCATATCCTGGCGTCCCCTTCAGTCAGTTGTGGCTATCTGACTATGCTATTTCCCATGGAAAGTAAATTGAAGAGATGTGTGCTGCTTCTGAGTCTGAGATGGAAGACATTTGAGGTATTGACGATAGATAGTGATAGAAAGGTAAGTGGAAAACACTTCCTCCTGCTACAGTTCAGTTAAATTTGTATTTGTAAGTAGAAAAGAGGAGATATCACCTACAGACCCTTCTGCAAGTCTGCTAGCCTTCTGAATGTTAAGATTTAATATTCTTTTTCAGACTTTTGAGTATCTCAATTTCTCTCCCTGCATTAAATAATTTTTGCAAAATAATTACATTCCTATTTTGATAATGTGGGCATACTTATATTTATTTTACTATTGTCCCAAGTATGATGTTGCATAACAGCACAGGGGTTGCACTTACTCCATAGAGGGTTTGTGCTAGAGGGTGACCAGATGGAAAGCAAAATACTACTACTACTACTACTACTACTACTACTACTACTACTACTACTACTACTACTAAAGTGACTCAGATTCTTCTTCACCCCTCTCAAAAGACAAAATTTCAACAAATTTAGATATAAATGGCTTTTATGCAGAATTTATAATTCAGGACAGCCTCCATTCTACAAAATAGAATGAGACCTCTCACGGGGCAGTGACAGAACAGTGAAGTTTGTAAGGGGGGAACAAGGAAACAGAATAATAGAAAACAAAAGCTGATTGGTTAACATCAAATTACTTCAGTTTTTTTTTGTAAGGGTTAAAGCAGACAGAACTTTCTTAATACTTGGACTCAGGTAGACTGGAGTCTCCTGTTTTCAAGGAAACTATTTGTTTAGGGATCTATCTTTCTTAAAGCTTCAGTTGGATCATGTGGCATTTAGCATGAGTGGCTCCATTTTGGTTTGGTCTATTGGGGCCTAGTGCAGGAGCTCAGTTCCACGCAATGGTCTCCTCCTGTGCCCCAATTAAACAAATTTTGCCAATTAACTGTATTTCTTCTGGAGAATATGGTTAGATATATGCATATTTTAATATTGTCCCTAACATGATATAGCCTAGAGGCTCCAGAGGCCACATTGACTCCACAGAAGAGGAGGAGTTATGCTAAAAGGCAAAAACATGGAAAGCAAAATTTAAAAATAATAATAATTAAAAAGTGGCCCAGATTCCTCTTCATCCCAAATTGCTGAGAAGCAGGGTGATAGAACACTTGCCTGTGCATGAGTCTGCACAACTGTCTGCTAGCTACCAGTGAGTGATAACTCTCACAGCACACTTGCTTAATTTCATGCATTCAGGGATGACCCCAAATTGTTCAAAACGGTGGAAACATGGAACTGAATTTTGCGTGACTGAAACAAGAACTGCATTACAGCAAATTTATTTTTAATTTTTCAAGATTCTGAGAAATGCAAAGTATAAATGAAGGAAGAAAATGGCATTTAATTGAATTGAACTTTTATTTTGATAAAATGGCAGAAAGCCTAAGTAGAAGCAGGGCCTTCTGTAAAGGTAATCTACCTCCATCTGCAGCTGACTTTGCTAGGAGGAATACACAGAGAAGTCTGGCATCCTTAGAAATGTGCTGTTGTGACACAGTTATCTGAATAACTAAACATACTGGAATCTCCCCCAAACACAGTTCAGGTGGCTAATGCTAACAGTTATAGAGTTACCTATAGGGAGAAACTAATGACCATCTCAACCCAAATACTGAATACTGATAATAACAAGAGTAACACATCAACTGGCATTTACGAGTGTGTGTCCCTACTGTGCTCCTTCTTGAGGATGTTGATTATCATGCCATTAACTTAGAAGAACTCAAAATCTCAGGTTGTAGTGGTCAGGCTCCCTAGATTTACATTTATCTAATATACATTATCTCATTTCATGATCTTTAATCATTCTATTGCCCAGAAAGAAAAACTCCTGGGATCAAATAATTTGACTTTGTTACAATTGTTAAGAACAAACAAAAAAACAATTGTCCCTCACTTGTCTTTGCTGCAGGCAATGGGTATAACACATGCCTTCTTTTCCGGCTTTTAGAATTCCAGCCCTAATTTAGTAGTAGGTGCTTCTCAAAGCATCAGCCTTACCTGTAAACCCATTAGACACACACATTCTCAGGGCCCCACCTTGGATCTACTGGATAAGAAACTCTGGGAATGTTTTTGTGCTGTAATGAGGCCTCCAGGTGATTCTGATTGACCCTCAACTCTGAGAACTGCTGTGATAGCCTGATGCTTACAAAATGCTGTGATGATTTAAGACTCACAAAAATGTATGGGCAGCTTTTAAAATACCACATCTAGGTAAGCAGACTGCTTATCTACACTTATCTCTCAAAATGAAATAATTTTTTTCCCTTTTAATTACCGATGAGTCCTTCTAAGAAGACTGGGGAGTAGAGGGGAAGAATAATGAAACTAGCATTTATTTAATGTCTGGTATCTGCCCACCACTGTCCTGAGCTTTTCCAGTTCCGTATCTCTAATCTTTGTGAACAACCATATGAAACAATCAGCCTTAATCTTATTTCAAAGATCAGGAACCTGAGGGATTGCAACTCATTCAAATAGCAGAGCTAGTGTGTTTGTTTTCTGTGGTCAAAACTCAAATGCTTAACACATGGGTAATATAAGTAAGTGAAATAAAACCTCGAGTAAATGAGAAAAGATACAAATTTCATGGTAAAGGACAACTGATTCTCAGCACTGATTTTCAGGAAAGATAGAGCAAGTGAGGAATGACACATCTTTTAAAGACAGCGGCTGTTTCTCAGTTCTTTCAAGTTGTGGCCAAAATATTATGCACCCAAAGTTGTCTTATTAGATTTTTTTTTCCTCCCAGGGAAGCCTAAAATTAAGATTTGAACCTAAAATCTCCTGATATTTAATGATGACATATGAAAGATGTGCATGAAAAGCATTTTGAATAACAAACTAAACACATCTGCTAGTTGAGTTTGGCCGGGTAGTGATCTCTGATACACTGTAATGTCAAAAACAGCCTGCTTGCCCCCAAAAGCCTATTTCTTTCTGATGTCTCTGCTGAATTCCAGCTTGATATAAATAGTATCGAAGATCTCTACCCCCGGTATTTATTTTAGCATTTGTTCAGTCCAATGTGTCTAGTATTTTATCCCTTGGGGAAGAAATATAGACTTCTATGTCTAACAAAGCTCACTCGTCTCAGTATATCAGAGGTGGTGAGGATGCTGTCATGGGGCAGAGCATCTCAGGGGATCCCCTCTTAAGTCCCTGGACCTGCAGGGCATTTGTACTGGGGTGAAGGTCTCCACACTGGCAGGACACAGGCCTGTCTCCCTGTCAACTGGCAGGAGGAGCAATCAATATTTCTGTAATTACTAAGCCTCCTCTTTGGCATAGCTAAAAAGGTAATTCAATCGTGTGCTAGTTCTGCAAACAGAGCTTTTCTAAATTCTTCTTTTTATCCTTCTTTACATATTTATTAGAACATTTTGGACGGATCCATGCAAACTGACTGAGAGTAACCAGCAGAATGAGCCTGATGCCCGCTCTCCCCAGACTATGAAACCATCAGCAGAGACTGGACAGGTCCTGATGAAATAAATGTTGGCTGCTGACTCGTCCAATTTCGCTGCACTCCTTTGTGTCACTGGCACAGCCTTGTGCAAGATTGAGATATTTGCAAACTGTCATCTTTCATAAATATCTGCCTTGAGTGACACTTTCTCCCTCCAACACTTCTCTTTGAAATGCACCTGGCTGGCTCCTAGCCTGAGGAATTTCATTGCTTGTGATGGGTGATTAGCAAAGGGATGCTTCTTCCTCCTGGTGCCTGCCTCTTCTCTTCTGCTCCCCTTCTATGTCCCACCCTCCTCATATCCCCGATTCCATCCTTTCCTTCCCACCTTTTCTGGGAAGGCCTGAGTCATAGTTCTGACAAACTATGTCTTGCTAAAGACAGTAAATTTGTCAGAGGTGTTATGAGCCCACTGCAAAACATACTTTTATTCAACTTGCCAAAATTACAGTGATTAACAGCCAACCAGAAGTTTGTCAAAGCTTTTCAAATGAGTTTAACCTCCTTTTAACACACAATCCTCTAAAATCTCCAGGAGGGATCTCACAATGTTAATATGCTTACAAAAGTGGATATGGCCTTTTTTAAATGCGCTTTGGCTCTAACCTCCAATGTCAATGGAAACAGCAATGTTCAAATGACAAAGTAACAATACTCATTATCATTTCCATAGCTTGTTTTTAAAAAAGGATTGATGTAAGAGCCCCCTGAAGCAGGCAATACCACCACTACACAAATGAATCAATATGCTTGCACATAAATGTTGGAATTAATATAAGCACTGAGTTATCAAATTCAAATCTCCAACTGGAAAAGGATCACAACATTAAATGGAATTACCCCTTATTAGAAATGAATATGTAGAGATTATAGGATAATCAACATTCTCAGTTCCTAATGTATCTGATCAGATTTCTCATGCATAATTTATCTGAAAGAGATTTAATATCCTAATGTAGGATTATTTTTATAAATTTGAATGGAAGAAATTTTAATCAGTAAGATTAAGAGAAATTCTTATTTAAGGTAAAATCTTGGTAGATTTTTAATACCCGTAAATACTATAATTTCACATGTAAAACCTTTAACAACCTTATTTTGCTGCATTATTTTTTCAGTTTTTCCATCTAGTATCAACTGAAAATTATTTTAAATCTAGCACTCAATGAATAAATTCTCTCTCTATATGGTATGAAAATGTATCCTAGAAACAAAAATGCAGTTTTGCTCAGTGTACGGACAGTATGTCTTAGCATTTCTGATTTTCATTGCAAAGCTATCCCGAAAACAATGTGATTAATGTAATGTAATATAATACTATACTACACTATCCTATACTGTAATATGACATGACAATATGACATATATGCCGTTGGCTTGAATTTTCATTAGAATTTTTTATGTACTACATAAGATTTGTAGTACTTATATAACGTGATTACCATGGAAGTTTTATAAGCTCATATAAGTTTTACAATATACATTTTAAAATTTATTCTTTTAAAAATTTTGCAATATTTATAATACATAATAGTATATTTATTTTATGAGATACACTATATTTTAGTTACATTTTTTGACACATTGGACAATGATGGATTTAGAGTGAGCAGTTGATAGAAACTTAGAGAGTCTTTCATTCGATCTCAGAAATACAGTTTAACCATGCTACATGAACAAAAATTGTGAACATAACCAGAGAAGAGAAGTTGACAAATTTAATTAATTTTCACATATCTCATTGGTTAAAGAGATGTTTTATCAGGTTCAATTAAAATTTCCATAATAAAAGTTTATTTCTTCTCTTTTAATGCTATCTATAACAGATATAGCA
This sequence comes from Mandrillus leucophaeus, assembly GCF_000951045.1. Taxonomy (NCBI): domain Eukaryota; kingdom Metazoa; phylum Chordata; class Mammalia; order Primates; family Cercopithecidae; genus Mandrillus; species Mandrillus leucophaeus. The sequence continues at coordinate 2,512,791 of NW_012109919.1, forward strand.
AAAATGAGACCCCAACTATTCAATTACATTCATTGGCAGATTTTGGAATTTTGATCCTGTACCAATCACTGAACAATTCTAAGCATTTTTACAAATTTTATCTCATGTATTCTTCACAATCACTCTGCAAGAAAATTAAACATTATAATTGCCATTTTGCAGATATTTACACTTGACTTGAGAGACATTAACAAAAACTTTTCTCCAAAGGCAAGCGAGGATTTTTCTGGCTAGTGGTGGGCACCTAACCTGCCTCTCCTGACCACACCTGTTTTAACAATTCTCAACATAGTTTGTTTCTCATTTTCTTTCGGGTAATTGGCCATCATTACTGTGCAAATTCAGCACAGTACAGCAACCTAGAACTCTAGCAATTGTGAACCTTGCGTAGACATAAAGTTATTTTAAATCAAATTTAAGGCTTTCTAAAACCTGTATAATTTTACCTCTTCAGGATTTTGTGCTTGAGACTTTTGATGGCTCTAGAATACAAGCTCTAAATAAACCCCAAATAATTTAAGACATAAATATAATTTGTTTTGAATGTGCTATAGCTGAGCTATTGATAGTTATTTTTTGTTACTAGACATATATCATCAAAAGTGAGACCACAATGATAATTTTGCATGGGTTACTAGTGAACATTGAGAAAAGTATTTTTATCTGTATGTTTTTCACAGATTCAAAGAGTACCAGAAAAGAGTCCTGCATTGATAACAAAGTGACTATTTTAGACGTAGATAGCTTCCGAAATATTTCCAACTCTAACACCATAAATCTACAAGAGCTATACTTATAATTTTTGTTAATCAATTCTTTAATAAAATTTGCATTAATGTATCTTTTAAAGCATTTTCCAAGGATTCAGTTCAGTTTTTTACACTATTGTCTTGGATTTCCAGTAGAAGGTTGTATACCTAAAATATTTAATCTCCATTTATTTTCCTGCTTTGGAAGCAATAGATCCTGAAAAAGTGTGGAGCAAACTTCTACCTCTATAGTAAATCAATAATAAACCCATTGAAGAGATTTTTTTTTTTTTTTTTTTAGTTTTTATGTCTTCCCATTTGATTGTGATATTTTCTATATAATGATTATCTCTGTATCACAGAAAGGGTGTGTATCAACTCAACGACTAAGTTCCACCACCAATAAGCCAAATATTAAACACTACTTGAATATACCCTTGAGTTATCATCAACCTAATACATACGTATCAACTGCTTTCATTGGTGACTTTTAATTAGTCATTTTGTAATCCTGTTGTTCAGTATTCTTGGAAGTTATTTAATTTACTTCTTAAAACCTGGGTACTTTTCTTCAACTTGAAAAGCCAAATGAGGAGGAAAACATCTCTTTCAAATCAAAACAACATATTTTCTTATTTATAAGGCACCTTATAAGGATACATATGACAATGTTAGTGAGTGCATAAAGCACTATAATCTCACTAGCAGCTTATTGTATTAATATATACTTTATTGACACTATTACTAAACTGATAGTTCTAAGATGATTTAAGAGGGTGAGACTACTATAATAATTTTGCATAGGTTGCTAGTGAATATTGAGAAAAGTAGTTCTGTCTCTACTGTCTTCACAGACTCAAGGAGTGAAGGCAGTAAAACCTCAAATATATTACAGATGTATTATTTCTTTTAAATGCAGTTTGTCAACATTTATCAAATTTACCTAAAATATTTATGTAATAACGAACTTGTTTATTGACTAGTAAGTCAACGTACTGGAGTCATTGATATAGAAAGAATATCTTTCCCACCTCTGTCACCCAAGAGAACAATATAAGAGTTGGGTAAAAAATCTCAGTTCTGTGCCTAGGACTTTTGTTGACCCAGAGTAGATGCTCGTTACATATTAGTTGAATCAAGAAATAAATGAATCAATTAAAAATGCACTGGAATTTCTGATTAATCCAAAAAATCTTAGCTACCATTCCACTGAATCTTTCAGTAGCATATCAATTTCACTTTTGATTCATGACCGTGTTTATTTGTAGTGTGTCTACTACATGAAAGCCTTCTTGGCCAGGCACGGTGACTCACGCCTGTAATCTCAACGCTTTGGGAGGCCAAGGCAGGCACATCACAAGGTCAGGAGTTAACCGTCTCTACTAAAAATACAAACCCGGTCTCTACTAAAAATACAAAATATTAGCTGGGCATGGTGGCAGGTTCCTGTAATCCCAGCTACTCGGGAGGATGAGGCAGGAGAATCGCTTGAACCCAGAGGGTGGAGGTTGCAGTGAGCAGAGATCGCACCACTGCACTCTAGCCTGGGTGACAATGTGAGACTCTGTCTTAAAAAAAACCCAAAAACCAAAAAACAAACAAAAAAAACAAGGCTTCTCACTATGTGTAATAGGAGACATAAATAAGACACTTTTTGGCCTCAAGGAGCTTACAGAATAGCATTTTTTTTTCTTTCATAGGATTTAGTAAACCTTGAAAAGGGCTCAAATTCTATTGCAAAAAACATAGTAGTTGTAATTGCAGGAGGGAGATTCTCGACATAGAAGTTTGCAGCATGTTTCTTTTGTGAATTCACTGCTATCAAACAGAGCATTAGATATTTACTTTGAAGCGAGAGCCTTCGATGCATTGCCCACATTTGAAAATTGTGTTTGCATATGGGGCTGCATGATTTCCAATGGCCAGATGGATCCTGAGTACATGCCAAGTAATGTTTTGGGTCCATGAAATTCATTAGTACCATTACTTTTGGCATGAGTTTAGGAAAAAAAAAATCAATGCCCCTAAATAAACATAATCTCCTGCCTTTTTCTGGCTTTCTAAGCTGCCCATATAAAGTTTTGAGTGTCCTGTCTGAAAGAATGGGGAGGCCCAGCAAACTCCAAGGTTGCTTCCTGATTCCATTTGAAGACACAAATGTGTCCATATGCGTTCATTGTTTCATTTACTCTGCCTGCATAAAACTGCAGTTATGCTCCTCTTTCCTTACTATCTCTCTCCTAATTGTGCGCTGTACATTGATGTTGGCTTTGATGTAAATGGGTCACTTTATTAAGGTGGGACTCATGTCATTGTTCAAAAACATGCACTCCTAGCTTTACATTAGTATAACTATGTGCCCCACGTTTATCCCTGTACATGAAGAGGCACTTCAAAATCTGAACACCACTTCCTCAACACACAAACACAGATGTACGCAAAGACACCTACGTATGCCATTTATCCTCTGAGTTAACCAAACGTAAAGGGTTTATCAGGAACTAAATTCAACATTATGAGAGAAATTCTGGACCTTGGCGCACCAAAAAAGACTGCTCATTCACAGGACATGTGGAATGAGTCCCCAGAAACTAAATTTCAAGCAACAGTTCACCCATTACCGTTGTTAGTTTTAAACCTTTGTTTCATGTTTCCTTTGTATTCTTCCTGGGTTATTTTCTCACTTGTGATGAAAATAAACATAAAAACAAGGAATACAGATATAATGTAATATTTTTCTAATGTTTTCAATTAAGCAGCAGCTGCTGTTACCAAGCTGTCATCTCTGTTGCTAAGGGGGTTTTGTGTGTGTGTTGGTGCAGGACTGGCAAGTTTAATACACTCATCCCATTGCTAGGACTGTTATAAAGTACCTCTGTTAATATTGTTAATCTAATAGGGGCCTGAAAGCAGCACCATTTTTTTCTATTCAATCTACCTGTGGTTGATAACTCATCTTTATCTGAAACTAGTTAAGATTCTCATGAGTCAGATGATACTTCTAGGACAAAGAGAATCCAAAAGTTAAGAATCTTTTTTTTTTTTTTTTTTTTAAACCAAGTCTCCCTCTGTTACCCAGGCTGGAGTGCAGTGGAGTGATCTCAGCTCACTGCAACCTCCGCCTCCCAAGTTTAAGTGATTCTTGTGCCTCAGCCTCTCAACTAGCTGGGACTACAGGTGTGAGCCTGTAGCCTGCCTGGCTAATTTTTGCATTTTTAGTATAGATGAGGTTTCACCATGTTGGTCAGGCTAGTCTCAAACTCCTGACTTCAAATAATCTGCATGCTGCAGCCTCCCAAACTGCTGGTATTACAGGCGTGAGCCACTGAACCAAGCCTAGAGTTAACAATCTTGTTGGCATTTTGTGACTAACTGAATCAGCTATGCTTCCTCAGTTTCCCCAGTATAACTGAGCAGATCCTAGGTAACAAAAGTAAAGTCTCCCAGCACACGATGGAGGGAGAGCTATCACTTCATGCACACAGGGCCACCCTGCAGTAATGAACCACTCAGAGAACAGACTAAAGTCAAGAGCTAAACCCCATAGATTCAGCTCCTGGCATACCAGAACCATTGGAAGGGTCTTTGCTGAATGAATGAACCCATTCAATGAGCATCTTCTTATTACTCAGCCTTTCAGAGTCTTTGAAATGGAGGGTATAGGAATTTTCCCCCATCTTCAAGCCTTTGCCTCCTCAATTACACCTGTAAAATCCTAAGTAGAAGATGGCTACATTCATGAATGGGGAGACTTAGTCCTTTGACCTGGCTTAGTTTTATCCCACAATATATTTTAAAATCTGCAGAGGGATATTTCCTGCATATTCCACAGTGATATGAATCTCTTCCTAGGCTTGAGGATGCTACTCAAATATTTTGGCTACAATATATGTTACCTGGTTTTTTCTATCCTTTAGCTGAACAAATCAATTAAGCTAAAGCTTCAAATAAACATATAGGAAAAGTAGCATAATATATTCTACACTTGGGCTACCTTTTTGTGACTACGTTGTCTTCTCATTGAGAACAGGAATTATATCTTGTGTTTCTTTCTATACCTTGTGGTCTTGCATGTAATAAACACACCTATTTTGAGAGATAAGAGAAGAGACTGCAAAAGCTCATCCTACACCGTCTGCCCCATCTTTGTCTGTCATCACAGCCCTTAATATTACTCTAGGTTTCTCAGCCTTTATTCCAGCCGTTTAAAGATACCTCCTATGCATTTTAAAGTTTTCTTTCTGTTTCAAGGCTCTTGAAGGCCTAATATGATTGTATCCTCAGAACAAATCTTGTGCCTATAAGTATTTTTTTTTTTTTTTTTTGAGATGGGGTCTCACTATGTTTCTCATGCTGGTCTTGATCTCCTGAGCTTACACAATCCTCCTGTTTTAGCCTCCTGAGTAGCTGAGATTACAAGCACGTGCCACCATGCCCAGCTCTTATGAGTATTTTATGGACAAATGACTTATTGATGTTTTGGGGGCTAGAACTTAGGTTTCCTGATCATGCTGTGGGCTGTGAGTGAGAAATAAACTTTTGTTGTGTAAAGCACATTTTAGGGATTGTGGGTTTCTGAAGAATAAACTATACCTTCTCCTGACTAATACAGCTTTCTTTCCACTACACTGTTTTGTTGTTTCTTCATAACATGTGTAATATGTGTACATCTTTAGTTTATTTTTATTTTTATTCTTTTGTCTCACACTGTCTCCAGGCTGGAGTGCAGTGACGTGATCTCTGCTCACTGCAACCTCTGCCTCCCAGGTTCAAGCGATTCTCCTGCCTCAGCCTTCCAAGTAGCTGGGATTACAGGCACCTGCCACCATGCCCAGCTAACTTTTTGTATTTTTAGCAGAGATGGGGTTTCACTATGTTGGCCAGGCTGGTCTTGAACTCCTGACCTTGTGATCCACCTGCCTTGGCCTCCCAAAGTGCTGGGATTACAGGCGCAAGCCACCACACCCGGCCTATATCTTTAGTTTTATAGCTCTGTGTCTTCCATGTATTTACTGCCATTCTTGCCTGGGAAGTATATGATCATTAAGAATAATGATCACTTAAAAATATCTCTGTACTAAATAGAGGTAAATAGATGTTTTTCGACAAAATTCCTCTGTTATATTTTGTACCTTTCAAATATATATATTTGAAAATTATATATATTGTGTTATATATGTATATTTCATTTATAAACTTCATTCTGTCCTATTCTCTTTCAAAGCAGTAGAATTAATTTGGAAATAACAGAAATAGAGGCCAAGTACGGTGGCTCATGGCTGTAATCCCAGCACTTTGGGAGGCCAAGGCAGGAGGATTACTTGAGGCCAGAAGTTCAAGACAAGCCTGCGAAATATAGTGAGTCCCCCATCTCTATAAAAAATTTTAAAAATTAGTTAGGCTTGGTGGGGTGTGCCTGTAGTTACACCTACAGGGGAGGCTGAGGTACAAAGATTGCTTAAGCCCAGGAGTTCCACAGTTCAGTGACCTATAATCATGCCACTGAACTCCAACTTGGAAGATAAGGGGAGATCCTGTCTCAAAAAAAAGAAAAGAAGAGAGGAGAGGAGAAGGAGAAGGAGGAGAAGAGAGGAGAAGAGAAAGAAAGGAAAGGAAAGGAAAGGAAAGGAAAGGAAAGGAAAGGAAAGGAAAGGAAAAGAAAGGAAAGGAAAGGAAGAAAGGAAGGAAGAAAGGAAGAAAGAAAGCAAAGGAAAGGAAGAAAGAAAGAAAGAAAAGGAAAGGAAGAAAGAGAAAGAGCAATTATAGTTCAAGGTTAAGTTGGACTTAGTTTCCACTTTTGATTAGTTTGTGATAATGAGCTAGATCTCCATGTCTGAAGTTACCCTATCTGTAAAATGGGAGTGATAATATTGTTTTCTTACATTTTGGAATTAGGAAAACTAAAGAAAAATATATGAAAAAAATGACTAGAAAGTGAAGCCCTGCGTACATATATAATATGATGTCTTATATTTCCTGTCCTTTCTCCTTCGAGCGGTATAGTGAGAAGTTAGAGGTGGCTATATAACCTGCTATGGCTGGTGAAATGTGAACCAAAGTAGAGTGTACCACTTCTGGGCAGAGGCTTTAAAACGGGAGCAGGATTCTCTAAGTCCTTTCTGCCATAGTCTCTGCAATGCTCTGGATAGTGGTTGCACCATCGATCCAGTATTTACATTTTATCTGACAATTACAGGTGCCTGCTTGTATTGCTATGGGAAAATACAAGAATTGGAAACAAGCCCAGCCATCCTCTCAATGGAATAGTTAACTCAATTTATCATTAAATAATTTTAATATACATTTAAATTTTTATTCTAAATTTTTGTGGGTACATAGTAGGTGTATATAATTATGGGGTATATGAGATATTTTGATATAGGCATGCAACAGTTAATAATCACATCAGGGTAAATGGGATATTGATCACCTCAAGCATTTATCCTTTCTTTGGGTTACAAACATTCCAATGATACTCTTTTAGTTATTTAAGAATGTAAAACAAATTACTGTTGAATATAGTCATCCTTTTGTGCTATCAGATACATCTTATTCACTATACCTATCTATATTTTTCTACCCATTAACCATCTCTACTTACTCTTCCCCTCACACCACCCTTCCCAACCCCTTGTAACATCATTCTACTCTCTATCTCCACGAATTCAATTGCTTTCATTTTTTTAGCTTCCACAAATAAGTGAGAACATATAAGGTTGTCTTTCGTGTCTGACTTATTTCACTTACTGGCTTATTACACAATGACTTCCAGTTCCATCCATGTTGTTGCAAATGACAGGAGTTAAATCCTTTTTATGGCTGAATAGTATTTCATTGTGATGTGTACCACATTTTATTTATCCACTCATCGGTTTGTGGAAATATTACAAATCTTGACTAATGTGACTAGTGCTTCAGTAACCATGGGAGTAGAGATATGTCTTCAATATAATGATTTTGGGTATATACCTAAGAGTGGGATTGCTTGATCATATGGTAGTTCTATTTTTAGTTTTTTGAAGAACCATCAAACTGTTCTCCATAGTGGTTGTACTAATTTACATTGCCACCAACAATATATGAGGGCTCCCTTTCTGCATATTCTTGCCAGGTTTGTTACTGCCTGCCTTTTGGGTAAAAGCCGTTTTAGCTGGTTGACATGACCTGTCATTGTAGTTTTCGTTTGCATTTCTCTGATGATCAATGATGTTGAGCACCTCTTTATACCTGTTTATTTGTATGTCTTCTTTTGAGAAATACCTATTCAGATCTTTTGCCCAGTTTTTATTCAGTTTTTGAGGTTTTCTTACAGAATGTTTGAGTTCATTATATATTCTGGTCATTAATTCCTTGTTAGATAAATAATTGGCAAATATTTTCTCCCGTTCCGTGGGTTGTCTCTTGGCTTTGTTGTTTCTTTTGCTGTGCACAAGCCTTTTACATGAAGTGATACTATTGTTGCATTTTTGCTTTGGTTGCTTGTGCTTATAGGGAATTATTCAAGAAATCTTTGCCCAGACCATTGTCCTGGAGAATTTACCAATGTTTTCTTGCAATAATTTCCTAGTTTGAGGTCTTAGATCTAATCTTTCATCCATTTTGCTTTGATTTTTGTATGTGGTGAGATATAGGGGTCTAGTTTCATTCTTCTGTACATGAATATCCTGTTTTCACAGCATCATTTATTGAAGAGACTTCCTTTTCCCCAATATATGTTATAAGCACCTTTGTCAAAAGAGAGTTCATTTTAGATGTAGTGATTTATTTTTGGGTTCTCTGTTCTGTTTCATTGGTCTATGTTTCTCTTTTCATGCCAGTACCATGCTGTTCTGATTAATATAGCTTTATAGCATAATTTGATGTCAAATAATATGATACTTTCAGTTTGTTATTTTTGCTCAGGATGGCTTAGCCTATTCTGGATTTTTTTATGATTCCATATGAATTTTGGAATTGTTTTCTCTATTTCTGTGAAGAACGTCATTGGTATTTTGATAGGGATAGCACTAAACGTGTAAATTGCTCTGGGTACTATGAACATTTTAACAATATTGATTCTTCCAATAATGGACATAGAATATCTTTTCATTTTTGTGTCCTCATCAATTTTTTTGCTTTCATGTTTCATAGTTTTAATTGTAGAGGTTTTTAACTTCTTAGGTTAAGTTTATTCCTGGGAATTTACTTTATCATAGTATTGTAAATGAGATTACTTTCTTGCCTTCTTTTTCAGATTGTTTGCTGTTGGCAGGTAGAAATGCTACTGATTTTTGTATGTTGATTTTGTATGCTTTAACTTTACTGAATTCGTTTATCAATTTTAGTAGTTTTTTTTTTTTTGGTGGAGTTTTCAGGTTTTTCCCAAAATAAGATCAGATCGTCTGCAGACAAGAGTAATTTGTCTTATTCCTTTCCAGTTTGGATGCCCTTTGTTTCTTTCTCTTGTCTGACTCCTCTGGTTAGGACTTCTAGTATTCTATTGAATAACGGTGGTGAAAGTGGGCAGCCTTGACGTGTTCTGCATCTGAGAAGAAAGTTATTCAGTTTTCCTCCACTCAGTATGATACTAGTTGTGGGTCTGTCATATATGGTTTCTATTGTGCTGAGGTATGTTTCTTCACGTTTTCTTTTTGAGGGTTTTTAATCACAAAAAGATGTTGAATTTTAATCAAATGAGTTTTCACCATTAATTGAAATGATCATATGGATTTTGTCTTTCATTCTGTTGATACAATGTATCACATTGATTGATTTGTGTATGTTGAACCATCCTTGCATCCCTGGGATGAATATCAGTTGCTCCAATTGAATGATCTTTTCATTGTTGTTGAATTCATTTTCCTAGTATTTTATTGAGGATTTTTGCATCACTCTTCATCTGAGATATTGGCCTGTAGTTTATTGATGTGCTTTTGTCTGGTTATAGTGCAAAGGTAATACTGGAGACATAAAATGAGTTTGGAAATATTCCCTCCTCTATTTTTTGGAATAGTTTAAGTAGGATTGCTATTTGTTTCTCTTTAAATGTTCAGTAAAATTTTGCAGTGAAGCCATTGGGTCCTGGGCTTTTATTTGCTAGGAACCTTTTTATTATGATTTCAATCTTGTTCCTTGTTATTGGTCTATTCAGGTTTTGGGTTTCTTCATGGTTCAATCTGGGTAGGTTGTATGTGTCTGGGAATTTATCTGTTTCTTCTAGGTTTCCCAATGTATTGACATTTAGTTGCTCAGTGTAGCCTCTAATGATAATTCGAATTTCTCAGGTATTGGTTGTAATGTCTCCTTTTTTTTTTTTTTTTTTTTTTTGATACAGAGTCTCGCTCTGTCACCCAGGCTGGAGTGCAGTGATGCCATCTTGGCTCACTGAAATCTCTGCCGCCCGGGTTCACGCCATTCTTCTGCCTCAGCCTCCCCAGTCGCTGGGACTACAGGCACCCACCACCACGCCTGGCTAATTTTTTGTATTTTTAGTAGAGATGGGGTTTCACCGTGTTAGCCAGGATGGTCTCGATCTCCTGATCTGGTGATCCACCAGCCTCAGCCTCTCAAAGTGTTGGGATTACAGGCATAAGCCACTGCGCCCAGCCTCAATAATGTCTCCTTTTTCATCTCTGATTTTGGTTATCTAGTCTTCTCTCTTTTTTTTTTCTTAGTCTGGCTAAAGGTTTGTCTTTTTTTTTTTTTTAATGCAGCTTTTTGTTTCATTGATCTTTTGTATTGTTTTTTCATTTCAATTTCATTTACTTGTACTCTGATCTCATTTTATTCTACTAACTTTGACTTTAGATTGATATGACTTTTTTACTTCTTTAAGATGCATTGTTACATTGCTTATTTGAAGTTTTTCCATTTTTTGAGTTAGGCACTTAGGGCTATAAACTTTCCTCTTAGTATCGCATTCACTGTATCCCATAGGATTTCTATATTTTGTTTTCATTGTTGTTTGTTTCAAGAAAATTTTTAATTTTCTTCTTAATCTCTTCATTGACCCACTGGTCATTCAGAAGCACGTTGTTTAATTTTCATGTATTTATATAGTTTCCCAAATTCCTCCAATCATTGATTTTTAGTTTCATTTCATTATTGTCACACAAAATACTTATTATTTCAATTCTTTTGAGTGTTCTAAGACTTGATTTTTTGTCCTAACATATGTTCTATCCTTGAAAATCACCTATGTGCTGAAGAGAAGAATGTGCATTCTACAGCTATTAGAGGAATTCTTCTGTAAATAGCTATTAAGTCCATTTGGTGTATAGTGCAGACTAAGTCCAGTGTTTCTTTGTTGATATTTTGTTTAGATGATCTGTCCGGTGCTGAAAGTGAGGTGTTGGAGTCTTCCTGTATTATTGTATTGTGGTTGATCTCTCTCTTTAGCGCTAATATTATTTGATATATATGATGGGTGTTAAATTTGTTATATTTTCTTGATGAATTGACCCCTTTATCATTGTATAATAACCTTCTGCTTCTCTTTTTATAGTTTTTGTCTTGAAATCTATTTTGTTTGATACAAGTATAGCTTCCTGCTCTTTTCTGGTTTCCACTTGAAGGAATATCTTTTTCCATTATTTTATTTTTACTTTGTGTGTGTCTTTATAGGTTAAGTGTGTTTCTTGTAAACAACAGGATCATTGTGTCTTGTTTTGTTTTGTTTTTCATCCATTCTGCCACTCTGTCTTTTGATTGGATAGTTTAGTTCATTTACAGTCCATGTTATTATTGATAAGTAAGGACTTACCCTGCCATTTTGTGATTTGTTTTCTGGCCTTCTTTTCCTTCTTTTCTTCCTTTCTGTCTTTCTTTCAGTGAAGGTGATTTTCTCAGGTGGTATGTTTTAATTTCTTTTTTCTTTTTTGTGCGTCTAATGTATTTTTTAAAAAAATTTCAGATTGCCATGAGGCTTGAAAACAATATCACATAACTATTATTTTAAACTGATTACAACCTAACACATTGTATAAACAAACCAACCAACAAAGAAACAAACAGAAAACTAACAAAAGCCATACACTTTAACTTTATCCACCCATTTTTAAAATTTTTGTTGTTTCTATTCACATGTTATACAATAGCTTTATTAGTTGCCAGTGTTATTATTTTTGATAATTTTATCTTTTAGTCTTTCAACTCAAGATATGAATAGTTTACACACTACAATTACAGTTTTATAATATTCTGTGTTTTTCTGTGTATTTACTATTACCAGTGAGTTTCGTACCTTCAGATGGTCATTAACATCCATTTCTATCAGATCAAAGAACTCTCTTTAGCATTTGTTTTAGGACAGGTCTGGTGCTGATGAAATCGCTCAGCTTTTGTTTGTCTGTAAAAGTCTTTACTTGTTCATGTTTGAAGAATATCTTCACTAGATATACTATTCTATAATAAAAGTTTTTCTTCTTCAGCACTTTAAATATGTCATGCCAGAATTCCAGAAGAATTACCTGATGGCACCTCTTGATCTCTTTCCTTACTGCCCCCCGAACAAACAGAGACTCTCTCTGTGCTGAGCCACCTGGAGCAGGGGGAGGAGTGATACAAGCACCCCTGTGGCCACCACCACTGGGACTGTGCTGGGTCAGACCCAAAGCTAGCACAGCACTGGGTCTCACCCAAGGCACACAGTAACAACTCTTTCCTGGTCTGTAAGGTTTCCACTGAAAAGTCTGATGCTAGTCATATTTGAGCTCCACTGTATGTTATTTGTTTCTTTTCTCTTTCTGCTTTTAGGATCTTTCTTTAACCTCGACCTTTGGGAGTTTGATTATTAAATGTTTTGAAGTACACTTATTTGGGTTAAATCTGTTTGGTGTTTTATAACCTTCTTTTACTTGAGTATTGATATCTTTCTCTAAGTTTGGAAAATTCTCCATTATTATCCATTTGAATGAACTTTCTACTATGATCTCTGTTTCTACCTCCTCTATAAGGCCAATAACTCTTAGATTTGCCCTTCTGAGGCTCTTTTCTAGACCTTGTAGACATGCTTCATTTTTTTACTGTTTTTTCTTTTGTCTCCTCTTACTGTGTATTTTCAAATAGACTGTCTTCAGGCTCCCTAATTTTCTTCTGTTTGATCAATTCTGATGTTAAGAGACTCTGATGCATTCTTCAGTATGTCAATTGCACTTTTCAGTTCCAGAATTTTTTCTTCTTTATTATTTCAACATTTTGTTAAATTTATATGATAGAATTCTGAATTTCTTCTCTGCATTATCTTATATTTCATTGAGCTTCCTCAAAACAGCTATTTTGAATTCTGTCTGAAAGTTCACATATCTCTGTCTCTTGAGGATTGATCACAGGTGTCTTATTTAGATTGTTTGGTGAAGTCATGTTTTCTGGATGGTCATGATGCTTGTGGATGTCTAGGCATTGAAGTGTTAGGTATTTGTTGTAAGCAGCAATGGTACCTGTCTTTCTTGGGAAGGCTTTCCAGGTATTTGAAGGGACTTCGGCATTGTCTTTGATGACCACAGCCATATCTGCTTTAGGGGGCACCCCAAGGCGAGTAATGCTGTGGCTCTTGCAGACTGGTAGAGGTATCATCTTGTTGGTCTTGTGTAAGATCCAGAAGAATTCCAGAAGAATTATCTGTTGGAGCCTCTTGATCTCTTTCCTTATTTTCCCTCAAACAAACGGAGACCCTCTCTCTGTGCTGAGCTACCTGGAGCAGGGGGAGGAGTGATACAAGCACCCCTGTGGCCACTACCAATGGGACTGTGCTGGGTCAGACCCAAAGCTAGCACAGCACTGGGTCTCACCCAAGGCACACAGTAACAATCACCTTAACAATCACAGTAACAATCACCTTAATACCACCTGTATTCACTTAAGGCCCAAGGGCTCTACAATCAGCAGGTGGCAAATCCAGCCAGGCTTGTGTTCTTCCTTTCATGGCGGAGAGTTCTGCCCAGCCCCAGGTGAGTCCAGGGATGCCATCCAGGAACCAAAGCCTGGAGTCAAGAAACTTAGGAATCTATCTGGTGCTCTATTGTACTGTGTCTGAGCTGGCACCAAAGCTGCAATACAAAGTCCTTCCCAGTCTTTCCTTTCCTTTCTTCAAGCAGAGGAATCTCTTGGTGGCCACCACTGTCCTAGGCCCGTGGCAAGTACTGCCTGGCTATCACTGATGTTCACACAAGGTCCAAGGGCTCCTCAGTTGGCTTGTGGTGAATGTTGCCAGTCCCGAGTTTCTCTTTTCAGGGAAGTGAGCTCCTCTCTGGCCCAGAGAAGGGCCAGAAACGCTATCCAGGAGCCTACTAGGTGTTCTACCCCCCCGTAGTCAAGTTGATACTCAAGCTGCAAGACAAATTTCCCTTTACTCTTTCCTCTCTTTTCCTCAAGCAGAAGGTGTCTTGTCCTCTAGCCACCATAGCTGGGAGTGTGCTGGGTTATACCTGAAACCAGCACAGCTCTGAGTCTCACCCAATTCCCACATCAAGTACTGCCTGGCTACCACTGCTGACTTTCTTAAGGCTCAAAGTGTTCCTTAATCAAAAGATGATAAATTCTGCCAGGGCTGGGTTCTTTTCTTTAAGGCAGTAGGTTCCCTTCTGGTCCAGGGTATGTTTAGAAATGTTCAGGTAGGGCCTTGAATGGGGGCCTCAGGACTCTGTCTAGTAACATGTTCTACTGTGGCTGAGCTGCTATCCAAGTTGCAAGACAAAGTCTTCTTTATTCTTCCCTCTCCTCTCCTCAAGTGGAAGGAAGGAGTCTCTCCTGGACCTGTAAGCTGCACTGCCTGGGCTTGGCGGAGGGGTGACACAAGCCCTCCCTTTGTTGCCCTGGCTGATGTCTCAGTAGGTCAGGTGCACCCCATGTCCATTGGCTCTGAGTCCAGCACAGCACCAGAACTTGTCCAAGAATTAAAGTCCTTGTAGCCTAGACTGCCTTTCAAGTTTATTTATGACTCCAGAGCACTTTAACCCACAGTGTCAGGGCTTATTCAAACTCAGGGCTTATTCAAACCTGGGATGGATAATTTGCCTTTGGCTAGGGCTGGTTTAAACACTCTCTCCATGGGCTCAGGTTGAATTCCGCCCTATGTTGCTTTCTGCTGTGAGAAGGTAGTGCTTAATCCCAATGCAAAGTCCCACAGTCACTGCACTGTCCTTCCTCCAAGAGCACAGGTTTTCTCGCCGCACCCCATGGTCCCTGCTGGGGGATGAAGGAGAGGTGCTATAGTGATTCAAGACTACCTTTCCTACCTTCAGTGGCTCTTTCCTTAATATAATGTTAAAATCAGATATTGTGATTGCCTACTTGATTTTTTTGGTTCTCATGAAGTTACTTTTTTGTATGGATAGTTGTTCAATTTGGTGTTCCTGTGGCAGGACAATTGCTGGAGTCTTCTATTCAGCTATACCACCTCCCTCCAGCAAATTCAGTATACATTTGTAAAAGATAAAGATCTTTAAAAATATAAATGCAATACTATTACAGCACTTAAGGAAATCAATAGTAATTTCTTCCTATTCTCAAATACCTGTTATTGTTCATATATTCTTGATTTTATTATACTTTGTAAAAGTTGGCTGACTCAAATAGTATTCCCCCAAAAGGTATACAGCTATAAAGTCTCTCTCTCTTGTTGGGTGTGGTGCCTCAAGCCTGTAATTCCAGCACTTTGGGAGGCTGAGGCTGGTAGATCACCTGAGGTCAGGAGTTTGAGACCAGCCTGGCAAACATAGTGAAACTAAAAATAAAAATACAAAAAATAGCTGGGTGTGGTGGCAGGCACCTGTAATCCCAGCTTCTTGGGAGGCTGAGGCAGGAGAATCACTTGAACTCAGAAGCAGAGGTTGCAGTGACCCAAGATCGTGCCATTGCACTCCAGCCTGGGCAACAGAGCAAGTCTCCATCTCACACACAAAAAAAACAAAACCGAACAAACAAAAAACGTTCTCTCTGTTTTTTCAGCTGGAACAAGAACACTTAATATGAAATCTACCCTCTTAAATTTTTTTAAGTGCACGATATAGTATTGTTAATGATAGATACAATGTTGTATAGCAAATTTCTAGAATTTATTTATCTTGTATAATCATGCAACAACATCGAGGAATCTTGAGGAAGGAAGTAAAATAAGCCAGTCACAAAAGGACAAATACTACATGATACCAGTTATTCAAAGTATATAACACAGTCAAGCACATAGAAGTAGAGTGGGGAGCTGTATAGTCTCTTTTGATCTGTATATTTCCACTCTATGTATTTTTTCCTTGTAATTTACTTTTTGACAAACCTCATTTTTTTCTGTAAAATTTCTCATTTTCTGAATTTTGCTAATTTCATCTTTGTTCTGACATGCCTGCATTTCTTCCCAACAGGCTGTTGGATCAGAGGCAGATCAGATTCAGGTTCAATCATTTGGCAAAAACACCTCACAAGTGGTGGTATGTTTTCCCATCAGGAAACACTATCTAGCTGTGTGTTTGTCTGTGTGTGTGTGTGTGTGTGTGTGTGTGTGTGTGTGTGACAGAGAGAGAGAGAGAAAGAAAGAGAGAGAAAGAGAGAGAGAGAGAGAGAGAGATATGTTTGAGTTTAATTCCCTATCAGCCCTCACCTAGGGGCAAAATTACCTTCTTGGAGAATAAGGGCCTTTCAAATCTCATAGTTGATCTCCTTGTGGCCTTTTCCAACAGATTAAGTGCTTGGGCCAAGTGGAGTCATCTCTTGTAAAACTAATCATGAAATTTCCCAATCATGGAAAAAATAATTATGCCAATGTAACAACAGCCACTCTGAGTACTCTTTTGCTATGAATTAAAAAATTAAAAGTAAAAACCAAATAACAAACCTATAATAATGTGAAAAGGTACCATTTATTGAGCACTCATTATATTCTAGTGATTGTTTTAAGTTCTTTATATGTATTTACGTTTATTTCTTTTAAAATTCTGATAAAGTTTTCTAGTCAGGGTTTCCTCATCTATTTACCAAAACTTATTGAGCAGCTACCATCAATGAGGCACTGATCATCAGCTTGGCTCACAGAGGTTAAATCACTCAAGATCAGATTTAAACCCAAGGCATTGATTGAATAGCCTAAAGGTATACCTAGACAGTGGAATACTGTGTAGCTGTAAGAAAAAATGGGAAATATCTTCATGTTTTATGTGGTTGATCTTCAAAGCTTTTTTTTTTTTTTGAGATGGAGTCTCACTCTGTCGCCTAGGTTGGAGTGCAGTGGCGCAATCTCAGCTCACTGCAACTTCCGCCTCCCTTGTTCAAGCGATTCTCCTACCTCAGCCTCTTGAGTAGCTGGGATTACAGGAGTACACCACCATGCTAGGTTAGTTTTTGTATTTTTAGTAGAGTTGGGGTTTCACCATGTTGGTCAGTTTGGTCTGGAACTACTGACCTCGTGATCTGCCTGCCTCGGCCTCCCAAAGTGCTGGGATTACAGGTGTGAGCCACTGCACACCTGGCCAGCATGTTTTTCTAAATGAAAAAAAAAAAAGCAAACTGGAGAAAAGTGTCTATGATAGTTATGTAGTATTTACGTCTCAGACATTGTAGTATCTAAGGATTGTGCATATGTGTGTGTGTGTGTGTGTGTGTGCGCACAAAGGAAGAATTAAAAACAAGGAAATGGAAAGCATGTTAAAGCTGGAGGAGGGATGGAATGAGGTGAAGGGAATAAGAAGGGTAGTTGGCCTTCTTTGATCACATTCCTTGTTTTCCAGATTTGTAAAAGAAGGAAAGTACCTCCATAGGTGTTATCATGGAACAAAAGGAAAAGGAAGAAACTATGAAAAACCAGAGCTAATTATGTAAATAGGACTCTCAGAAAATATAAACAATTATTATCACATTGAAGAATATAAATATTATCAATTATATTGTATTAATTTTATTTACATTAATTTCATTTACATAGATATATAAATAATTGTCAAGTAATATTATCAGAAAGATATGAAATATGGTAAATCCACAGAAACACAATCATCCATATGCTTTAGAAATTTAATATTTGATTATTCAGGTAAAATAAAACGTTAAGTAAATAGGGCAAATGGCAAAAGGGCATAGCTGAATGGAAATTAGTGAGCTCAAAGGTCATTCTGATGAATACCTACTAGAAGACAATGCAGAAGAACAAAGAGATACAAAAACGGTAGAGGAAAATGTAAGGGACATGGTAAACATACCAAGAAATCTCCATTTCCTTTAATAAGGAGCTCAAAAGGAATAGAGATGCAATTGGATGGAGAAATGTTGTACTTGAAACAATGAGAGAATATTCCAAGAAAAGATGGCCTTACACAGAAAGAGCTTCCCCAACTCCAGAAAGAAAGAACAAGAGGTAGAAGACCCACTCAGATACCCCATAATGAAACTTCAAAACTTCAAATTTTGTGGTGGAATTAGCTGAGGAGGAACACACACATACATGCACACACACATACATACATATATACCTATAATCACACATTCTCTCCTACACAACAAATAATGCACAAAAGAAAATGAATCCATTATTTGTGTTTGCCTTTTCTTACAAGACAAATAGAGAGCAAGACTTGGTCATTGGTGTCTTACCACAGGGCTCAGCATATAATCTGTCATTCAGCAGGGGAGAAATCAATGTTTATTGCAGGAAATAGGCTTATAAACAGGAGGTTGAAGGTCTGAAGAGAGCTGCCATGATTTACAGTGCAGAGGGAAGATACTACCCTTAGGATTAGAAAGCCTGAGTGTTGGGTTCAGTCTTCCCATCAAATAGCTGTGTGACTTTGGGCAAATTTCTAAAGCTTGTTTAGTGCCACCCTCCCACCCACTTTTTTTGTCTATCAAGGTAAGAGTTAACTTTAGTGACCTACAAAGCCTATTCTAGCTTTATTTTTCCATCTCCAATGAAGCTTATCCACTCCAACTAATTTTTGACACAATTTTACCCACTACTGAAGCTGCTTCATATGGCTGGCATCATGCTTGGTTTAAATTTCGAGGAATTTTCCACTTCTTACTATATGAGACAATCTGTGTTGTTCCTGCTGACTCTTGTTAGATAAATTTCAAGCTTTTTCCTCAAAATTCTGTGTTAACAAAATGTCTTTATCTTATGTAACATGAGGATTTCTCCACGGACAGAGAAAGGAGATTTCTGTAAACTGGATGCAGCTTCCGGTATCTGATGATTTCCGGGTGCTAGCCACAAGGCATGGATTGTCATGGAGCAAGGCCATTGCTTCAGGTGCACTAACCTGTGCATTAGGGACCCCCACACCCAAGGCTTTGGCTGCATTTCCATCTAGTTATGATTCCAGGTTTAGCAGTCTAATGGCACACTATCTCCTAAGGGCCATATTTCATGCTGATATGATACTGTAGGAATAGGGAAAATTATTGAATGATTGCTTACAGAGCACCTTCTATCTTCCAGATGCTTTCATAATGAAACCCCTCTACAGCTCCGGGAGGTGTTATTTCTTCTTTACAGGTGCTGAAATTAAAGGTCAGAATACTAGTCATTTGGCCAACCAAAATCTCTACTCTATCCTGCCTCATCAGAGTTACGGAATTGCAGCGTGTTCTTGTAATAATAATTGCTGGTAGTGGAGCCTCGATTTTTAACACTTAGAAGTAATGCATTTTGGAAAAAGCAAAGCTCTGAACTTTAATAAAACAACTTCCTCTTGTATGATTTCTTATATAGACTATAGCATTTTTTTTTATATATAAAACTTTTTTGGCCAAAATCAAGATGGCATTTAATGTAACAATATATAATTATGTATTGCTTCTTACAATCAAATCAGGCTAGCAACAAATTTCTTCCTAATATGTAGTCATGGAGGTAAGACTACAAGGGGTCCCTATAGAAGAACTTTGGCATAACCATGCCCTTATCTGTAGTTTTTACTTTCTGAATGATAGCTTAATTTTGGGACCCAATCTTCACTTACAAAAAAATTTTTAGGAGCTACTGAAATAATGTGCTCATAGACTTCTACTTCAAATTTCTTAACCATGGATTGTGTTTCATTAACATGGTGGATTCTTAGTGCTTTTGTTTTAAAATTGAACATCATGTCTTGACACTTTGATGAGCGGTGCTATTTTGTGGCTGATTAATGTGTCCCAGGCATTTCTGCAGGCCAGAACCAGGTTAGAGTTAGCGCTCAGCATCCTACAAGAAGGTGATCTTAAATTTTTGTCGATGTTGGTGAAATAGAAGTGCATACAGGTCAGGTTAAATTTCTTAGCTGCAGAAAGACATTAAAAGAGGTTTTCAAAGTTACCTCACCTTTAATAAAATGAAGTCATCTTATATATTAATATATTAATATTACAGCTGGGTTTAAACTCTTGTAGACCAAGCTTTACTTAATAGTTAAATCAAATTGAATCTCAGATTTTATGAGTGATAAAATGACAATAAAATAGGTCTGGTCAGTAAAGATAATAACTTGATTCAGTACTTTGGATGTAAGTGTTTAAGGTTTCCATGATAAAACTGTAATTTTATACCCCAAAGTGTGTTAATAACATTAAGTGAGGTAATAGGCAAAGTGCATTGACAATGCAATACCCGCAGGACCACAGTAATAGAAATAATTTATAATGTATCAGCAATAAAATCTTTAATGTTATCTCAATTCAGGCTAGGCACCATATCTGGGGTTTCAGATTACACATGTCCCCTTTCCTCCCCCTGCTATGGGCGCAAGTGTTAACCTAAAATAATTAAGAAAATGGTTTTCAGAGTGCAGAAACCTCTCACAATTATGGACATAATGACTATCCTATTAACTATTTCCACCCTGATCCATTTATGTTTGATTGATAGAACTTATTCTGAAGTTAATAAGTAAGCATTTCTAAAAATAATCCTGAGAGGCATTTTAATTCACTCTTGGTTTTCTGTATTTCAGACAGAACCAACTCCTAATTTTTAACATACATCAAGGAATATTTTTCAGACAAGAGCCAGTCATTTGTATGACTGTCCAAGTACTTTACTTTGAAAATCTTTGTTCAATGCTTTTATAGTTCAGAAATGAATTCCACAGGTTTTATCTCTTTGAATCATCCTAAAATAATGCTTTCCTAATGATATAAAGTTAAACAATTTTATTGGGTGACTTTACTTACTGTTACTGAAATCTTCTATTGGCCTAGGTGCATTTCAGCAGATAACAACTTGAACTGTAGCACACAGGAAAAAGGCCACATTTAAAGAGCTAATCCATAAAGCACTACCATTTCATAGGACAACAGTTTTCTAAATGGTTTAAAAATACACGTATAAATATACGGAGATGCTTGAGCTTCAGCTTCTGTAGTTTCATCCCAGTTTTTAAAGCCTGTTCCAAATATTATTCTCATTGACTCTAAAATTCATGGAAAAAGACAAATATTTTATGCTTGGGCATTCAAATTGATTATAATAATGATAATAATCATCACAGCCTACGTTTACTGAGTTTGCTATGATTCCAATGTTAAATTACATTTAAAATTAGTTTAATTTCACAACAACTCAATCATTATCTCATTTAGTATGAGAGGAAACTAAGAGAAAGAGAAACTTAAATTACTGCACCAATGTCCCTGGGCGGTAGGGAGAAGAGGGCTACTAGTGGAATAAGACTGTCCAACTCTAGAGTTGATGTTGCTGAGCTACCCATCACATTACAAGGCTGTATCTAACAAAAGTTGTCCATAAGTTCTTTCTGTAATTTTTTTCATGTGAGGTTGTTATACCTAGAGGTAAAAATAGCTTTCAAATATCATATTTCTAGCAAGTAATTCACAGCATCTCTGAATGTTACTTTGCCTGATGATCATCCACAAGGGGTAAAATGCACAGAAATGATATGTAAGGCCAGGAGAATATCTCAAGAAACAAATTCTATCATCCTTCTTGATTCCTTGTTCCTATAAAACCTTTTACTTCCAAAGGCCTTCAGGTACCACCCAAGTGTGGGCTTTGATCATGTCTTGGGTTAGTGGGGGCTCAGAAATACAAAGTCCATTGCTCAGATAGTTCAGCAGTAAGTTCAACCTTCCTAGCAATTGTCCTCTGACTTTAGTAGGTCCCACCCTCACCTCACCCTGTGGCCTAGTTGCTGGTGAGACTTCTATTCATATATCTCCAGATGCTGAGTTTCTGCCTGGAGAGCTTTCCTGGAACTCCTTTTACACATGATAGCAGTTATGCACTCTCATATAATTTCCTCTTCTCCAAAGAACTAAAATTCAGCTTCTGGATCTGGGGGCCAATAACTTACTGCCGGTTGCAAGTGTCTCCAATTGTTGCTTGCATAGATATTTGCCTGTTATCTAGAGAGGTGCTAATGATAATAATAACTTCTATTTCTGATTTGGTTATATTCTTCATATTTTATCTGGATGAACTTTCTCTTTAGTCTATAGCTGGGCCTTTTTCTGGAAGGTGAAAGGATTGGAGACAGGCCTGATGGACTCCAGTTCCATTAATGAGAGTTAGCTCAGAGGAGTCAAATGAACTTGGTTTTGGTCCGATGCATGGGCTCAATCTTTGATCTGCTGCTCACTTACTAAGGGACCTTGACAAACTCTGAATCTGAGTTGCTGCATCCTTAAAACAGGGATAATACTACTTAGCTTTGAAGGCTGGTTTGATGTTGACATATTCGGGTACTGACTATGGGTGAATTATACCCCATTGTGGAGATCCTGGTCCTTTTCCTACAGTTTTCCTGTTTCTCTTGGGCTGACCCTATACGTTGGCAATTGAGTTCCTAGGCACTGTTGTAGAATAAAACCCCTTCACTACAGAGATGGTGATTTTGACTACACCCTAGCATACGCCTGGGATTTGGAATCTAGATGTAAAAGTTCATGTCATACAATTTGTTCATAAGCCTCATCTTAATGAAACTCTCAACATGAAATTCTACAATGAAGGAAACAAATAATTCAGCGCTATCACCTCTTTTTAAAATGTTGTGGCCTGAACTGAAGCTCAAAGTGTTAGTTTGCAAAAAACCCTGCGTTGATTATGCAGTGGCCATCCCGCATTGATTCAGGCTTCTAGGAAACTCGTAGCAAGTTTAGAGAGGATACTGTGTGGTTTCGGAACTGAAAAACCTCTTACCACATGTCAATTGGATCTGGTTGTTGTCAGTCTCTGTCTAATTTATCATGCCTACAGATGTGTCTACTGAGAAAACTTCGCCCATCAGCCTGGGAGTATTTGCTCCAGCATCTGAGCCATCCGGAGAGAAGCAGGAAGTTTATCAGCAAACTCAGCATACCATATTGTGGGTTTCAGAATAAAAACTGGTGGATGTTTTGCCAGGGTTGAGCTGAAACATCCCCTCTAAAGGGTGTTTCTGTTCTTCTCCATAGGCCACTAATCAATTGGGCTTCAGTTCAGATTTTCTCAATTGATAGGCTACGTGAATTCTCTGAAGAAAGCCCAGAGAACATTGGATAAAAAGGGATAGATTTTTGCTTTTATATTCATGAGGAGCCGCTGAGTAAAACTGTGCAGGTAGATTGTCACTGAACAACATGAACGTGTGTCCTTCACGTAGACTCTTTTGTGACTTGCGCTCTGTGGAGTTGGACAGTACCCAAGCTGCCCAAGCTTACACGATAACCCAATTAGCTCTAACCCAGTGTCTGGTACCTAACAGAGGTAGATGTGTTCAAAGAATTTTTGAACAACACCCCACTTTCTAATTAGGTCTCACATACTGACTCCCTGATACCAATAGCTGCTTAAATTGTATTTGAATATTTCGAGTCCTCTGGACATTTTTCATGTGCCAGCTGTGTTTTCTTACGCTCATATCTGTCCCATTTGTGTGGCTTCCTGCTTCTTCCAGGCCCACTTTACTGTAATCCCAGCCTGCCTTATTGTTGAGCCTGCTCCTAAAAAAATCCCTTAATTTATCTAGTGCATCTCACAATGTATGTTGCCAATAAACAAATTGTTTTATGTCAACATAAAGACAATAAATGTATGACTCAAGTAGCTATATGTTCAAGGAGAATATCTAGAATTTCTTGGATCTGAGAACACATATCAAAACTGCAACAGGCTGGGCGGCAACATTATTTAAGAGGGAGCATGTTGCAAAATATAACCCTTTATTAAACTCTGACACCACCATCACTACTTGCAGGAATAGAATAATTTTCAATTGAGGCTTTCTGTCATCTTTTAAAAAGACTTTATTCTTTGTTCTAATGTGTATACCACAAATTCTGATCTGTTAAAATTATTTCCTACATGTTTAGAAACAGAATTTCTTACAGTCCCTATCTATCCCATGTGCCTTCCAATTCCATAGGTGCATTTCACATTCTTACTGCTCCAGCAGTCTATACTGACAGAGAACACAACTCTTGATCTGTCTCTTCAGGTGGCTCAGACTAGCTAAGCAAAAATAATAATCTTATCTTCTCAAAGTTCCTAAATGCAAAAATAGTCTGGCTGTTTATTGCATCAGACTTTTAGACCCAGGTATATCAGCGGAGTGGAGAAAGTGGATTATCACTTCCTTGACTGGATATGGCAGCTTCAAAGGAAACAAAGAGTCGTAGATTAAAGGGAGTATGGCCGTACCTAGCCTTTCCCAGGAAGGTTTAAAGCTTCCGCACTTAGGGCTTTATCAGTCTGGAAGGGGCATCCAGAAGATAAACATTAAAAATAATGCCCCAAAACTCCCTATTATCTTTTCTGCCTCCTTCTCCACGTCTGGTCAGCAATGTGTTAAGTGAATTGAAACTAGATCGTAGGGAGACAGTCACAACCTGGTTATCAGTGGCAGTAAATGGAAGATAATAGCCCCACTAGAGACTTATGAAATGGCTTGTCTTTGAGCTGCCAAAGTGTTTAGTCTCTCTTTTATTATATTCACAGCAGTAATCCGATATGTCCTGACTTCTGTCATCTGTATGTAATGCTTATCAACTCTCTGTCAGTGATTCACCCTCTTGTCAGGGACAATTATTCCTCAAAGTGCCGAGGTTATGACTGAAGTAATATTATGACTGGAAAGAAAATATGAAAGGTGTAGCACATCACAGCAAGCAATCTGGGAGCTGACGTCAAAGTAAAGGAAAACATTGCCGATAAAAGGAGAACAGAAGCCGAAGTTTTGTTCTCTGTGCTTGGGGCACGGCTGGCATGGCTGAGGCCAAATGGGCAGAAGACCCCTGTTGCGAAGATGCTTTACTAATTCATGATGGTGGCACTGCGTACCTCTGCCCTCGCCGCTGTGTCACCATTTCCATTTCACATCTCCATTTATAGGGGCTTTGAACGAGGTTGCTAAAGTGCATGCTTGGTGAAGAAAGTTGAATGGAAATAGGGTAGCGGAGAAGCTCTGTTTTATAACAAAGGATGGAAGCCTGCTGCTCTGTGCAACACCCTTTGTGCTTGAAGATCTTTACTTACACTTGGACATGTTTTAAAGGATCTCACATCATTCTGGAGAAGGCAGCGAGGGTGCCCCAGGGAGAGCTGGGGATAAGAAGGAGCCAGATTAAGCAGGTGGTAGGGAGGGAGGATAGTGGAATGATCAGGAGAATTAGATGTTAAAATATTGAAGAATTAAAAGTTGTAAAGTCACGCAGGATTGGTTTTGAACGCTTTATGAAGCTTCTGATGCTTCATGGTTGTCTGATTGTGAACAAGCTACCTCATGCCTCTGAGCCTAACACCATCTTATAGAGGATAAAATAGCTCTTGATAATACCTGTCTCACAGTGCGGTTGGAGAATCAAGAGATAATGCATATAAAGTGGTTGAGTTAATGCCCAACGGACACCTTATGATAAATAGTAGCATGTGACCAGATATAAGATATTGTTTAATCTCCCAGAGTCTCATTTCCTCATGTGTAAATATTTCGTGGTTCCCCTGACATAAGCCAGAGCACCTCGATGGGGGTGCGGTAATGAAGACCTACGCTTTGGTTCATGCTCCATGTGGTACCATATGAAGCAGCTCCCCGATCATTCCCATGGAGGGAGAGCAGGAATGCCATTGAGGACCCTGTTGATTATATTACCAGAATTCCCTGTGTGAGGAGTCCTGCTTGGGACCGAGAAGGGTGACTGTGTGTGTGTGTGTCTGTGTGTGTGTGTGTGTATATAGTAATTGGCAATATTGTTTCTGCTGAGCAACTGGTTTGTATTTTATGTAAAAATCCAGAGGATTGCCTAACTTATGTCATGCAATTGCATTACTGCTGAAGAATTCACAGGCAAATATGAGGCAAGTACACAGAGGAGGCTGATGTTCAAAAGATTTAGAAACCAGCAACACATGGGCCTACCTACTATTCAGAGTGTGCTCTGGCTTTAGAACTGGAGCAGTCTCCTAGCCTTGCTGCTCAACTGGCCATGAATCCTAAATTGCTGATGAAGTTTGGTTGTCTAGAAAAGGGGCCCAGCAGCTTGAGTACTGAGTACTGACTGGAGCCACTTGAAGGTTTGGGAAGCAGACAATTTCTCTAATACAGAAATATTTCACTCTTTTAACAACTATCTGGCTGTATTGGTGGATACCTGATAACTGCCAGCCCTACCTATAGGAAAAGTATAAACTCCATGACACACATTTTATATTGGTCTCTATATATTGTGTTCTTAACCTCATTTTTCTTTCCTTTAAAATTTATTTATAATTATTATTAAAGGGTACATATGGCAACATGCAAATATTTAGAAAGTAGAGACAATCTAAAGAAAAAGGTAAAATAAATGATCTTCTAAAAATCTCCAGGCTGGGCTCGGTGACTCATGCCTGTAATTCCAGCACTTTGGGAGGATGAGGTGGGCGGATCACCTGAGATGGGGAGTTTGAGACTAGGCTGACCAACATGGAGAAACCCCGTCTCTACTAAAAATACAAAAATTGGCCAGGCTTGGTGACGCATGCCTGTAATCCCAGCTACTCGGGAGGCTGAGGCAGGAGAATCACTTGAACCTGGGAGGTGGAGGTTGTGGTGAGCCGAGATAACACCATTGCACTCCAGCCTGGGCAACAAGAGCAAAACTCCATTAAAAAAAAAAAAAAAACAAAAAACAATCTCCCTACCCTGAGATCACCACTACCAACTTCTTTGGGCCTCCATCCATGTGTATAAATCTTGACATGTTCTTGATTTTAATGAGAACGCATTTTGCATTTTACATTTAGGCATGAAAATTGTGGTTTATTTCAGAGAGAAATTCTGTAGGATATTTTGAAGTATAAATACTTAATGTCAGTAATTAATTTAATAGTTTCTCTTTTTTAAATTAGGAAAGAATGTGAAATGTTTCAAAATAACTTTTTGGCAAATATTAAGATTAGCACATGGGATTTCTTTTTTGAACTTATGAATTATTTAACTTGGATCCCTAATTTTAAACCATCCTCATATTTATTTAAAAGTCTCCAGTTATTTCTGGTGTAATAATTAAAATGACTAACCTATTTTAGAAGTTGTTTACAGGGAGCTTCTGCTGTCTTTGATGCCAGGGTTGTCTTAACTTTGGAAAAAGCCATGGAAGTCTTCCTTTTCTTATAGTTTGGACAAGTTCATGGGACATGAACATGATCTAATAACTAAGTACCTAAATATTTGAAGGTGCTAAAAACAAAACCCAAAGCTGAGTTTTACAGAAGTAGCTGTGACTTTTTCAATGTATTTTTATGGCTACTGGATTATTTGCTTTTTTTCTTTTTAGTAAAATTTTGGCATTTTTTTTTTCCACAAAGCTTTATATTATGCCTACATTTCCATATTTTTTAGCATACAATTGCACATGAGTGGCTCTTATGATAAAATGTCCTCAGTAACTGGTATTGTTTTCCATTTCTTCCTCTGATTATTGTAAGTCCACTCCCTTTTCTTACATTTTCTAGGCCAAAATTTGTCTTTTGCTTGATATTTTTAAAGAGGAAACAAACTATTTTTTGTTTGTCATTTAAATATTTTGTTACACTTCATTATTTTTTACATTATTGTATATTTTTTCTTGCTTTCCTGGGACATCTAGTTGCTTTCATTGACGTGTTTTAAATCAAATGCTCTGTTTCTTTATTTTTTTGTGCAATAATAAAAGCGTTATTTATGTTGTAAAATTTATTCCAAATATAGGTGGAGCTGCATGTCTTAAAAAATCTGATTATTACCATTTATCACTATTTTCTGTTCTTTTGATTTCCACTATGATCCAGAAATTATTTTTATTAAGGAATACCTTCTAATTTCTAAGTGAATGGGGCTTTCACTGAAACTTTTGATACCAGGTTCTAGTAATTTTCTTGTGTCCAGTGAATGTGACTAGCGCACATTTTACTTTGGAAAATTTTTAATATTTTGTTTTTGAACTGTAAGCGATTTTTGTAACTAACCCCTTCGCTTCTGGGAAAGCAGCAATAGAATTAACCATAATAGCAGTAGAAATCCAAGCCATGCTTCCTATCACCTTTCTTATTGATGTTATTTTGGTCTATGTTATGTTGGCTTTTAAATGGAGAAACCAGTTAATTTATCATCCTAATGGGAACATTTTTGAGAGTGAAAGGGACTGTTAAGAATTATTTCTGGACAACAAACTACACTTGGTTATCCTGGATGAAGTGGGAGAAACGTTCACCTGCCTCATAATACGCCTTCAATTATTTCTGAAATAATGTGGGACATTAACTCAATAACAAACCTTGCATGTATTATTTGTTGTAAGATTTAAACATTGGGATAATATCTGTGGCCTAACATATGATCACTTGTAAAAAAATCCATGAGTGATGGAAACAATGTCCTTACTTTCCAATTGGGCCCTTTGGGTACATTTTATATGTCACTGAAAACAACTTGAAATCCTTCAAATTGGAAAAGGTCCAATATTAATTAATTAAGAACTTCCATAGCTTTTATAAGGTTTGACTAGTCAAATGTGCAAAATACCCAGTTCTGTGTCTGGTCCATGATAGATGCTGATGTTACTCTACATGAGACTTTGGTAATATATAGGGATAGGTGTATGTTTATATGTTTATACATTTTTTTAGTATTTCCTGCAGCAAAAATATACACCTAATGTACAACATAAAATATATCTAGTTATGGTCATTTTGTCTTGATGTGATTTAGAATTTTAGAAGTGGCTGAGTCATGCTTTTAAGATTATGGGATCTCATTTCACTCTTTACATGGTCTTAAATTCCAATAAATTATGCTTTTGGAACTAATTAAAAGAAGATTTATATTTCAGTTGTAGCAAACCTGTGTTCATTTCCTCAGAAAGTATTTAAGTGAGGTTTAAAAGGTGTAATTTTAAAATAGTATTAAGCTATTAAATATAAAATGTTGGCCTTTAAAAATATGAAATGAAAAGTAGCTAAACAAACGTGGAGGATGAAATGGATAGCAGGAAACATGGCCTCCATCCTCTTTTTCCTTTTTAGCAGCACTAACAATATATCTTAAGATTCAGGCCTACTCCAAAAGAAATTTTAGAAATTAATAAAATTTTTTTCGTAGACCAGTACCTCTCTACCAACTGTTTATTGTTATAAATATTGTATTTATAACATATTTTATTTTGTATTATATTGTATTTATAACATATTGTATTTATAACATATTGTAAATAAATATGAATTTCACTGAGGACTCAGAAATTTTTTTTCCTTGAATTTTCCAGGTCGAATTGGGAAAATATTTTCAGGTGATTCAAATATTATAAAGACATATTAAAATCTTCCTGACCATCAAATAATTAAAAACAAATATACATGGACCTATATTATATTGATTTACATGTTTTATATATACTGAGGCCTACACACACATACACAATTGTGCCATCATTGCCTTTATAGCTGCGATACTATAATTACATAAAAGCACAGGTAGAAATAAGTTTTTCTTTATGGGATATGAGGATCAATTTGGATAATCACTTGTGAAAAGTAAAGAATGGAAAAACTGACTGACTCTAATCATTAATAAAATAGCTCAAGTGAGATTTCTTAGAATGCCTTTCAGGTCTGATTAGAAATTTGAAATATTGCTGTGCATATCTATGGGCATGACAATTCTTTTATTTTATTTTACTTTGAGTTCTGGGATACATGTGCTGAACCTGGAGGTTTGTTACATAAGTATACACGTGCCATGGTGGTTTGCTGCACCCATCAACCCGTCATCTAGGTTTTAAGCTCCGCAGGTATTAGGTATTTGTCCTAATGCTCTCTCTCCCCTTTCCCACATCCCCTGAGAAGCCTTGGTGTGGGTGTGTGATGTTCCCCTTCCTGTGTCCATGTGTTCTCATTATTTAACTCCCACTTACGAGTGAGAACATATGGGCATGAGAATTCTTGAGGAGACATAAACACTAAGGAGGGTGTCAGAAGAGCAGTTTGCAGAGGGCAGGCAGTGCTGGTGGGTACTCAGTCACTATTTTATCCTGTCCCTTGGTTCTCTCTGAACACCAAAAAAACACAAGACTGATAAAAACAATGGTGTCATAATCCCTTCCTCCCTGATGACCTCACTCCACAGTGCCCCATTTGTCAGTTTTCCTAGCTCTGAAGCTTTGCATCAACAGCAAGTCTAACCATGCAGACTCCCTTCGTCCTGCCTGTTGTCATAGCCAGGATTGGGGGACCCGCAGCTGCAGGTTGTTGGGGACCTACATCAGGTTTCTATGGCAACTGACTAATCCACAAGTGAGTGATGATGGGGCACTTCAGACACCAGAATTCCATTTTGAAAGATCTTTGTCACTCGTCTGTTCTGTGACATGAGTTAAAAATGCAGTATCACTCTTGATGAGTGAAAAATCATTACAGCCTAGTATAGTCTTGTACCCTTAGCAAGTAAGTGCACGTGGTGCTTTTGGATATTGACTACTGTATATCCATCAGAGTTCTACCAAAGAAACAGAACATGTGTGTGTGTGTCTTTGCACCCTTGTTTAGACATTTTAGTGCAATGAATTGGTATATGCCATGCGATTGTGGGGGTTGACTAGGCACATCTGAAATCTGCAGGGCAGGCCAGGAGGCAGGCAGGAGCTGATGGCACAGTCCACAGACCACATTTCTTCCTTAGGATAACCCCAATTTTGCTTTTCAGTCTTTTGATTGATTGGATGAAGTCCACCCAGATTATTGTGGGTGATTTCTTCTCAATCATCCAACCAATCTGTTGATTTAGTCAACAGACTGAGGTGTTAATCACAGCTACAAAATACCCACAAAGCAACACCTATTGTAGTGTTTGATTGAATAATTTGATATTATTGCCTAGTCAAGATGACGTAAAACTAACCATAACACCAGTCATAAAATATTCTGAGGTCTATTTATAAGAATGTTTTTGGATTATTATCAAAATGCATGACCATCATCAGCTCTTGATGATCATATATTAGGGACGGGAAGACTTGGCTTATATTTTTTCCGAGTCATATTGCTTCTGAAGATGGAGCAAAGGGTTACATTGCTTCTCTGACGAGACCACAGAAGTCTATGCACTCCAACCAGCCACCTTTTGTTTTGGACAAGAATTCCTGCACCACCTTCCAGCCTGAAGAATGGGAAGCAAAAACGCTCTTTAAACTTTGTCACATCCAACAGCTCCGCACCCCAAGTACAGCAAGAACTGTGTTTGTCTGTGGTCATGTGGGACCAGGGTCATATGAACTTATACCAATATGCAATAGAGAATGATAATACTTACTGGAGAGGCAGAAATTGCCCATTAGCTGCTGAGCTAAAGTTGTTTGTGAGGAATGGATGAACAAAAAGTAGAAGAGGTTCATGGTACTTTACTTTTTGCTTTTGCTGTAACTGATTAAAGCTACCCTTCATGTAGTTGATGGCTAACCCAAGGACTCTGGTGTCAGACAGCCAGAGTTAGCACACTGACACCTCCACTTAACCTGTGTCAGCATAATGATCTGAAACATGGAAAGCATGAAAGCACAAACTTCAAGGGTAATTGTGAAACAGGCATGAGAAAATACATGCAAAACTCTTCAAACAGTGTGAGACATATGGTAGGTAAGTGCTCACCCAGTGCTAGCTGGTAAGGCACTGTGCACATGTGGCATATGCTATGCCTTCAGAATACTCTTATAGGATTTTTCTATTTGAAGGAACTGAGCATCAGAGAGGTTATTAGCTTCCACAAAGTCACAGAGGTGGTTAAGTGGAAGCATTTAAATAGCAAATAATTTCAAAGCTGAAGATCTAAATCACTAGGCTATGCTATTTTTCTAACAGAAGAGTTGAAATATCAGGAATAAACGGAAAATCAACAGAAATGAACAGAAAAAGTCTCTAATATAGTAATTTTGAGCCCCTATTTTTCAGTCTTTGATCATTGCTATTATATACAATCTCTGTCCATCTTTTAACTGTGTGCACTAATAGACACACGGTCACTCTCTGGGGAAAGAATCTGTGCCATTAATTATTGCATCTCCAGTGCTATCTATGTATCTGGCTCATATTAAAGGCTTATTTAAAAGATGACTGACTATGATATATATGGTATATGCTTTTTTGTAGTAAACCAGAATGTTAATAAAGATATCCTAAATATACTCTTTATTAGATAGTGCATAGCTTGTTTTCATCCTGTCAACAGGGAGCCCTGTGAAGTCCACTATCATGTGAAGGAGGGAAGATGGTGCCACGTTTGTAACAGGAGAGAAACTGGGAGCAAACTCTCTTACAAGTGCAGATTTTCAAGCACGCTTCTTAAAAAAATTGAGTGATGAGATAAAAAGTTGGGAGTGACAGCAGTCAACCGATTAATACATAGATAGCTGAAATGCCACATAAACTCAGGAATGAAAGTGTAGGTTAAGAAAACCAAACACTCGGTCTCCTCAGCTCTCTATTTGGTTCTATTCAGACTAGGCAGTGGGCCTGCTGTTTACACTGTGACATCCTCAGTCGATGCAAGGCACAGGTCAACCTTCATTTTACATCTGCTCTCTCTCCAAAAAGCATTAGAGTAAACTCGTGTTGAATGAATGAAAATCCAGGAGAACCATCTCACACAGTGGGAACAACAAGTAGAATGTCCCCGGAAAGATGAAGTGAAGAACTTGTAGTAACGTGAAAGACTTTGAGCAAGGTTGACATGGTCTGGTGGTCCCTGGTATTTGAAGGATGGGGGAACAGGAAACAGGTAGGATGGCAAAAGGAGGAAGAGAAGGGCACAAAGGAGAGACTAGGAAAACTGATACTGACTCGGAGCCAGATTCTGGAGATAACAGTTTCAGAGTCAACACAGATTGTAGAGGAGGCACAGTCTCGTAAGGCCTTTTTGTTTTATCATACTTTTTGCAGAGCCACTGTGGCAGTCACAATACAGATGGGTGTCAATGAGGTATATACAAGTCTTCTCCTAAGACACCTGTGAACAAAGAGAGGCATAGGTGCAGATGTTGAAGTTGGGATATTGAATTATTGTATCACAGGCTGCGGGAGGGTAAATTGAAGTCCACATTGAAATGTGATTTCTAGCTGTATGTTACAGGGATATCTGTTTAATGTCGTAGGGAATTATTGAAAAAAAAATGGAGAAATCAAAACAACAGAGTTCACAAAACTTGAAAAAATAGAAAACATTTCAAAATAGATCCAGGGCCTTATAAATTCATGGTCAACTAATCAGTGGACTGAATAAAAAGTTAGGCAACATGTAATGGGAATCAGTGTAATAACCAAAATTTGGGCCCAAAAAGTCAATAGCACAAACCCAAGAAGGAGATGCGGTGATTTTATGATCCCTATATAGCTGACCCTAAGTTCATGCATAAGAAGGCAAAATAGTAATCTGGATGCAAAATTCCTGACTTGGACTTCAGCTCTTTTAAAGAAGTATAAAGTCCATCATAAGCAGGGAGAAAGCCGCTTAGGCCTATGGACTGTGTTGATCATCTCTGGAATTTGGAATTAATTTCTGTACCAATATCTTTTAGTCATGAAACACATTTATAGACTCTGGAGTCCAATATATAAGACCTTGAGTCCTGACTCTTTATTTATTATGATTTGTCTTTCTCTTTGTTTCCTTCTATGTAAAATAGGAATAAGACAACATCACTCATGCTGTCTTTGTGAGTATTATAAATATGTTAAAGCACTTAACACACAGTAAACAGCCAATTGATGTTAGCAAGGATATGACTCAAGAGTAATATTGTTTTTTCAAATATTTACACATTGCCATAAGATGGGAGCTTAAACTGGGGCTCCCAAAGAGGGATCCTAGTTTGCCTTGAGGTCAATGTTAACTCATTGGCTGTGATCACACTCCATGCGATTCCCTCTTCCTCATAATCACACTGTTACCTAAAGTTGTAGGAAGGAAGAGATAAAAAACAAAACAAAACAAAAAAACAGAAACCAGTCAGTTGCTGTAGTTGATCTAGAATAGAAGTCAACTATTCAATAGCATGTTTCCAGATGTATGCCACTGAAACCAGAATTTCATGGCCAGAATCAATCATGTCACTGGAGCTGAAAGTGACTATTGTCTATTGAGGGAAAGGGTGAAGATTAGGGACTTGGGTTCCCTGGGAGGGGATCCTGATTTGGATTCGCCAGTTTTTGCCTTAGTCTTTTCTTGAGCTCTTACTTTTTCTCTTCATGCATTGTGCTTGCATCTCTATGGGCACAAGAGGTTATCTAAGCTCTAAAACTTTCATGGAACATTTCTTTGGATCACTAAAAGGAAAAGCTGCTCAAGCATAAAAATGAGCCACCTCATAAAGTAGTGAGTTCTCTGTTTCTAAATGTGTGTGAATAGAGGCTGGATAATTACTCAGGCATCAGAAAGGAATATGTATGAGCAATAATAGTTAAAGAACTTTCCAGGATGGAATTCTATGAATCCAGTATATCAGTGAGCATTATGCTATCTACACTGATTCATGGCATTAGCATTTTAAAATTTGAATTGACAGAATATCATTTTAAAATACATTTAATATTGATATATAATCTTTCTATATTTTCAAAATAGCCATAGAGTTGTTTTCACTAGTTAAGCTATTGTATACTTTAACACATATTTTTACACTACCTCCAAGTAGACAGATCACTGGTAATGACAACTTTTATTTAAAACCATTGTTTAAATTTTTGGTCTACCTTAATAAAATTTTAAAGCAAATCACAGACATCATGTCACTTCACCCCTATATATATCCATATGCCTCTGTTTAAAGAAAAAAAGGTTGTTTTTTATGTAACCATAATGCCATACTTTTATCTTACAAAATGATCAATAATTCATAGATAAGACCTTGTACCCAGTTTATATTTAAATAACCTAGATTTTCTTAAAACTATAATTTGAGTTGATAATATATTAATGTACTGTAGTTTATTCTAACATTGCCCTATTGAAATAGTGAGATTGTTTTCAATT
Source organism: Mandrillus leucophaeus (assembly GCF_000951045.1). Taxonomy (NCBI): domain Eukaryota; kingdom Metazoa; phylum Chordata; class Mammalia; order Primates; family Cercopithecidae; genus Mandrillus; species Mandrillus leucophaeus. Next base: position 2,547,949 of record NW_012109919.1, read on the forward strand.
TCTTGCTTTTAAAAATAATGCCACAGAGAATATTCTTGTGCCTAAGCAATTTATTTTTGGCTAGGTAAAATTGGGATAGATTTTTAAAATTTTTACTATTTAGTCAAAAATTTATGTGTCATTTTGCCAGATACTATCATTTTGTTTCCATGTGTCTACTATTTTGCATTGCCGCTACCAACCCATAGGTTGGCCCACTGCTCTTCCAGCTGAGTCTGGTGTCAAAACTTTCATGAGACGTCCGTTTAAATGTGTATTTTTCTTATTAAAATTGATGTTGAGCAATTTATCCACAACCTTGCTAAAACTGTTACCTTTTATTTATTTTTAAAATTATAGTCATCCTAACAGGTGTGAACTAGCTCATTGTGGTTTGAGGTTGCAGTTCCCTGATGATTAGTGATGTTGAGCACCATTTCATAGACCGTTGGCCATTTGTCTGTCTTTTGTGGAGAAATGTCTATTCAAGTCTTTTCTCAATTTTTCATTGAGTTGTAGGAGTTCCCTATGTATGTTGGTTATTAACTTTTTATTGGATATGTGATTTGTGAATAATTTCTCACATTGCATAGGTTGTCTTTTCACTGTAGAGTGTTTTCTTTGCATGTAGATGTGTTTTACTTTAGCATAAGCCCCATTTGTCTATTGTTGCTTTTGTTTCTGGTGACTTTGGTGTCATATTCATGAAATTATTGACAAGACCAATGTCATGAAGTTTTGCTCCTATATTTTCTTTGAGGAAATTTACAGCTTCAGTTCTTACACTTAAATTTTAATCCATTTTGAGATTATTTTGGGTGTGGTGTAAGATAAGGGTACAACAGTTTGCTAGTTAGCAGATAGGAGCACAGCAACCAATTAACATTCTTTGGCATGTGGATGTCCAGTTATCCCAACATTATTTGCTGAAGATAGTCTTCTTTCCCCATTGTGTATTCTCGACACCCTTGTTGAAGATCAGTTGACTGTACATGTGTGGGTTTCTTTCTAGTTCATGCACTCTTGTATCCCCAAGCCTTCTTGTGTTACTCCTTTTTGTTGGAACACCACAGGCACTTTCCGACCACCTTTTGTCCATTTGGAAGATTTCCACTCATCCCGCAGCATCCATTCAGATATTAGTTCCTCCCAGAAGACTTCCTGACCCCCAATTCTGAGGAGACCGTTCTGCAATAACATCTACTTCATATACTACTGCATTATGCTTTGTTCAAACTACTCATTTAATTTCCATTAATACCATAGGGATAATGATTATGCCTGCATTGTTTGTTCTAGTGCCCAGAACATTATTCTATGCAGGATAAATGTTCCACCAACATGGGCAGAATGAAGATTTTCCATTACAATGCTATTTACAATAGTAAAAGATTGAAACTCATGTATATTTTCTAAGTTAAGAACATGGTTATACATATTATGGCACATGGATATGATGAAGTCCTACACAATAATTGAAAAAGCATGTTTTGAAGCACTTTAATGACAAGATATTTTATGAAAAACATAGGTTAAAAGGTACAATATGTTCTCTCTCTTTTTTTTTTTTTTTTTTTTTTGAGACGGAGTCTCACTCTGTAGCCCAGGCTGGAGTGCAGTGGCACAAGCTCCACCTGCTGGGTTCACGCCATTCTCCTGCCTCAGCCTGCCGAGTAGCTGGGACTACAGGAGCCCGCCACCACGCCGGGCTAATTTTTTTTTTTGTATTTTTGGTAGAGATGAAGTTTCACTGTGTTAGCCAGGATGGTCTGGATCTCCTGACCTCGTGATCCGCCCGCCTTGGCCTCCCAAAGTGCTGGGATTACAGGAGTGAGCCACCGCACCCGGCCTGTTCTCATTTTTATAATGAAGATAGCTAGTATTTTAGAGATTACATTTGAAACATTTTGCTAAATCCTTTAAGTTAATTAGTCTGTTTAATTATGCTAGGTATTCTAGGTAAGTGAAGTGCATGTTATTACTATCCTCATTATAGAGTTGGGGGTAACCCAGGTAGAGAGTGATACATCAAAGTAGTTTTATACCTTTTTTTTTCTTCAACATGTATTTTAAGTTCCGGGATACATGTGCAGGATGTGAAGGTTTGTTACACAGGTAAACGTGTGCCATGGTGGTTTGCTGCAAAGATCAACCCACTAACTAAGTGTTAAGCCCAGCATTCATTAGCTTTTCTTCCTGAAGCTCTCCATCCCTTCACCTGCCCCGATGTGCCCCAATGTGTGTTGTTCCCCGTCATGTGGCCACTTTTAAGTGGGAGCTGAATGTTATCATCATTCTAGTTAGCTGTTCCTCTAACGTTTTATCAAGGTTATCTAGAATGATTTATATATCTTTCCTTACTGGTTGATTAAAAACCAGGTTTTTTCTGACTTTAAAGTGTATACTTTAAAACTCTAGGAAGACAGATAAAACTATGAGTGTAGGGGGCAGGGCCAAGATGGCCGACTAGAAGCAGCAGTGATAGGAGGTTCCTGTTGAAAAGAATTATAATAGGTGTGAATCCTGTGCGGGTGACTGAGGTATCCAGGTTCTCTCGTCAGAACTGAGTAGGTCGCTGGCATGACCCACAGAGAAGAAGGAAGAGCAGTGTGGTGCGGGCGCTCACCTAACAGACACATGGGGTAGGGTGGGGCAGGGGAGCCCCCACCCCTCTAGCCAAGGGAGGTGGTGAGTGAGCATGCTACCCAGCTGGGAAACTGCTTTTCCCGTGGAACTGTGCAACCCATGGAGCCTAAGATCCCACGGGCGAACCCACCTCACTGGGCCTAGGTTTCCAACCCTGGAGCTGCACAGATTCTCAACAGCCTCTCAGCTAGAACCTGGTTAATCCTCCGAGTTCCTGGAGGGAGGGGCAACCAGCACCACAGCTGTGGCTACCAGCTGACTAAGCCATTTGAGCTCCTGTGGGAGGGGCAGCAGCCAGCACTGGGACTGATAGCTGCCTGACACGCTAAGTGCCCTAGGCATAGGAACCATGGTGGCAGCCATCTCCATAGCTCCAGGCTGTGCTTTTTCTCTGCTGGTTTCAGGGAGGCTAGACACTTGGTCCCAAGAGGTGTCTCCGACAGCCCAACACACCTGCTGTGGCAGACTGTGACTAGAGCACCTCTTTAGGCCTGATCCTGACCCATTCCTCCTCACTGTGTGGGGCCTCCCTGCAGGAACTCCAACAACTCCAGCCAGGGGCTCAGGGACAGAAGTCTAATCTCCCTGGGCCTGAGCCTCTAGGGGAAGGGGTGGCCAGTCTCTGTGGACCAGCTGACTTAGCCTTTCCTCCTACTAGTTCTCAGGAATCCAGGCAGCCCAGAAGAGTGGGTTTTCCCCCAGTGAAGCACACCCTCTCCACCAAGGGACAATCAAAGTGCTTGGTTAAATGATCCTGTTCCCCATGACACTCAACTGGTTGAGACCCCCCAACAGGGATTGTCAGGCACTTTATATAGAAGCCATCCTACTGACATCAGGTTGGTGCTCCCCCAGGTCAGAGATCCCAGAGGAATGAGCAGGCACCCATCTTTGCTGTTCTGTAGCCTCCTTTAGTGACATCTCCAGGTGAAGGAGCGAACCAGATGAGTAGGGCCTGAAGTGAACCCCCAGAAAACTGCAGCAACCCTACAGAACAGGGACCTGACCATTGAAAGAAAAACAAACAGAAAGCAACAACAGCATCAAAAACAATAAAAAAGTACCCACAAAAACCCCATCCACAGTTCAGCAGCCTCAAAGATTGAAATTAGACAAACTCATGAAGATGAGAAAGAATCAACAAAAAGAAAACACTGAAAATCCAACTGGCCAGAGTGCCTCTTCTCCTCCAAATGATCACAGCACTTCTCCAGTAAGGGCACAGAACTGGACAGAGGATGAGATAGACGAATTGACAAAAGTAGGCTTCAGAAGATGGGTAATAACAAACACTGCTGAGCTAAAGGAGCGTGTTCTAACCCAATGCAAAGAAGCTAAGAACCTTGATAAAAGGTTAGAGGAGCAGCTAACTAGAATAACCAGTTTAGAGAGGAATGTAAATTACCTGATGGAGCTGAAAAACACAGCACGAGAACTTTGTGAAGCATATAGAAGTATCAATAACCGAATCGACCAAGCAGGAGAAAGGATATCAGAGATTGAAGAACACCTTGCTGGAATAAGGCATGCAGACAAGATTAGAGAAAAAAGAATGAAAAGGAATGAACAAAGCAGCCGAAAAATATGGGACTAGGTAAAAAGACTGAATCTACGATTGATTAGAGTACCTGAAGGAGACAGGGAGAATGGAAAAAGCTGGAAAATACACTTCGGGATATTATCTAGGAGAACTTCCCTAACTTAGCAAGAGAGACCAACATTCAAATTCAGGAAATACAGAGAAAACCACCAAGAAACTCCATAAGAAGATCAACCTGAAGACACATAATCATCAGATTCTCCAAGGTCCAAATGAAGGAAAAAATGTTAATGGCAGACGGAGAGAAAGGTTGGGTTATCCACAAAAGGAAGTCCATCAGACAAACAGCAGACCACTCAACAGAAAACCTACAAGCCAGAAGAGAGTGGGGGGCAATATGCAACATTCTTAAAGAAAATAATTTTCAACCCATGATTTCATATCCAACCAAACTGAACTTCGTAAGTGAAGGAGGAATAAAATTCCTCCCAGACGAGCAAATGCTGAGGGATTTCGTCACCACCAGGCCTGCCTTGCAAGAGCTCCTAAAGGAAGCACTAAATATGGAAAGGAAAAACCAGTACCAGTTACTGCAAAAACACACGAAAACATAAACACCAATTACACTATGAAGAAACTGCATCTTCTAGCGTGCAAAATAACAAGATAGCATTATGATGTCAGGATCAAATTCACAGATAACAACACTAACCTTAAATATAAGTGGGCTAAATGCCCCAATTAAAAGACAGATACTGGCAAATTGGGTAGAGTCAAGATTTACCGATGTGCTATATTCAGGAGGTCTATCTCATGTGGAAAGACACACATAAGCTCAAAATAAAAGGGTGGAGGAAAATTTACCAAGCAAATGGAAAGCAGGGGTTGCAATCCTAGTCCCTGACAAAACAGACTTTAAACCAACAAAGGTAAAAAAAGACAAGGGCATTACATAATGGTAAAGGGATCAATTCAACAAGAAGAGTTAACTATCCTAAATATATACACACCCAATACAGGCGCATCCAGATTAAATAAAACAAGTTCTTAGAGATCTAAAAAGAGACTTAGACTCTCACACAAAAATAGTGGGAGATTTTAACACCCCACTGTCAATATTAGACAGATTAATGAGACAGAAAGTTAACAAGGATATTTAGGACTTGAACTCAGCTTTGGATTAAGTGGACTTAATAGACACCTACAGAACTCTCTACCCCAAATCAACAGAATATACACTCTTCTCAGTGCCACATGACATTTATTCTAATATTGGCCTTATAATTGGAAGTAAAACATTCCTCAGCAAATGCAAAAGAATGAAAATCATGACAAGCAGTCTCTCAGACCACAGTGCAATCAAATTAGAACTCAGGATTAAGAAACTCACTCAAAACCACACAATTACATGGAAACTGAACAACCTGCTCCTAAATGACTCCTGGATAAATAATGAAATTAAGTCAGAAATCAAGAAATTCTTTGAAACCAATGAGAATAAAGAGGCAATGTACTATTATCTCTGGGACACAGCTAAAGCAGTGTTAAGAGGGAAATTTATAGCACTAAATGCACACATTAGAAAGCTAGAAAGATCTCAAATCAACACCCTAACATCACAATTAAAAGAGTTATAGAAGCCAGAGCAAACAAATCCAAAAGCTAGCAGAAGACAAAAAATAACTAAGGCCAGAGGAGAATTGAAGGCAATAGAAACACAAAAAAATTAGTGAATCCAGAAGCTGATTTTTTTTGGAAAAAATTACTAAAATAGATAGGCCTTTAGCTAGACTAATAAAGAAGAAAAGAAAGAAGCATCAAATACACACAACAAAAAATGGTAAAGGGGATATCACCACTGACCCCACAGAAATACAACCGTCAGAGAATACTATAAACACCTCTATGCAACTAGAAAATCTAGAAGAAATGGATAAATTTTGGACACATACACCCTGCAAAGACTAACCCAGGAAGAAGTCTAATGCCTGAATAGACCAATAACAAGTTCTGGAATTTAGGCAGTAATTAATAGCCTACTCACCAAGAAAAGCCCAGGACCAGATGAATTCACAGCCAAAGTCTACCAGAGGTACAAAGAGGCACTGTTAACATTCCTTCTGAAACTATTCCAAACAATTGAAAAGGAGGGACTCCTCCTTAACTCACTTTATTAGGCCAGCATCATCCTGATACCAAAACCCGGCAGAGACACAATAACAACAACAAAAACTTCAGGCCAACATCTCTGATGAACATTGATGTGAAAATTCTCAATAAAATACTGGCAAACTGAATCCAGCAACACATCAAAAAACTTATCCACCACGATCAAGTTAACTTCATCCCTGGGATGCAAGGCTGGTTCAACATATGCAAATCAATAAACGTAATCCATCACATAAACAGAACTAATGACAAAAATCACATGATTATCTCAATAGATGCAGGAAAGGCCTTTGATAAAATTCAACATCCCTTCATGTTAAAAACTCTCAATAAACTAGGTATTGGTGGAACGTATCTCAAAATAATAAGAGCTATTTATTACAAACCCACAGCCAATATTATATTGAATGGGCAAAAGCTGGAAGCATTCCAAACCGGTATAAGACAAGAATCCCTTCTCTAATCATACCTATTCAACATAGTATTGGAAGTTCTGGCTAGGTGAATCAGGCAAGAGAAATAAATAACGGGTATTCAAATAGGAAGAGAAGAAGTCAAACTGTCTCTGTTAGCAGATGACATGATTCTATATTTAGAAAACCCCACCGTCTCAGTCCAAAGCTCCTTAACCTGATAGGCCACTTAAGCAAAGTCTCAGGATACAAAATCAATGTGTAAAAATCCAGAACTCATAAACATCATGCTTTATTTTACTGAGCTAGAAAGAGCAGAGGTACAGGGAACTCAAGAAATGAGGCACAAGGTTGTGATCAGCATGTAAGTGTTTAGCAGTTCCTGTTTTCATAATTTTAAACATAAGGAAACATAACTAAAAAGTCTAGAGCATTCTAGAAATTACAAAGTACTATCACTTGGATGGTCTCAAAATCAGAATAGGAACCTAGATAATCAGGTTCATTGTCTAAAGACCTAACAGAATCAGCAAGGTTCTGTCTAGGATGACTTGAACATTAAGGCATCCTTTAAAAAACATCTGCAAGAATACACAGGAGAAGGTTTTTAAGACCTTGGATTAGGCAAAGGGATTTTAGATACGACACCAAAAGCATGAGCCCCAAAATAAAAAATTGTTAAATAGGGCTTTAAAAAAAAAAAAAAATCTTTTACTCTGTGAAAGACAGTGTTGAGAGAATAAAACAACAAGTACATTAAACAAGTATATTAAAGTAATTTATTTTCAAATCACATATCTGACAAATGACTTGTATCCAGAATATGAAAAAAAACCCCTCAAAACTCAACATTTAAAAAAATCATTGAATTTTTAAAATGGACAAAGTTTTTTTTCTTTTCAAATGCTTCACCAGATAAAATATACAAATGGGGCTGGATGTGGTGGCTCACGCCTGTAATTCCAGCTCTTTGGGAAGCCAAGGCAGATGGATTGCCTGAGCTCAGGAGTTCAAGATCAGCCTGGGCAACATGGTAAAACCCTGTCTCTATAAAAATATAAAAAATCAGGCGGGCATGAAGGCATGCACCTGTAGTCCCAACTACTCAGGAGGCTGAGGCAGGAGAATTGCTTGAACCCGGGAGGCGGAGGTTACAGTTAGCTGAGATTGCACCACTGCAATCTCATATATATATTTGTATATATATTTATATATATATATTTGTGTATATATATGGAAAATAACCTTAGTGTCATTAGTCATTAGGACAAAGAGAAAATTAAAACCACAACGCAATACAACATACATCTATTTAAATAGCTGAAACCGATAGAACTAACAGCCATAAGTCTGGCAATGATGCAGAGCAACTGGAACTTTCACACTTGCTAGTGGGAATGTAAAATGTCACAGCCACTTTGAAAACAGTTTGGCTGTTTCCTCTAAAGTTAAACATACATTTACCATATGATCCAACAATCCCACTCCTGTTTATAAAAGAGAAATAAGAACTTAGGTTTACCAAAACAGCTGTAAGTTAATGTTTTAAAATGCTTCATTCATAACTGCTAAAAATTGAAAACAACCAAAAGGTCCCTCAATTAGTGAAACAATTGCACATACATTCAGTGCAACACTGCTCAGCAATGAAAAGGAGCTACTGATATGTATGACAACATGAATGATCTCAAATACATTATGGTAAGTGCAAGAAATCCCATTCAAAGACTATGCACTCTATGATTTCATTTATAGGACATTCTGGAAAAGGTAATGGGAAAAGACTTCAAAACCAAAAAGAGATATCATCTAACACCAGTCAGAATGGCGATTACTAAAAAGTAAAGAAACAATAGATGCTGGCGAGGCTGTGGAGAAATAGGAATGCTTTTATACTGTTGGTGGGAATGTAAATTAGTTCAAACATTGTGAAAGACAGTGTGGCAATTCCTCAAGGATCTAGAAGTAGAAGTACCATTTGACCCAGCAATCCCATTACTGGGTATATACCCAAAGGAATATAAATCATTCTACTATAAAGAAACATGCACATGTATGTTTATTGCAGCACTATTTATGATAGCAAAGATATGGAACCAACCCAAATGCCCATCAATGATAGACTGGATAAAGAAAATGTACTACATATACACCATGGAATACTATGCAGCCATAAAAAGGAACTAGATCATGTCTTTTGCAGGGACATGGATGAAGCTGGGAGCCATCATTCTCAGCAAACTAACACAGGAACAGAAAACCAAACATTGCATGTTCTCACTCATAAGTGGGGGTTGAGCAATAAGAACACATGGACACAGGGAGGGGAGCAAGATACACTGAGGCCTGTTGGGGTGTGGGGGCCCGAGGGGAGGGTCCCTAGAGGACAAGTCAATAGGTGCAGCAAACCACCATGGCACATGTATACCTATGTAACAAACCTGCACATTTTGCACATGTATCCTGGAACTTAAAGTAAAATAATAAAAAATAAAGAACTGTAAGTGCATACACATGTGTGTGCATGCAGACACACACACACACACACACACAGTGTCAAATACAATGTTTTCCTATATATACCACAGTGGGTGGGAGCGTAGCAACCAGTTAATAGTTCCTACATCTAGATAAGAGAAATATAAGAGACTACAACTTTGATTTTCTCTCCCTCTTACCTTTCCCATAGAAAGCATGCATTATTTAAAAAGGAATTAAAATAGTACTTTTAAAGAGAAATCTTTCGTTATTAATCCTCTAATTCACATGACTTCTCTAGCTCATTTGCAGACATACAAAGGAGGCCTTTGGAATACAAAGGTAAGACTCCCATTTCCTCATGTGTTTCATTGGTTTGTGGACACATCTATTCTCTGATCATAAGCATGTGAATTACAAGCATCTAAATCGTCTGCACAATACAGACCTTGTCCCTGCATATAATACTGGGCAAGCTGTTGCTATATGGACAGCTTTCGAGTCTCATTCAAATGGCCAGAGCCAAATATTTGTTTCTAAGTATGGGAAATGAGATCTTTTTCATTTGAGTTTTTCATTCATTTACAATAATTTGACCAAATATTTTTGAATACTTTGTACACACCAAAAACCATCCAAACATCTGGGGAATCTGGAGATGTAAGACAGATTTCTGCCTTGGGGAGAGGGAACTCACAATAGGGTTGGGAAGAAAGTCATAAAAGCAGAGATAAAAACAAGGTAATGATTGGTGTGGAGGAGATATGAGTAGAAGAATGGAGTGTACGGGAGCAGGGTTCTCATCTCAGACATTGGCATAAGCTTTGGGGACTTGCTAGTGACTGAGGTCCCCAACTTGTATGTAACATCAGCACTTTCAGAGTGCCTTCAATGAGATTCATATTTCATTTCAGATGATCTTCTCAACATATTCCTCAGTTAACATTGTGCGGATGGCTGCCTTCTCCTCTCTTGAAAATATGCAAATTGACAACACATTTGTAGGTCTCACTGGTTTGTATCAGAGTTGGCGTAGAGGTCAGTTTTTACCTGTTCCTCTTTCTTGCTCATGGCCCTTTGGACCTTTTGCAGACTTAATTGTGTCCAGCTGGGTCTGCTTTGCCTTTTCTCCAAATAGGACAAAGGAATACTTACCCTGGCCCCTTTTTCAAAGGTTTTACCTTTTCCCTTTGGATTTGTGGGTCAGCAAACCACACCTTCCTTGACTCAGCTCCCAAATTACCTTAATCGCCAATAGCATTGAAAGGGTGACCTCCACCCTGCCCTGGCTTCTTTGGTGCCTTTAAATCACACTTGGAGTCATTTAAAACAGTATCAGCAAGCTGTGGTCAATTCCTGACACCAGCTGGAATTCAAACCTTTCATTCCTTACTGGACCAAGGTGTGATTTATAATTAAAAGAGTTCTTTGTCTTCCACTCTCAAACATTTTTTTTAAAATGCCCTCTCTCTCTCTCTTCTCTTTTTTTCTCTCTCTCTCTCTTCCATGCATCTATTGACTTCAAAATCTAGGGTTTCAGCCCCACACTAAATAGTTCTATTGTCACCTCAAAACCTCCGTTTCTTCACTTGTAATGTAAATAACCATTTATATTTGAGGGAAGAAAGAGAGACAGTGATGTATAATTTTAAGAGTAACAGACACTAAAAATAAAGGTAAAAGGATGAAGAGTACTGGTGGGTGGTTAGTTTCAGGTCTAAAGGTCAGGGAAGGACACTCTGAGGAGGAGATATTTGGCAAGACACCAAAGAGAGTGAGGGAGTCAGAAAGGAAAATATCCAGAGAAAGAGCGTTCCAGGCACAGAGGATAGCAAGTATATGTGACTTGACTACGGGAAGCTTGTTTGGTGTGCTCAAGGGACAGCAAGCCAAGAAGTGTGGCTCAAAGGCAGAAGTGAAGGGGAGAAGTAACCAGATCACATGTCACAGCGGCGTACAGCCAAGAGGATGGTTTTGGATTTGGAGATTAAAAGCCATTCAAGTATTTTTAGCAGAAGTTGGGGGAAACATAATTATATTTTCTTTGTTGTTGTTGTTGTTATTTTCTTTTCTTTTTTTTCTTTTTTCTGAGATAGGGTGTCGCTCTGTCACCCAGGATGAAGTGCAGTGGCATGATCTGGGCTCACTGCAACCTCCCGCTCCCTGGGCTCAAGGAATCCTCCCACCTCAGCCTCCTGGGTAGCAGCACCACCACGCCCAGCTAACTTTTAGTAGTTTTTGGTAGAGACAGGGTTTTGTCATGTTGCTTAGGTTGTTCTCAAACTAACTCGTGGGCTCAAGTGATCTGTCCACTCGGATTGACATGGGCTTGAATGGGGTCCTTGTCATGACAACCTGAAACAGTTTAATTCAGAACAGGGGTGCAAGAGGAAGAAATAATAAAAAACTATGAGTGTTTTGTCTTGATCAATGGAGTGAATGGGCTTGCCATTTACTGAAATAGGTAAAACTAAAGGAAGGTTCATAGAGGGGTGCAAATCAAGAGGTTGCTTTCAAATACCTTAAATGTGATAGGATTAACAGATGCCCGATTGGAAATTTTGAGAAGGGAAATACATATGCAAGTTCAGCTTAGGGGGTGATGGTGGAGATCAAAATTTGAATTTTAGTGTGTATACCAAATGCTGTGAGGCCATCTGATAAGACAGGGGCTCAGAACTTGAACTCGCCATACAGGCTTATTGATAACTGCAGTATGTGTTTCAAATGAAGTGGTGGAAACAAGCCCAATCTACCCCAGAGGAAATCTGGGTATAAACAGGAAGTATGGACAACTAACCTGAGAAATAGTGAGATAAAAGAGGAGTCAGAAAATGATGCCCATTCACAGGACAAAAGTTTACTATATTAAAAAATAGAGGCCGGGCGCGGTGGCTCAAGCCTGTAATCCCAGCACTTTGGGAGGCCGAGACGGGCGGATCACAAGGTCAGGAGATAGAGACCAGCCTGGCTAATACGGTGAAACCCCGTCTCTACTAAAAAAAATACAAAAAACTAGCCGGGTGAGGTGGCGGGCGCCTGTAGTCCCAGCTACTCGGGAGGCTGAGGCAGGAGAATGGCGTAGACCTGGAAGGCGGAGCTTGCAGTGAGCTGAGATGCGGCCACTGCACTCCAGCCTGGGCGACAGAGCAACACTCCGTCTCAAAAAAAAAAAAAAAAAAAAAAAAAATAGGTGATATGAAAATACATTGTAATATTGTAATAATAAGTAGAAATGTCTGATAGCATTTTTCAGACATTCTGATCACAGGTAGATAAAAATATGCAAAGAAAAGACTCCAGAAGAAAATACTTCCCAAGTATCAATGGTGGTTTTTAAAAATTTTATAGTAGCATTATAGATGATCTAAAAAAATCTTTTTTTGTATATATCTTATCATGCATATACACTGCTTTCAATTTTTACTACTTTTTAGTAAAATTCATGAATCCATCTCCCTTTTTATATTTAAATTATTGCAGTTAAATTTAATTTGGTCAATAGGTATAGTCCTCCCTGAAAATATATTCCAGGATTCTCCCCAGATATTCTCATTATGATGGATTCGGGGAGTATTCAGTTCAGAATTTATTCAATATTTATATCCTATATTTGAGCAAACTTTTCTTTTCTGTGCTCACCTCACTCCTTTCATAGGCATTTTACCCCTTAGCTTATTGTGGAAAAAATTTCACAAGTGATAAAATCTCGATAGGGCTTTATATATTTATTTGTTTAAAATAATTCTTGTATATTCACTCTTCCATTTTTATTTTTCAGTACATTCTCTTATGGTTATTTCAGAGAAGTTCTATAAATTGTAAGGTCTCTATGTCTGAAAGAAACTTTATTATCCCCTTCAGTCTCCAATGATAGTTTGGCTGGTTTGACTGAGTATAGCATGCTAGGTTTGAAATACTCTTTCTCAGAACTTTGATGTCACTTTGCTGGGTTTCTTTACTCCATACTGCTAAGGAGAAATCTCATGTCAGTCTGACCTCCCTTTCCTTCTAGATAATCTTTCTTTTTCTTCTGGCATCTAAGATTACTTCTTTCAGTATTAGTTTTATAAAACTTGATTTTATTGTTGTCTCAATGTGAGTTTTTGGTTAGCTTGTGGTTAAATTTTGGCCAGTCAGTACCATGTACTTATTCAACTTGAGGATAGATGATATTTGTTTATGTATATATTTATTATGTAACATTTCTGGGATATTTATTACTACTTTTTTTCAATTTTTTCTTCTCTTCCACTCTGTTGTCACTCCATATACAAATGACTTTAAATAGACATTAGAAAATTTGGATCTCTTTAAAATATTTAGACCTCATTTTACACATTTGTTTCCCTTTAACTCTTTGTGCTGTGTTCTACAAATGTCTCCCAATTTGACCTTCTAGCTCTTCAATTTGCCCTTCATTTTGTCTAATTTGCTATTCTGTGATTGTAATGTGCTTATTTATACATGTACAACAATTATTACAGGACTAACTTTTCCTCCCCAAATCTCTATTTTGTTTTTTTCACTACTACTGGTACTTGTTTCCTCATATATATTCTTTTTATTTTTTTAATGACAATCATGATATCCCCTGTAGCTCCTATTTTAAGATTTTAAAAAAATATTTGCTCTATTACCTTTATTATCCTGGGTATAAGTTATTCTTAATTTTGGATTTTTTATTTCTCTTTCATGAAAATCACCTCTCTCAAATGTTTGGTAAATCTTGATTCTATACTCAGCTTCTGGGATTGACTTCTGCATATTTCCTGGTCTATGGCAAATACCCATTCTGGGGAAACTATAGCTTATAGCTAAGGCTGGTCAACTATCTTCTCTAGGTGACGACTCATGGCTTTATTTTCATTGTGACTGCTTATTTTTTTCAAATTTGTGTAATATTAGTGTGTTTTCCTATCCAGTTTATTATTAGCAAATTTCATATATATAGTTTATATCTTCTTACTAATGTTATGAATCAACTCTTAGTAAATTAAAACCTTAAAGAGCTGGACATACTCTTGGCAGGAGGTGGTCTCATCGTGGGTTGATTGCTTCCAGCATTTGTTTAGGTACTTCTGGAATTTTGGTGGTCTTTATCTCATGATGTCAAGATGGATGCCTCAATCTAGTCTTCCCTTCTGCCCACCAGTATCCTCCACAGGAAACAACAGAGTAAGGACATAGCAAGACTCTTCTTCCCATAAACAACTTCTCAGACTTCCACTCACAGGTCACTGGCCAGAATATACGGACATATGGATTCCTAACTTTAAGAGAAACAAAAAAATGAGCATCATCAGCTAAAAGAGAATGGGGTTATACTGACTGGCTGAGGACAAGCATGCTTCAGCCACTAGGTCTGGGCAAATTGGACACTTCCAAACTGCATCATGAAAATGTTCTTAAGAAAAAGATAGGGTATGTGGATTCTGGATAAGCAAAGTATCTGCCAGCCTGAAATCCTTATCTAGTTTTCTAAAATCCTAGATTAGAAAATTCAGGCCGGGCGCGGTGGCTGAAGCCTGTAATCCCAGCACTTTGGGAGGCCGAGACGGGTGGATCACGAGGTCAGGAGATCGAGACCATCCTGGCGAACACAATGAAACCCCGTCTATACTAAAACTACAAAAAACTAGCCGGGCGAGGTGGCGCGTGCCTGTAGTCCCAGCTACTCGGGAGGCTGAGGCAGGAGAATGGCGTAAACCTGGGAGGCGGAGCTTGCAGTGAGCTGAGATCCGGCCACTGCACTCCAGCCTGGGCGACAGAGCGAGACTCCGTCTCAAACAAACAAACAAACAAACAAACAAAAAAGAAAATTCAAATGACTTCACTTGTATGATTATTGTCTCGGCTATATGCTTCAGAAGAAAATAAAAGTATGCTCATAACATTCATTTTAAATCTATCAGCATGACTGTACATTTCTTAACTTCATGTAATATTCATTTTTATTTGGCAGAGGAAAAGGAAAACAAAGTCTTTGATTACATGGAGAATGATTGTCATAATAAGCGTTCTATAAATGGAGAAATTATACTCTACCCTTAAGCCTGCCTCCCTTTCCAAAAGCAATGGAAAACAAAACAACAACATTTATTTCTAAACATTGGAATATATAATGTTGATAAGGGTGTGCTGAAACAGATACATTCACAAATTGATGGTGTTGGTGCTATTATAAAAAGTTTTTAAGAAATCAGCTTGGAATTATAAAGTAAAAGCTTCAATTGATGTATTTTGATTCAATAATGTCGTTATTAGGACTTTAAATTAGAAAACTTGAAATCCAGACAAAGTCTTATGCATAAAGATAAAAATTATAAACATGAGGCATCTACAAATTGGAATAATATAAAGTTTTAAAATTATACATATAGAAAATTTTAAAGACATAGGTTGTTTCCATAACTAGCAAGTGAAAAATCCAGATATAAAATTATTTATAAAGTATCACCTCATTATGTAAAAGATAATTCGGAGAGACTAAATCCACAATTCTACATCATTTCTCTCTAGTAATTTCTGTTGGTTTATCTGTATTTTTCTGCTGGTTCTAACATTTCTACCTTAAAGAGAGATGGCTTTGACAAACTATAAAAGCCAAATACTAATAGCAACCCCAATATCTGTGGCTTTCCCTTGTGAACCATATTACGTACTGTAAAATCCTCCCACATTTATTTGGTTCTCCCAACACTGTGAGTATGAAGAGGCAAGCATAGTTTCTCCATATACAGTTAAAGAATGTGAGGTTCTTGAGTTAATTTTTGTATATAGTGTAAGGAAGGAACCTGGTTTCAGCTTTCTACATATGGCTGGCCAGTTTTCCCAGCACCATTTATTAAATAGGGAATCATTTCCCCATTGCTTGTTTTTGTCAGGTTTGTCAAAGATCAGATGGTTGTAGATGTGTGGTGTTATTTCTGAGGCCTCTGTTCTGTTCTATTGGTCTATATATCTGTTTTGGTACCAGTACCATGCTATTTTGGTTACTGTAGCCTTGTAGTATAGTTTGAAGTAAGGTAGTGTGATGCCTCTAGTTTTGTTCTTTTTGCTTAGGATTGTCTTGGCTATGTGGGCTCTTTTTTGATTCCTTATGAACTTTAAAGTAGTTTTTTCCAATTCTGTGAAGAAAGTGGTATGGGCAAATGGGCAGTGGATGGGCAAAGACTTCATGACTAAAACACCAAAAGCAATGGCAACAAAAGCCAAAATTGACAAATGGGATCTAATTAAACTAAAGAGCTTCTGCACAGCAAAAGAAACTACCATCAGAGTGAACAGGCAACCTACAGAATGGGAGAAAATTTTTGCAACCCACTCATCTGACAAAGGGCTAATATCCAGAATCTACAAAGAACTTAAACAAATTTACAAGAAAAAACCAACCCCATCAAAAAGTGGGCAAAGGATATGAACAGACACTTCTCAAAAGATGACATTTATGCAGTCAACATACAGATGAAAAAATGCTCATCATCACTGGTCATTAGAGAAAAGCAAATCAAAACCGCAATGAGATATCGTCTCATGCCAGTTAGAATGGAAATCATTAAAAAGTCAGAAAACAACAGATGCTGGAGGGGATGTGGATAAATAGGAATGCTTTTACACTGTTGGTGAGAGTGTAAATTAGTTCAACCATTGTGGAAGACAGTATGGCAATTCCTCAAGGATATAGAACTAGAAATACCATTTGACTCAGCGATCCTATTACTGGGTATATACTCAAAGGATTATAAATCATGCTACTATAGAGACACATGCACACGTATGCTTATTGTGGCACTATTCACAATAGCAGACTTGGAACCAACCCAAATGTCCATCAGTGATAGACTGGATTAAGAAAATGTGGCACATATACACCCTGGAATACTATGCAGCCATAAAAAAGGATGAGTTCATGTCCTTTGCAGGGACCTGGATGAAACTGGAAACCATCATTCTAAGCAAACTATCATAAGGACAGAAAAACCAAACACTGCATGTTCTCATTGACAGATGGGAGTTGAACAATGAGAACACATGGACATGGGGTGGGGAATATCACACACTGGGGCCTGTCCGGGGGTGCTGGGGGGCTGGGGGAGGGATAGCATTAGGAGAAATACTTAATGTAAAGGAAGAGTTGATGGGTGCAGCAAACCAACATGGCGCATGTATACCTATGTAACAAACCTGCACGTTGTGCACACGTACCCTAGAACTTAAAGTATAAAAAAAGAATAAAAAAAATAATGTGAGGTTCAATTGTTCTAGTCATGGTGAGTGACTTCCCAAAGGTCGTCTAGCTTGTAAGTGGTGGGACCTCAATGCTTGATTCTTGGTTTCTAGTTCAATGTTTATTCCACTCATCAAGATGTTTCTTTCCTTTGTACGCAGTGCCTAATTTCTATCTTGAAGAACTCATTGTAGATTACTTGGATTTGATAAATCATCTGAATCCCACTTCTGGGCTCTGAGTAAACACTCCTAAATAATTCCAGGAGCCCTTCCAGTAACAGCTGAGAAAGATGAGATTTTCTGTGACAAAATAGCACAGATAATATGGCGTGGGTCCACAGTACCAGGTTTACAATCAATACAGAGGAACACTCCGGGTCGGTGCCCACCCTGAAACCCATTGTGAAGTCATTTGGCAGTTTGGAGAAAAGTAAACTATAGCAGGTCAGAAACACTTTCTTTCTGTCACCATGACCTAAACATCTGTGTGCTCTATTCTCTCTAAATTGGGCAAAAATTCTCTTCATCTGGCATTCTGGGATGGCATGAGAATTAATCATACTTTTTACTTAAAATTTCTTCTTCAAAACAAAAACACCTGTGCATGCAATTAAATATAAGGTTATGAAAGCAATTGTTTCCGCTTAGTCTTTATGATTTAATGACTACCTTATTAGCACATGTCCTCTGGGACTACTAGCCCTGTGTAATACATTAATTCAAGAAAATAAAACTATAATAACTATTGTTATATGGCCATGAATTATAGAAAAATGCCCCACAGAATCATGATTAGAAAAATCTCTTGCTATATTTCATAAAACAAGGAAAAGATAGAAATACAAATAACCAGCAATCATTCTGAATATCGTTAATTTTCACTACTTTAACTTGAAAATATTTTTAAAAATAAGTGTCTCATCCCCACTTCTTTTGAGTCAATGAGAAGGTTAGTCTGTCTTTCACAGCAGGGCTGTTAGTAAAAATTCTCAGTGATCTGGCACTTTCAGCATATTTTTCAATCCCAAAACTAATGTAAATTTCATATATCTACCAACTTTCTTGTGTCCTTGCCCAGATGCCCACATGGGATCTCCCTAAGCACCCTTCATGCACCAACATAAACATTGATTTCTCCCTGGAAATTTCCCTGATCTTCCCTTGATCATACGACCTAGTACTTAACAAACAGCTCATGTAGTGCAATTATCTCATAGTATTATAGTTAATTGCACACACAACTGGTTTTCCTACTGATCTTGAATTCTTTGGTAGCATGGACACTATTTGGGAGCCCTTATTGCTATGAAATTTAAAAGAAATTAAAAATTATTATTGAGTAAAAATGAATTCAAAGACCCAGTATCTCATACTCTGGTGGGCTCCTCAAAGGGTTTTCTCTCATGAAACATGAGAATATATTAAATAAAAAGATTTCAAAATATAGACATGAATGTGATCAGAGTTTTTTTCTATATTCAAAGGACACAAAATGGAAATTGATTCAGATTGTTCATTCCAAGTTATGAACCTTTACATTTTAAGAGTAAGCAATGTAATTTTTGTTCTTCAAAAAGTCTGAAGACAACTTAGTCTTTATGAGCTAGTGACTACTTCAGAAAACCTCAATAATGCATAATGTACACATAGTTTCAACTGCCTATCGAGAGGATTATGACCTAATAGTGGTTCTTAGCGTTAGTTGCAGATTGGAATCACCTGGGAGCTGTATAAATCACTGATGTCTGGGTCCCACCCAATTGGTCAGAGGTGTAATAGGCATGGATGGTTGTGGCTAATAGCTCCCCAGGTGAGACCAATGTGCAGTGGAAGTTGAAAACTCTTGCCTTACAGCAAAATAGCATCCAAATGTCATACAAACCACACCTGGACCCAAAATGGACCCTGCTGATAAATTAGCTTATCGCATCTTGTGAATACCTACAGCTTCTCAAACATTATGGAATTGAAACTGAGAAGTATATCACGTGCCTCCCAATAAAAATCCCCAACATAAGATAAAACCTTCTCTTACTCCAAGTGTTGAATCATTGGAATAGCAACAGATCCATCCAGAGCACAGAGATAGAGCTGCAGCATGGGAATACCCATGCACATGTTACAGACTTAGGACAGGCTGTGATTGATTACACTGTTACTTCAGTCTTGGGGGTAGCACTTTCTGCATTCATATGGGTGGACTGTAGACAATTGCCTGGAAACTCCAAAATTCGTAATTTTCCATCTAGGAGTTGAAAAAGGAATTCATTTGAGAAATAGGTTCCTCTCTGGCTAAGGCCAAAATATCCAATAGATACTGCAATGAGGAGAAAGCAGGAATATATCCAATGACAATTTTAAGTAGCAGCGCATGATTTCTATTTTGCTGTGGTATGCATTTGTTTCATTACACATCCCCACACCCACACCCCCACACGTATACCAATAAATCACAATTAAGCAACTTTGGGAACAAAGAATTTGAGTCAGAACACAATGAACTTTTCCCACAAAATCCAGATATGTGTTTTGCTTCTATTTGCAACAAGCTGTGATTCCCATGTGAAAGGTATCAGTGTATTTCCTCTTCCTGTCAATCATGCCAGGAAAACTTCTGGTATGTTGGGTTATGACCTTTCATCCTGGACATGAGCCAAAAGCCACCAGTAATTTGACTGGTGTAATTATTTAGGCTGTTTCTAATAAGCCTAAAAATGTGATGTTAACATTTTTCACATGTTTGTAGGCTTCTGGCTTTCATGCTATCCTCAGCATGCCATTATAAGCTTTTGTTTGGTTATATTGGAAGAAAATATAATTTTTCAGTAGCTGAATTTTGATCATTTTTTACTGCTAGAAAATACCTTGCCTACAGGGCCATAAGATATTATTTCTTCAAAATTTTGGCATTTTTCTCATGTTAGGCCAAACTTCTAACAATAATCAAAATTCATGCAGCATAAATTTACTGAGCATGTACTATGTGCTAGACATTGTACTAGGTTCTGTGAATGAAAAGATAAATAAGACCAAGCTTAGATCCTTAAGTAGATGAACTGGTAAAAATTAAATTAATATTTAATGCAATTAGCAGAGACACAGAGTTTAAGTTCCAGCTCTATGGATTGTATGTCACTTTTAAATATATTATTGTACAGACTGGGAAACTGAGGCACAAGTTCACACAGCTGGTATGCAGCAGAACTGAGAACGAGACTTAGGGATTTTGGCTACACACACTGTATAGAAACCATTATGTCATCATGGTTCTGGAGTCTAAGTTGATTCGTTGCTTGGTTTAAACAAAGAATAATGTTAAATACCATCTTGAGGAAAGGGAAACACATATGTTATATATAACATATACATAATATTAATATTTAGACACTTTACATATTTACTTATATTTTATATATTTATTAATGCATATTTTATAATATATATTTGTATATACACATCAATATTTATAATTTTAAAAATATAATTCAGTAGCGTGGAAAGAATCATATGACCTTAACCTGAGCCAATGAGTCCCTCTTGTCTCTTTAGAGAAGCTTATCATCAGGGTCAAATTTCACATACTGAAGATCCTGGAAGACTTTGTGCTTCTGAATGCATTTTGTAGAGCCAGGTTTCCATCATAAACATTCTCTAGAATGGGTCATCCTGCCTGACTTGGAGACGTGGGTAGTCTGGTAGTCATACAGGTAAATATCTTTAGCCAGTAATAAGCAGCACAAAACAAAGTCAATCATTAGGAAAAACCATTCTCTGCAGTTGAAGGCATTGGACTTGATTAGTTTGAAAAATATTTATTGAGTGGAAACTGAAAACGATGCCAACTGGGGTGTACAAATAAGCAAGGATTCCTGTTTTGTTTTGTTTTTTTATCTGCCTCCTTAGTAGAGGTACAAATGGAGGAACAGGTAATGCAGGCAAAGTTGGATGTGCTGTGCAAAGGGAAGCTCAGGGGCCAAGTAAAGACTCTAGCAGGGAAATTATGCTAACAGTTGATGTTCTCCTTCAGTTAAGAAAATATGGATATCCGATTGCAACACAACATTGAAAAAGGCTACCACAATTACCATTCTCTTTATGTCTTTTTATAAAATCCTTTAAAAGAAAAGAAATGACTAATTAAGACATGTAGATAGTTTAAACACTAGTGCTATTCTCTGGCTCATCCACTTTCTAGCCATGTTATTTTGAGCATGTAAGTTACTTACCTGTAACTCAATTTTCCCTTCTCTGAAATGGAATTAATGATTGTTGTCTAACTTATAGAGATACTATGGGATAAAACAGAAAAAAAAAGCTTTTATTTATAGAGCCTAGCAAACATTGAAAGTTCAGTAATTTAGATTATTATTGTATTCTTAATATGATCACATAGAAATGTGTTTTTTTTTCAGGACACAAATACAAAAGCAGAACCAATGCAAGCTATTGGCTTTCTCTATGGAGAGGCCAAAAGAAGCTAGGGGATATCTGTGAGATGATCTCAAAGCTACAAGCAAAAAAAAGGGGGCTTATGCACAAAATTCACTGTCTTATAAGGTGGCCCTTCTAATCATCCTTGGCCCCTACCCTGTGCCCCACCACCTTTATTTATTTCCTCTATTGAAATCTCATAGGTGCAATTTTTGTGAGAATGGGTCATTAAAAAAAACAACAACAACAAAAAGAATCTAAGTTCAAAAAGAGACTTTGGGCCTGAAACAAAAATATAAATTAGCAGAAGGCTCAGAATGTTGTCCCCAGCAACTAATGCAAGGACTGAAAATGCACTTGCCTTAATATTTCAAGTTATGCTTAAAGAAGGTACCAGACACAATTAAGTTTCCTTGCCTCTTGAGTTTAAATATTTCAAATTTATCTGCAAAAGTGAGTGAGATGACCTAATTGTACCTCTGCTTTTCACTTGAATTTATCTTTTTGAGTGACAGGAGGTTGCTTCTTAGGCAGATGCCTTCCGTTTAATAATTCAGTAATTAGATGCAATGCTGTCAGCTGTTAAATTTCTAACAGCTTTTCAATGACAACATATTGGAGGAGTTTGTGGTCCTCCAAGGTCTTTCTCAGTTGTCTTTAACAGAAAAGACAGAGATACAAGACAGCATTCTCACTCAGGTGTGTGCAAACCCACGTGTGGAGGTGGCTGAGCATTTACATCCAAATACCTTCATTTCCTCACTTTCAGATCACATTAGCCGTAAAGGGTCAGGTATGGCCTGAGGAAGTGGAAAAGAGTAAAAATAAAATGTCTCATCATCTGTGCACTCTGATTTTGCAGAGAAGTTAGCCTATGGTTCATTCAATGAACATCACCTTGCTGAAGAAAAGGGAAAGATATTTTAGAACGCCATTGTGTAAATTCTGCCTACACAAAGGTATGTGCTTTGTTTTGAATCTCAAAAATTATTTTTGCAAGTAATCTAATTTTTTTTCAAGAAGAAACCTACCAAAGAAACAAAAAAAGGTGAAAGGTGCTAACGGCAGCATACTCATTAGCAAATACAACCCAGCCATTTTGCATTAGCAGACTTAGTCACATTATTTTTTATGTCTTTGTTCATTGGCAAGGACTTCCAGTAGCTTAATAATTCACTCTCAGACCTGCTTTATCAAGAAGATACTGTGTTTTAGAAAGTATAAAAGATCATTTAGAGCAGTAACAAATTACTGCTTTTAATAAAATGCTTTTTTCACTCAATAGGATACTGTAAAAAGATAGTCTACAGAGAAGTAGTCTATAGAAAAGGAACATTTTTAGCTTTGAGAAAATAATACTGGGAAAATGATAATGTAGTCGTGAATCATAGCACAAAAGAGGATAAAGAGGCTCATTCTCTGACATCTCTCTCTGTGGCTGCCCCATCAACCTGTCGAATCATTCCTTTAGAGTCTCCTTTTACAAGCTCCTCTTTCTCCAAGCTCAGTCCTTAGAGCTACATTCTACAAAGACCAGTTTCTTTGCCATTTGCTCTTTACACACCATTCCCAGGTGTGGCCCAATTCATTGGTTTCCAACACTGGACACACATCAGATTTCCTCAGGGGGCTTTCTAACCGTGCAGGTTCTTGGCCACTTCACCTGACATGCTGAATATAAACCACGAGGGGGTGGGCCAAGGAATCTGTGGTTTTACAAATTTTTCCAGGTGATGAAAGATCTGAGAATCTAAGCTGAAATTCACTACATCACTGAAGCTGCAAGTGCTATAAAGATCTGCGTTTTAGCTCTCCTTTCCCTTTTAGCAGCAGGCATGGCTATATAACTGCCTGATAAATGTCTGTGTCTGTAGATCACTCCTATTCTTCACATGCAATGTGCCCGAATCGGCTTCTCCCATAGTAGTCATTTGGGTGACCCTTGTATCCACCCATGCAGCTAATACCTTCAACTCTTGTCTCTCCCTCATCCTCTCTATAGAGTTATCAAGCCCTAAGACATGCCCTTTTTACTCCATTTTACTCTCCCTGTTCTAGTTTAGGATTTTCTTACTTAAATTTTCCTGTACTAGACTGGCAATGACCAAGTCAAGAAGTGCTGATGGGTGGGTTGTGACGAGACAGTGAAGACAGGGAGCCAAGAAAGGCTCTAAGAATTTTGCCTTAAGCAACTGGGGATACTGGCACCCTTTATGGATATGACTAAGCCTGGGACAGAAAAGTGTCCTACAGAAGAATAAAAATTCAAATACTGGACATATTAACTTTGAGATGCCTATGATATGTCCCAGTTGAGATGTCAAGTAGGCAATTTTATATATACATATACATATACATATACATATACATATACATATACATATACATGTACATATACGACTTTGGATCTCTTGGGAGGTGCGTAGGAGATATAAATTTGGGCGCCCCCTCCAAACAGATGACATTTAAAGCAGTGAGAAGGGAAGAGACTATCACAAGAAGTGAAGAGAGGGATGGCCAAACTTTTGAGAATGGCAAGCACTTTCCCAGGCTTTTACTGCCCACCCTAATCCATCACCTATGTTCCAGCCACATCAAATCATTCTTTATGCCCCAGATAAATACAGGCAGTGGGGAGCCAGATGTACTATCCCAGACTGATCCTTCCTGTATCTGCCCATTGCAACTTCTACTCTACTGCAAAGAGCCCTAAGCCCCAAATAGAAGGTGAATTACCTCGTCACCATACCTGGACATGGGATTACTTTTCTTTGAAAGGACTCAAAAAAACATCTTAGCCTTAGACTTGTGCGTCTAGATTACTCCAAGTTCCTCCTACCCCCAGCAAGCTTTCTCATTCTGTTTGTTGCGACGTTCCTTGGGTTTCAATGGCTTACAGTAAACCTCTATAGTCAGTCCCCAGAGCTTCTCTAGGGATATGTTGAAAGATGTTCTTTGGAATTTAGAAATCGTTTATTAATTCAACAAAGCTAGGCTTTTAATATCATGAACTTAAAAAAAATGTTAATTTGAAATTCTAGCTGAGCAATGACTTCTTTGTCCTAGATGGCATTTGACATCTTCCCGAAACAATTAATGCCATTGATCCAGTGAGTGAGAAACATCACTGCAAAATGATTGACAATGAAGGAAAAATACATTGTTTTCATTATCACCCCCCATCTACTTTCTCCCTCTTGCAGACCTTTGCACCTTTGAAAAGCACATTTGTTTTCATGAAAGTGCTCTCCACTCCTCTTCCCAGGAAGTGCATTGTCGGTTTTCTGTGTGGAGCTGCCCTCGTGAAGAAAGCTGTGCCCACCCTCTGAGATATTGTTGAGCCCCACCTAGGTTGAGCAGAGCAGACACCCATCTTTAATGCAGGGCAGAAATAAATTACCTGAAATGAACAATGGGTGTTTGTCATGCAGAGGCAGCAAAAGTGGCGTGGCCAGAGAAATGCCTCCCACTAGGATTGCAGGCGTACTTACCTTGGAACCCATTGTGTATGAGTTTGTATTTGTCCACATAGCCTTTACCCATAAGAATTTCAGTCGTCAGATCTATTCCTGTTGGCTATAACCAGAAAAGGGAAGTGAGAATTGAGAATAAAAAGTCAGGGATCAGGGTTGGGCAGAAGCAGAGAAGTAAATGGCTGAGGTGAAGCCAGATATTTTTGTTTTTAGTTTTTTCAAAGAAGCCTTAGGCAAAATGACACTGAGGGGGTGAAATTTAAATTTTAACACCATGGTTTCTTAAGAAGGGAGCTGACACACACATGTTTATAATGGGTCAAAACAAACTGCTTTGTTATAAGGTTATCATGAGTAAAATTGAGACCCCGTAACTTTGCGTGTTGAGTTGGTTAAATACTCAAGCTAGTTCTTGATTCTGAGACCACAGTCACACACACACACACATACACATACACACACACACACACACACATGCACGCACACACCCAATAGGCCCAAAGTGGGGAAAATGAAACTCAGAAAACCTGTTGTACATACTTACATACTATGGGACAAACAAAATTTATAAGTATTAAAAATACTAAACGAAAGTTTGGATCCTGAAACTATTTCAAGAAGTTAATGATGATAAAATCATATTATTTGTTCTAAATGTATTTATTCAAATAGAATTATGAAATCTAACAGGCAGTATGTGTAGACTGGCCAGATATTTTGTTTTAGTTATATTTTCTCTGTATTCATAAATCTATATAGTCAGTCTCAGAGCTATGGCATGTGCAAAAGACAAAGTTTAACAGAACAACCTAATTAAAAAGAAACTCCTTATTTTACTCACAGGGGATCAGATTATGAAGTACTTGGAAACATTAAAAAAAAAAAAAATCTCCTTTTCCTGGCTGTTCATGTTTCTTTGATCCCAGAATTACTCTAGCACATCTTCTTTCAAGTCGTTCCTTATCAAATTCTCTCCTTAACGCCCCTACCTTCTTCCTCTCCCCATGATTCCGCTTTCTCTCTATTCTTCCCCTTGAAACTGTCATTATTTTATGGCTTCTAGTGCTAGGTCATTTCCTTGACATTCTTCAGTCCCTTTCTTCTTTGACTTTCTTGGTCTCTAAGTTCTGCGTCATAAAAATTCAAAGAACAGAACCTTGACAATAACGTTCTGTACTTACCAACTTGAACATATCCTTAATCAGACTACAATGCTTGGAGCACAATGGGCCCTTAAAAATGGGGACAAGAGGGAAGAAGAAAGGAAGGCTGGAGCAAGCAAAAAGGAGAGCTAGGTTTCTTTGTCAAGTTTTAAAAGTATCGTTGTATGGAAGTTTTACAAAAGAAATTTTAAACACCACAGATTTCTTCCTTTTGAGTTATTATATGCAGTAACATAACATTAAAAGGGCAACAATGTTTTTACGTTTATCATGTGGTTAAGCAAATTGTTAAACACAGTTGATTACCGAAAACAGGGAATATGGCAGAAGATCAAAGAAATGCCAGAAATTTTTATTTTATGTGGGGACAATCGGAATTTAGTTGAGCTTGACAGAGTCCTGCTGGCTAACACCAAGGAGAGACTATTGCTGTCCCCATGCAAGTGGCTGGAATAATGGAAGTGAAGAAGGAAATCACCACATGGTGGACACTTTGAAGTTGGTTACAGATAGAAAGTTAGAACAAACTTCAATGGGTGAGGGGTCATGAGGATACCAGGAGAAGGTAACGTAAGACTGAATGAACGAAGAGAATGGTGGTCACATGAAAATAAGGAGCAAAACTTCAGGAACAGTCTGAGATAACAAGAAGGTTGGTCCCCCAGGGCTCAGTCTTATGTCTCCAGTGCCATTTGACATTTTTTTTTTTTTTGAAACCAAGTCTTTCTCCGTCACCTAGGCTGAAGTGCAGTGGTGTGATCTCAGCTCACTGCAACCTCCGACCCCAGGTTCAAGCGATTCTTCTGCCTCAGCCTCCCGAGTAGCTGGAACTACAGGCATGTGTCAACACGTCCGGCTACGTTTTATATTTTTAGCAGAGATGGGGTTTCACCATATTGGCTAGGCTGGTCTCAAACTCCTGACCTTGTGATCTGCCTGCCTCAGCCTCCCAAAGCCATTTGACTTTTATTCCAGGAATAAACATATGTTTACACATCATAATAAATAAATAAGTTATTTATTTCACATATGTTTATACCTGAAATAAAAGTCAAATACATTTCCTGAAAAGAACAGTGGGTCCTTGTCACCCAGAAGAGGTAGAAGTGGTATGCAAGAGAAATTCCTATTGCCTGAGTTAATTAATTGTTGCATGACTTCTAATGCAACAAATGAAGTACTTCTTCCTTCTCTAAATATTCAGATAGACTTTATATTGCCTATTTGCTCTTCATTCCCAGAATTTCTTAGATTAGAGTAAGAGTGCTGATGGGTATTAAAATCTTACAAATCAAGTTGAAGATTATGGGCACTGTGGAGTTCACATGTAAATGAGAGTTGCTTAACATGCATCAGTGACAGTGAAACATAGAGGGATTGCCTAGATTTGAAAATATTTCTGCAAATTATACATTGTTTTGTCATGAGTGCTTACTAAACATCTGCATACATTTGTGTGTGTCCTTTTATGACCACCTCAATGACTTCTTTTGTACTTGTTATTTGCTGTCATCACTCTTTGCCAAGTGTATGTATGACATGTTAGCCATTACTGAGTTGACAGACACTGCCAAATCTGTACATGAATGCAATCTCCAACATTTTCCTATATAGCTTTATTTCCGATATATGGGTCCCATCCCATTGTAACACTAATTGAGAACTTCCCATCTGGAGGAAAGCAGAGAATGAATGACATGCAATATTGGACCCTTAACAGAACCAATGACAAAACTGTGAGCTCACAACCACACACTTCTGGAGAACCTTGCTACCAGAGAAGTGTTACTTCCAAGCTGTAAAATCACTCAGCAGTAAGTCAGGTAACCCGGACTTGATTTCTTCTCTTCACTTCATTCCTTTGTTCACACTGTTCCCTGGGATTGAAATGTTCTTTCATGCTCTCTTTACCACATTAACTCCTGCTCATTCCTATAAAATTCACATAAAATTCTTGTGTGTGTTCTTCCTTTTGTCAATAACCTCATATTGAATACTTGATTCTTCCAATGTGTAGTAGCTAGTCCCTCTGTCACTCCAAAGAAATACATGTCTTCTTCTCCAAAACTCCTGAATGTGTTACATTACATGGCTATGAAAATTCAAGTAGCAGATGGAAGCAAGGTTGCTAATTAGCTGATGTTAAAATGAGAAGATCATCCTGGATTTTCTGGGTGAGTCTAATTTAATAAGAGCATCCTTAAATGGTGAAAGGTGAGGCAGAGGAGTTGGAACCAGAGAAATGCATCATAAGAAAGATTTTCCCAGAACTGCTAGATTTGAAGATGGAGGAAGGGGCCACAGGGAAGGAATGTAGGCAGGCTTTAGAATCTGGAAAAGGCAAGGTAACAGATTAGGTTTAGAGTCTCCAGAAAAGAACGCAGACCTCTATCACCTTGGTTTTAACCTGTGAGACAGGTTTGACTTCTGACATCCAGAACTCTAAGATGATAAATTTGTGTTGTTTTAAGCCACTAAATCGGTGGTAATTTGTTACAGCCGCAAAGGGAAACTATTACACCATCTATGGATAAAGACCATTCCAAAGGGTTTGCTTGTATGTTTCTTCCACTGGGCTGGGAGCTTCCTAAGGTCAGAAACTAGGTATCATTCAGTCCTACATCCCTAAAAACCTATTGTAATGTGTAATTAATTCCTGAGTAAGAAGAGACAGACAAGAGAGAGGAAAGTCAAAATTCTAACTGTATGTTTAAATCTGTGATCCACAAATACTCTCCTTATAGGCTAAACTACCTGAGAGTATCATCTGTGGCTTGTGTGGTTGTCAAAAGGGTGAACAGCAATCTTCTCAATAGTGGTGTGGCTCCTCTGTTCCTCACGAGCCCAAATGATTTACCTTCCAAAAATCATCAAGAAGATAAGACTCAAAGCAGCTTCATAGCTAGAAGGATTTGAGAAATTATAATTATGGGATATGACCAAAGCCATACTCTAGGATAAAGCATAGCAACAAATGCTTTTATTCTTCAAAAAGAAAAATAATATCAAATATTACAAAAATATTAAGGAGAAAAACAAAAAGAGGAGGGCAGTAAAGAAAAAGAAAATATAATCAAAACCAAATATAAATATATAAGTCACTGATCAATCAATAAAAGAGTTTTTAACCTATAAAGCCAATCAAAGAGACAAGGCTTAAAGCATAGACAAGCAAAATTAATTGAGAGAAAGGCTGTAATACTGAGTCTTTGGGGAATTGAAAAGCTGAGTAAAGAAGGGATTAAGAAGGTATTGAAGAATCGGAAAAGATCAATAGACATAAAACAAATTTAAAAGATATTTTCAAAATTTATAAAATATAGGTCCTAGAACCATGAATTATTTTAGGCTTTCGTGGAATATATAATTTTCACACCATTTAAGTTGTCTATATCAAATATGGAGAAATTCAAAATCTGTTTCCTGAAGCTGGAACAATCTTGTTCTGAAAACCTGAGGGGATGACATGAAAAGACAACTATGAATTATTATATCTTTTAAGAGTAAACCACAAAAATTCTAAGAAATATACTAATTCTCCTACAATTACCACTATCGTTTTTACATTATTTATTGTGTTCTTGTTATCTGACAGACAATGGGTTAAGAATGTTTTATCTCAGATAATCTTTACATCCACCTGTTAGTAGACATCATTATTATTCCTATTTTACAGAAGACAGCTAAATGTTAGCAATATTAAATAAATGATCCAAGGTTACAAACTAACAAGGAAAGAGCAAGATGTTAATATAGATTTTTCAAACACCAAAGCTATTCAATAATAATAATATTTTAAAATAATCATCCTTGAAAATAAACAGTAGTGATCCCAGGAATATTTAAGAGGCTTCATATGGGTAAACACATATATACCTAAAGACCAAACAAAAGCTATGAGAACCTCAACGGAAGCCAAAATTCATAGACTTTATCATCAACTTATAATAACAAATAAGTAAAATGAGAGAAAGCAAAAAGATAACACAGATAAATGAAACTCCTATTCAAAACCTACTACTTTAAGAAAAACATAACCTTCTTAACATAAATGCATAGAAATATCAGCCAATGTAACCTGCTAAATGGATGAAATTTTTAAAAATTTCCATCAATTGGAAACACAACTATAATACATATTACGTGTTAATTATTGAATGTTTCATAACTTCTAGTCAATATGCTAATATATTAAGTAGAAATGTTTATAAGTTATAGCAGAAAGGACAAAAAACGCTCTCATGATTTGAAAATAATTTGATAATGTACCTAACGATTCTTTGGAAGTCAACTGAAACACTAAGAGCTAACAGCATTTTGTAAAGCAACAGGATAATTGCTAAGTTCAGAAAAATCAATATCTTTTGTATAAATTATCAATACAAATCCAAAGAATTAGAAAAATAATGTAAGATTCCACAGGAGTCTGAAACACATAAGATACTTAGAGCTAACCTAAGTTGAAGTATATGTAAAGATGATTAAGTCATAGAACCTTACAAAGAGAGACAAAAGAAGCTTTAATAAGTGATATATATGTATGTAAATACACATGCATATATATGTATATAAATACACATGCATTTACATATATACTAATGTTCCTGTATTCCGTTGTTCCTGGAAGGGGAATAATAATTGGAAAAGATAGAAATTATTGCAAATTAGTTTCTAAGTTTAATTAAATTTCTGATAGAGTGTGCTAAAACTTGTAAAATCATTTTAATCTAGTAAGACATTTGAAAAAGTACAGTAATAGAAGCATACTTACTTTACAATACATTAAAATGTAAAACCACAACAATTAAAATGAGAAGTTATCAGGGAATATATATTTTGAATTTTTTAAAAAAAGGTTTATGACTCTAAAGTAGAGGTATTTCTGTCTGGTTGTGTGTGTACGTGTGTGTGTGTTTCAACCTGCAATATAATAGTGAAAGCATTTCAAATACATGGAAAAGTGACCTATTATTCTAAAATTCATCTTACAAACATCAAATATTATTTCCAAAGTAAGTTAAATATTTGTATTACAGTGATACATGGAGTAATTCTTCCACTAACCTGAGAGTTAAGAGAAATTGTGTTATTTAGTCTCAGGGTAGAGAAGTAATTGCTAATCTAAAACAAGTGGAAAAAGTATAGATAGATATCAATATATAAAATTTTATTATTTTACATAACCCCAAGAAAAAAATGATACAAATGACAAAATGGGAAACATATTTACAATAAACCAAAAACAATAATCTTATTTATATTTAGAGAGTTACTAAAAACCAGTGCACAAAATTGTCAACATTCTAACTGAATAGCCAAAAGATATTACAGAAACTATGTATATGAAGGGCTGTAAGTATCCAATAAACAATTGTTTAATGAATATATTTTCAACTGAACAGTAGGCTAAAGAGGAAACAGGTTAAAAAAAATGCAATAACTTTTTTATTTCCTAACAAAAGGGCAATGATACATAAAATTATTTGATAATACTTGTCCAGATATGGTTGTCTTATCTATATGTGGAAGTGTAAATTATTGAAAATATCTTCAAAGCAATTTTTGAAACTATTGTCAAAAGGTCAAGAGCCAAGAACATACATGCATTTTGATTTAGTAACTCTATTTTTATAAATTTACCTTCCTGAAATAAGCAGCATGCTTACAAACTTTATATGCAGGATGTGTATTATACAGTGTTATCCTTATAAGAGCAAAAAAGTTAGCAATTTACATGTATAAATGTATAATGGGTTTTATGCAACAAATAAATGAAAGTTTTAGAGAATATTTTCTGACACAGAAATGTTACTCTATATAATTTTAAATTTAAAAAGTAGCATGATCTCAATTTGGCATTTATTATATATATGTAATGAAAAAGCTACAAGGAAGTATGCTATATAATTAATAGTAATTATCTCTGGTTAATAAGAGAAGAACATTTTACTTTTATATTTTCTTTGTTTTTTATAAATTTAATGCAATCTTTTTCATTGAAAAAACACACACATACATTTCTAAACAAAGTACTGAAAACTCTGTCACTCATATTAATTGCTGAAATAATTAATCAAAAATTAGAAGTTTAATTTTGGCACATATTTTAGTAAGAATCATTCATATTCTCTATTTCCCTCCCAATTCCCCAAATAGAATTAAATAGGATAGTAAAGAAATACACAAACTAAAATTTGTACTATCAATTTGTGGGTTCCAGCAGACTTTTCCCTCTTATTTCTAGGTCCCTGCAACTGATGCAACCTTTACTCTAAGAGTATAGGAGGACATCATGTTCATAACAAACCTTGGATCTCAAACATACCTAAAAAGCAGCTTAAAGTCCTTGGAGCAGACAGTACGGTTGAGAAATGTTACACCAGTTGGATGTCAATCCATAAAACCCATTCTAGAGAAAATCATGGAGGTAAAAATAAAGGAGGAAAAGTATAGGGCAGGATGGTACCTTCACAAAACTTTGAGTGTAACACCTGAATGGGAAAAATAAAAATAAAAAGACCTTCTTGATAGTTGGAATTATTTGTTTAAAATGTTACTGTGTAAGAAAGAACAAGTCATTTTGAGATCTGAGCATTGTGTTCTGTTCTTTTTCAGATGGTGCCCAGTTTAACTCAGTTGAGCTCTTAGATGCTGAAAGTATTTAAATTTAGAAGGAATGAAGAAATCAATTCAAAATTTAAAAAACCTCACACCCATCAGAAAACATGGCACATGTTTCTCTCATTTAGTCTAGTACCCTTTTGTTTTCTCATTGCATCTCACATTTCTCAGTTGGGCTTGGATTCTTATAATGATAGTATGCATACAGGGAAAATGTACAAAATCAGTAATTTAGGCAGGAAGTGGAATTTTCAGTTTGCGTGTGCTAGCTTCTCCCTCATTTAAGTAAGTTATTAATGTTTAATGATGACATAACTATGACTCTGAAGTTCCGAGGTCACAGAGAAATTCTACTGAAGAAAAAGAACTTTGGAATCTTTTTCTTTGTCACTCCCTTGAAGAGTGTTTCAAAGATTAGGGACCTATGTACTTTGCTTCTCTCCAAGTTATAATAAAGATTATTTTGTTTTTGCAGATGTTTAAAGACATGAAGCCAAAGACAAATTTTTCAACCAGAACCCTCAAGAAATGTCACTTCTGTGTCTTGCCAAGAGAGATCCAGCATTTTTTTCTACATAAACATCTGCTGGAAACATTTTAAAGGGAGGCATTTTAAATAATGACGTTTATAGCTTCTTGTCTTTAATAAGTCTGAAAAAGAAGAAAAATGAATTTGAGATATATTCCTTCCCAAAACAACTTTTCTTCACTGATATGCATCATATTAGATGATCTAAGAGTGAAAACATTAACATTATGTTGGGGAGAAATGGTTAAGAACATTTCTCTGAACTGTCTGTATCAATCATACCTGAGAAACAGTCATAAATCACAGGTTCCTTTAACTCGAGAAACTCCATTAGTTCATTGTTTCGTCTACTTGTTTGTGGTAATTATACTACATTTATATTTACATAATAATTGGATTTTCTATTACATTAAACAAAAAACCTCTCAAAAAAGAGAGTCAGGGAACCATAAGTTAGCTATACAACCTAAACAATGCAAACTCATTTGTAGTTAGAATGGAAACTTCATCTCGTACAAACTAACACGGATGTTTGGGGATAATTCTCTGTAGGAAATGCAAGATATATTGTCAGGATCTTTAAGGTTCCATGGAAAAGACACACACAGATTGCCTTTGGTAATAGGTGTTTATTGCAAAGATACACAAAGATGTAATTTAGCAAGAAATGTTATCTCGTAGTTACTTTGGGTTTCACTGTTTTAAAGAATCAAGTGTACTGCAGGCATCATGAAGAAGTGAGAAAATGGTTTGGCACCTTTCAGATTAAAAACTAAGCTCAAATGATATGTCTTTTTTTCCTTTACCCGGCATTTTAACTTCCCCAAACAACTGATTTGATTGACAGCTTTGCTACCATCCAAAACCTATTGTCAAGAATTTCACCCAAGTCAGCTCAGGTGAAATTCTTACACACTAGTCCCCAAGTAAAAGGTGGTTTCTCTTGACATATGAAGTTCAAGCAATTAAAGACCAATTCAATGAAGTGCTGGTTTTGGTCCTTTTAGAAATTAGCAATGGCCATGGCTGAGACTATTTTCCTGGAGTTTTTCTGCAGCACGTTCAATAAATCAGATGAAATGGAAAAAATGCATAAAGCAAGGATTCAGTATGAGGACAGGTTATCACCTGAAAATAGCTTTGGAGACTGATGGTATACTAAAAAACATTATTAGTAATTACTACTTTTAGGATGGTGGAGTAAGATCCTCCATCAAAACATAAGTTGCCTAACCTCTGACATCAGCCTCCAAATCACATACAGCCATCCAATGAAATAGGTAAAAATCTAACTGGCTACAAGGTGTTAAATGCAGCCCTTGACGAATAAGTATCTTATATTAACCAGGGACAACATCTAACTAGTGAGGTGATAAGATAAAGACATGGGTTAAAATTTGAGCAGGAGTAGCAGAAATTTAATGCTATAATGGAAATAGACTATAGAATTAGTTCACTAAACTTGCTAAACAAATAAATAAACAACTACATAAACAGCCAAAACAACACTTAGGGTGTATTGGTGAGGGGAATTTAAATA
>NW_012109919.1:2583212-2586119 GCF_000951045.1 Mandrillus leucophaeus
TCAGTTGAGCTCTTAGATGCTGAAAGTATTTAAATTTAGAAGGAATGAAGAAATCAATTCAAAATTTAAAAAACCTCACACCCATCAGAAAACATGGCACATGTTTCTCTCATTTAGTCTAGTACCCTTTTGTTTTCTCATTGCATCTCACATTTCTCAGTTGGGCTTGGATTCTTATAATGATAGTATGCATACAGGGAAAATGTACAAAATCAGTAATTTAGGCAGGAAGTGGAATTTTCAGTTTGCGTGTGCTA
This sequence comes from Mandrillus leucophaeus, assembly GCF_000951045.1. Taxonomy (NCBI): domain Eukaryota; kingdom Metazoa; phylum Chordata; class Mammalia; order Primates; family Cercopithecidae; genus Mandrillus; species Mandrillus leucophaeus. The sequence goes on from NW_012109919.1 coordinate 2,583,470, forward strand.
GCTTCTCCCTCATTTAAGTAAGTTATTAATGTTTAATGATGACATAACTATGACTCTGAAGTTCCGAGGTCACAGAGAAATTCTACTGAAGAAAAAGAACTTTGGAATCTTTTTCTTTGTCACTCCCTTGAAGAGTGTTTCAAAGATTAGGGACCTATGTACTTTGCTTCTCTCCAAGTTATAATAAAGATTATTTTGTTTTTGCAGATGTTTAAAGACATGAAGCCAAAGACAAATTTTTCAACCAGAACCCTCAAGAAATGTCACTTCTGTGTCTTGCCAAGAGAGATCCAGCATTTTTTTCTACATAAACATCTGCTGGAAACATTTTAAAGGGAGGCATTTTAAATAATGACGTTTATAGCTTCTTGTCTTTAATAAGTCTGAAAAAGAAGAAAAATGAATTTGAGATATATTCCTTCCCAAAACAACTTTTCTTCACTGATATGCATCATATTAGATGATCTAAGAGTGAAAACATTAACATTATGTTGGGGAGAAATGGTTAAGAACATTTCTCTGAACTGTCTGTATCAATCATACCTGAGAAACAGTCATAAATCACAGGTTCCTTTAACTCGAGAAACTCCATTAGTTCATTGTTTCGTCTACTTGTTTGTGGTAATTATACTACATTTATATTTACATAATAATTGGATTTTCTATTACATTAAACAAAAAACCTCTCAAAAAAGAGAGTCAGGGAACCATAAGTTAGCTATACAACCTAAACAATGCAAACTCATTTGTAGTTAGAATGGAAACTTCATCTCGTACAAACTAACACGGATGTTTGGGGATAATTCTCTGTAGGAAATGCAAGATATATTGTCAGGATCTTTAAGGTTCCATGGAAAAGACACACACAGATTGCCTTTGGTAATAGGTGTTTATTGCAAAGATACACAAAGATGTAATTTAGCAAGAAATGTTATCTCGTAGTTACTTTGGGTTTCACTGTTTTAAAGAATCAAGTGTACTGCAGGCATCATGAAGAAGTGAGAAAATGGTTTGGCACCTTTCAGATTAAAAACTAAGCTCAAATGATATGTCTTTTTTTCCTTTACCCGGCATTTTAACTTCCCCAAACAACTGATTTGATTGACAGCTTTGCTACCATCCAAAACCTATTGTCAAGAATTTCACCCAAGTCAGCTCAGGTGAAATTCTTACACACTAGTCCCCAAGTAAAAGGTGGTTTCTCTTGACATATGAAGTTCAAGCAATTAAAGACCAATTCAATGAAGTGCTGGTTTTGGTCCTTTTAGAAATTAGCAATGGCCATGGCTGAGACTATTTTCCTGGAGTTTTTCTGCAGCACGTTCAATAAATCAGATGAAATGGAAAAAATGCATAAAGCAAGGATTCAGTATGAGGACAGGTTATCACCTGAAAATAGCTTTGGAGACTGATGGTATACTAAAAAACATTATTAGTAATTACTACTTTTAGGATGGTGGAGTAAGATCCTCCATCAAAACATAAGTTGCCTAACCTCTGACATCAGCCTCCAAATCACATACAGCCATCCAATGAAATAGGTAAAAATCTAACTGGCTACAAGGTGTTAAATGCAGCCCTTGACGAATAAGTATCTTATATTAACCAGGGACAACATCTAACTAGTGAGGTGATAAGATAAAGACATGGGTTAAAATTTGAGCAGGAGTAGCAGAAATTTAATGCTATAATGGAAATAGACTATAGAATTAGTTCACTAAACTTGCTAAACAAATAAATAAACAACTACATAAACAGCCAAAACAACACTTAGGGTGTATTGGTGAGGGGAATTTAAATAAGGACTTGCTAGAATATATTATTTTTAAAATTTCAGTTTTCAACAGCAACAACAAAAATGTCATCAACAAAGAAATAGGAAAATGTTATACAGAAGAAAGAAAGTGGGCAATGGAAATACTGCTTTGGAAGAGGCCCAGTGGGTGAATTAACAAACACCTCCAAGCAATTATTATAGATATGTTCAAAGACTAAAGAAAAACCATATTTCAATAATTAATGGATTATTATGATGACAATGTCTTATCATATGTATTATATATCAATACATATAGAAAATATTGAAAGGAATCAAATTGAAATTCTTTATTAGAAGTAAAAAAAACAAAATTAAAAGTTTACCAGCAGGGTTCAACAGTAGATACAAGGAGGCAGAAGAAAGAATGTGTAGATTTGAAGACAGATTCCACAGAGATCAAGCAATCTGAAGAGTAGAGAAAAAAATAATAAAAACTTGCAGGAAGCCTCAGAAAAATATGGGATAACAATAAATACATTAGCATACATATAATGGAGTTACCAGAAGTATAGGCAAGAGAGAAAAGGACAAATAAATATTCAAAGAAATAATGGATGAAAACTTCCAAAAATTGATGAAGACATTATCTAAACATCCAAGGTCAATTAATGAACTAGAAGGAATATAAACGCAGACATATATCAACAACCAGACACATCATAGTCAACATGTTAAAACCCAAAGATAAACATAATATCTTGAAATTGGTGAGAGAAAAAGTACTCAAGTACCAGCAGATTCCACTGAGATTAATAGCTGACTTTGCAACAGAAACAATGGAGGTCAGAAGGCAGTGGGGTGACATACTTAAAAGGCTAAAAGTAAAAATAA
>NW_012109919.1:2588334-2591874 GCF_000951045.1 Mandrillus leucophaeus
CTAAAACTGTTAATAGGGAAATTTATAGCTGTAAATGTTATAATAAAAAAGTAGAAAGATCTCAAATAAGTAACTTAATTTTTCATATAAAGAAAATAGAAGATGAAGAATAAATATGTAGCAAACATATAAATGGAAGTACTAAACAGAAAAAATATAAAATAAAGAACAGAATAAAAGAAAATCAATGTAAGCAAATATTAATTCCTTCAAAAGATCGACAAAATTGGCAAAACTTTAAGTAGTCTAACTGAAAGAAAAACAAAGAAGAGTCAAATTATGAAAGTCATACACACGAGAATGGACATGCTACCAATCTTGCAAAAATAAAAGTGCTTATAAGGGTTGGGTGCTGTGGCACATGCTTATATTCCAACCTACTTGGGAGGCTGAGGTAGGAGTTGCTCAGTGAATTCTGGAACTCCCAGGACTTCTCCAAGGAAATTGCTTCAGTTAAATTCCTGAACTCCCAGGAGTTGGAGTCCAGCCTGAGCAACATAGTGAGGCTTGATTTTCAAAAATAAATAAATAAAATAATAAATGAATCAGATGTATTATGTGCTGTTAGAAATTATTATAAGGCAATAGTATGAACAGTTGTATGCTAACAAGATAACATAGGTGAAATAAGATATCTGGATTAATGTACCAAAATGCCCATATTCTCTTAAATTCTCTGAACCTACAGAAGTACCACAGTCTTCTCTATTACATGGTAGTGTTTCCCTTAGCACGAAGATTATGAAGAGGCCTCTTCTATGCAAAATAGCATGTATCAACCTTTGTATCAGTGCAAAAGGAGAAAAGCACTGTATTTCTATTTTGGTAAGGAGCTGCAGTCTTAGCCAAAATATATTGCAGAAATTGGGATAGTATGTATGAAACCAGAGTTTGAGTTCCATGAGGGTGTAAGATAAGGTGGAATAAGAGAAAGTTATCAATTTGCGTGTCCTCTCCCCAAATACAGTATTCAACACCATTGAAAGAAGCAAGTGAAATGGTGCAAACATGCTGCTAGCATGACTCCTAAAGGCAGAGAGAAAGTGATCACTTAACTTAAGCAAAGTTGACATGCCAGAATTACTATGGCAGGTGTTGGAAACAGGGATTTAAAGGTCAGAGAAATGAGCATGCTGGAGGAGATATACAATGAAAAGTAGAAAAACCCAACAAATGACTTTGTTCCACAAAAGGGCTTGATTATTTTAAAAAATCATTTAGGAGTAAACTAGCATAAGGGGCACTAGTATCACTAAGAAGTTCAAAGATGTCTCCCATCTGTAGGCCAGAAACTGTTGATAGGAAAGTTCATTAGATAACAAGACTCAGTGATAGCAGTGGACATGAAGAAACCACAAAAGAATAGAAAGCAGGTGGCATCGCACAATCATCAGAAGCTGATAAACTTTGGGTATTTGTCCCACCCAAATCTCATGTTGAAATGTAATCCCCAATGATGGAGATGGAACCTGATGAGAAGTGTTCGGATCATGTAGGCAGATCCCTCATGCCTTGGTACAATAGTGAGTTCTTGCAAGATCTGGTTGCTTAAAAGCGTGTGGCACCTCCACCTTTCCCTTCTTACTTCCTCTCCCCATGTGATGTGCTGGCTTCCCTTCACCTTCTGTTATAATTGTAAGTTTCCTGAAACCCTAACCAGAAGCAGATGCCAGCACCATGCTTCCTGTACAGCCTGCAGCAACATGAGCCAATTAAGCCTCTTTTCATTATACGTTACCCAGTCTCATGTATTTATTTATAGCAATGCAAGAATGGTCTAACAAAGAAGCCAATTGAATGTAATTATAATTATCAGTATGGTCAAGTGGAAACCAATGGTCTTGACCTGTAGAGAGCCGTAGGTAACAAAACTTAGTTTCCACAAGGTCAAAATACTTGGATAGCAAAGGAGGATCCTTCTCGATCTGTAAAATCAAAATAAACTAAGGAAGCATAATTTGTAGATAAAGGCAGCCACTTCAACAAATCACAATATCTTATCCAGTTTCTGCACGTTTTTGGGTCCAGACTTACTGGCTTAAGTAGGGCCTAGGTCCCCCAGGAGTTAAGACTCTGCAACAGTATGTGTATATGCAAACTTTCTCATTCCTTTCCTAAATGAACATATGATTATTTACTCAGGTAACAATAGACTGGGCAGAGAAGAATATGGAAACATTTTGAATACTTTTGAAGTTGGGTCCTAGTTGATATTGATTTATAGAGACTTGAGGTATCATATGAGCTTACTGTTGGAGTGGTTGCATATGGGCATATGGAGTAGCTATGGTGGCAAAGATTGATACTAAGCATGGACCCAACAGTATGAACTTGTACTTGCCAAATCTGATCTAGCTACTTCCCCTGCTAGATATTAACTCTGCCAAAGACACCAAGGCTAAATTCCTGACACAGAACCATCCCTAAAGGAGACCAACCACCAACTTAATTACAAATTATCTACACTGGACATACCTCACGCTGGAAGGATGTTGTTAATTTTATGTGCTAACTTGACTGGGCCATATGGTGCCCAGATACTTAGTCAAACATTATTCTGGGTGTAACTGTGACGGTGTTTTTGGGTAAGATTAACATATGAATAAGCAGACTGAATGTATCAGATTGCCCTTTCTAAGGTTAGTTGCCCCTATCCAGTCACTTAAAGGTCTGAATAGAATAAAAAGGTTAGTCTACTTATAAATAAGAAGAAACTTCTCCTGCCTGAGTATTTTAAGGTGAGATGTTTGTCTTTTCCAGTCTTTGGACTTGGACTGAAACTTTAGTATTTCTTGAGTCTCAAGTCTGATTATTTATTAGTCTTAAAAATTTTAGCAGCTAAATAACAACTCTCATCACTCACAATTTCTATCTTCCTTTAGACTGGAATCTATACCATGGACTTCCCAGCTTGCTGACTAGAGATATTGGTACTTCTCAGCTTTCATAATTTCATGGGTTAATGTCTTAAAATAAATTTGTCTGTCTATCTATCCATCCATCTATCTACCTGAAACTAGCCCAATTCTCCCATAAAACTGATGTTTATGGGTTTTTAAAAATAAACATAGGATTTAACCCTCACAGTCTTAAGCCTTGAAACTTACACTTGTCTTATCTGGGTTCCTTTCTCGGGAAACCAATCATCAGGACTCTCAGAGAGTATCAGGAAACTGAAACTCTACAGATCACTGTCTTACCAGACAATGAGATGCCAGACCCCTTACCTGTCATGACTGCCTAACTCACCATCTGCTTCTTGTTGACCAGTGCTTCTTCCTTACCCCTCATGAATTCCTGTTTTCTTGTGTGTAATTACATTCATTCTCCTCTATATAAACCCCTAATTTTAATCAGTAGGGGGGATGGATTTGAGACTCATCTCCCATTACCTGGCTGACATCAACAACATTAAAGCCTTGCTTCTCTGGCAATACTCATCTCAGTGATTGGCTTTCTGTGCAGTGAGTAAATGGACCTTAGATAAACCCCTGGCATTTGGCAATCTCTCTGTCTGTCTATCTATCTATCCATCTATCT
>NW_012109919.1:2592899-2595578 GCF_000951045.1 Mandrillus leucophaeus
ATTTAATGTGAGAGAAGACCAAAACAAGTAATCAAGGAGGAAAAAGACATGAGGCATGTTGAAAACAAAAAGCAAAATGGCAGAAGTACATACAATCATGTCAATAATACTAAATGTAAATGGATTAAATACTCCAATCAAAAGGAAAAGATTGTTAGATTTGAGCTACAAGAGACATATCTTAGATTGTAAGATGTAAACAACCTGAAACAACTTGCAGACTATAACCACAAAAGAACTGAGATGGTTATGCTAATATTACAAAGGAGAAACACTAAAACATAAAATGTTACTAGCGATTAAGAGGAACATCTTATAATAATAAAAGGACCAATTCATCAGAAATATATAACAAGTATAAACACATACTCACCTAATAAAATTATCAACTAAATATATAATATAATATTTGGAGACTTCAATACTACATATTCAACAATGAAGTGAACAACTAAATAAAAAATCAACAAAGAAATAGAAAGCTTGAACACTATAAATCAACAAGACCTCACAGAAAACTGTACAACCCTGCACCCAACAAGAGCAATATACACATTCTTCTCAAGTGCAAATGAAGCATTCTCCAGGGTCAACTATATGTTAGGCCATAAAACAAGCCTCAACATTTTTTAAAATTTAAAATTAATACAAAAGTACATCCTCAGTCCACAACAGAATGGAAGTAGAAATAAATAACAAAAGAATATACAGAAAATTCACAAATATATGAAAATTAAAGAACATGCTGCAAAATCAACTAGTAAGACAGAGAAGAAAGATCATAAAAATTGTATATAAATACTTCAATATGAATGGGACTGAAAGCAACACATACCAAAACATATAGTACACAGCTAAAACTGTTAATAGGGAAATTTATAGCTGTAAATGTTATAATAAAAAAGTAGAAAGATCTCAAATAAGTAACTTAATTTTTCATATAAAGAAAATAGAAGATGAAGAATAAATATGTAGCAAACATATAAATGGAAGTACTAAACAGAAAAAATATAAAATAAAGAACAGAATAAAAGAAAATCAATGTAAGCAAATATTAATTCCTTCAAAAGATCGACAAAATTGGCAAAACTTTAAGTAGTCTAACTGAAAGAAAAACAAAGAAGAGTCAAATTATGAAAGTCATACACACGAGAATGGACATGCTACCAATCTTGCAAAAATAAAAGTGCTTATAAGGGTTGGGTGCTGTGGCACATGCTTATATTCCAACCTACTTGGGAGGCTGAGGTAGGAGTTGCTCAGTGAATTCTGGAACTCCCAGGACTTCTCCAAGGAAATTGCTTCAGTTAAATTCCTGAACTCCCAGGAGTTGGAGTCCAGCCTGAGCAACATAGTGAGGCTTGATTTTCAAAAATAAATAAATAAAATAATAAATGAATCAGATGTATTATGTGCTGTTAGAAATTATTATAAGGCAATAGTATGAACAGTTGTATGCTAACAAGATAACATAGGTGAAATAAGATATCTGGATTAATGTACCAAAATGCCCATATTCTCTTAAATTCTCTGAACCTACAGAAGTACCACAGTCTTCTCTATTACATGGTAGTGTTTCCCTTAGCACGAAGATTATGAAGAGGCCTCTTCTATGCAAAATAGCATGTATCAACCTTTGTATCAGTGCAAAAGGAGAAAAGCACTGTATTTCTATTTTGGTAAGGAGCTGCAGTCTTAGCCAAAATATATTGCAGAAATTGGGATAGTATGTATGAAACCAGAGTTTGAGTTCCATGAGGGTGTAAGATAAGGTGGAATAAGAGAAAGTTATCAATTTGCGTGTCCTCTCCCCAAATACAGTATTCAACACCATTGAAAGAAGCAAGTGAAATGGTGCAAACATGCTGCTAGCATGACTCCTAAAGGCAGAGAGAAAGTGATCACTTAACTTAAGCAAAGTTGACATGCCAGAATTACTATGGCAGGTGTTGGAAACAGGGATTTAAAGGTCAGAGAAATGAGCATGCTGGAGGAGATATACAATGAAAAGTAGAAAAACCCAACAAATGACTTTGTTCCACAAAAGGGCTTGATTATTTTAAAAAATCATTTAGGAGTAAACTAGCATAAGGGGCACTAGTATCACTAAGAAGTTCAAAGATGTCTCCCATCTGTAGGCCAGAAACTGTTGATAGGAAAGTTCATTAGATAACAAGACTCAGTGATAGCAGTGGACATGAAGAAACCACAAAAGAATAGAAAGCAGGTGGCATCGCACAATCATCAGAAGCTGATAAACTTTGGGTATTTGTCCCACCCAAATCTCATGTTGAAATGTAATCCCCAATGATGGAGATGGAACCTGATGAGAAGTGTTCGGATCATGTAGGCAGATCCCTCATGCCTTGGTACAATAGTGAGTTCTTGCAAGATCTGGTTGCTTAAAAGCGTGTGGCACCTCCACCTTTCCCTTCTTACTTCCTCTCCCCATGTGATGTGCTGGCTTCCCTTCACCTTCTGTTATAATTGTAAGTTTCCTGAAACCCTAACCAGAAGCAGATGCCAGCACCATGCTTCCTGTACAGCCTGCAGCAACATGAGCCAATTAAGCCTCTTTTCATTATACGTTACCCAGTCTCATGTATTTATTTATAGCAATGCAAGAATGGTCTAACAAAGAAGCCAATTGAATGTAATTATAATTATCAGTATGGTCAA
>NW_012109919.1:2596908-2599540 GCF_000951045.1 Mandrillus leucophaeus
TGGACTTCCCAGCTTGCTGACTAGAGATATTGGTACTTCTCAGCTTTCATAATTTCATGGGTTAATGTCTTAAAATAAATTTGTCTGTCTATCTATCCATCCATCTATCTACCTGAAACTAGCCCAATTCTCCCATAAAACTGATGTTTATGGGTTTTTAAAAATAAACATAGGATTTAACCCTCACAGTCTTAAGCCTTGAAACTTACACTTGTCTTATCTGGGTTCCATTCTCGGGAAACCAATCATCAGGACTCTCAGAGAGTATCAGGAAACTGAAACTCTACAGATCACTGTCTTACCAGACAATGAGATGCCAGACCCCTTACCTGTCATGATTGCCTAACTCACCATCTGCTTCTTGTTGACCAGTGCTTCTTCCTTACCCCTCATGAATTCCTGTTTTCTTGTGTGTAATTACATTCATTCTCCTCTATATAAACCCCTAATTTTAATCAGTAGGGGGGATGGATTTGAGACTCATCTCCCATTACCTGGCTGACATCAACAACATTAAAGCCTTGCTTCTCTGGCAATACTCATCTCAGTGATTGGCTTTCTGTGCAGTGAGTAAATGGACCTTAGATAAACCCCTGGCATTTGGCAATCTCTCTGTCTGTCTATCTATCTATCCATCTATCTATCTATCTATCTATCTATCTATCTATCCATCCATCCATCCATCCTATTGATTCTGTTTCTCTGAAGAGCCCTGATTGATACAGATCTTAATACTAAGAAACCAGGCACTGCTGCAACCAACACCTGGAAATGGGTAATGGGTAGAAGCTGGAGAGTTTTCAGTATGTCCTGGAAATATGGATGTTAAAGGAGATTCTAGTGGGGTCTCAGATGAAAATTAGGAGCATATTATTAGGAATGGGAGGAAAGATGATTCTTATTATAAAGCAGCAAAGAACTTGATGGAAATGTATTCTAGTATTTCATGGAAGGTAGAAATTGTGAGTGAAAACAGTTGTTATTTAGCTGATAAAATTTTTAAGCAAAGTGTTGAAAAGGTGGTTGCTTTCTTTTGATTCCTTATAGTAAAATGCAAAGGAAGAGAGAAAGAAGGAATTGTTAAGCAAAAAGGAACTGGAACTTGAAAACTGAAAATTCTCAGTGCATCCATAATGCAATAAATGAGAGAGATGTTCTGAAGAGAGGACACCAATGGTGTGATTACTAGACTGTCATTCAATAAAGAACTACAGAATTATATAAGCACAGACACTGACAGTTGGAACTAAAAGGGATGAAGATGGGATAATTGGAGAGAATGAGAACATAAAGCTATTTGGCTGCACACATGCACTATTTTCCAGGAAGAGGAAGAATGCCCCATTTATTGCACTATGGATGGGCTCTGAATTATCCAGGCAATTCAGAGATCATCAGCGATACCTCCTTGGTTTCAACAGGCCAAGAAACTTCTGCGTAAAGCATTGGGGATTAGAAGCATGCTGCAGAACCATTGAATGGGAGTTCTAGGAGCTTTGGGTACAGGAAATTGACCTATAGTGTGGATGTGATGCTCTATCCCAGTGGTCCTAGAGAAAAGACTATTAAACCAAAGAAGAGTGTTCTTTAGCCTTACGATCAAATGGAACAATTTGACTTGCCTGGTTTTGTACTTGTTTTAGATACCTCAAAATTCATGTGTGAAAACCCTAAACTTCAATGTGAGTATATTTGGAGATAGGGTTTTCACGATGTAATTGAGGTTAAATGAGATATTAGTGGTGGTGTCTTAATCTGAAATAATTAGTGCCCTTATAAGAAGAGAAAGGAAAAGACCAAACCTATGACTGATTGGAGTACCTGAAGGAGATGGGGAGAATGGGAACAAGTTGGAAAACATACTTCAGGATATCATCCAGGAGAACTTCCCTAACTTAACAAGATAGGCCAATATTCATATTCAGGAATCCAGAGAACCCTAGTAAGATACTTCATGAGAAGATCAACTCCAAGACACATAATCATTAGGTTCTCCTAGGTCAAAATGAAGGAAAAATTGTTCAGGGTAGCAAGACAGAAAGACCAGATCTTCTATAAAGTAAAGCCCATAAGACTAACAGCAGATCTCTCAGTAGAAACTCTACAAGCCAGAAGAGATTGGGGGCCAATTGTCAACATTCTTAAAATAATTTCCAACCAAGAGTTTCATATCCAGCCAAACTAAGCTTTATAAATGAAGGAGAAATGAAATTCTTTTCAGACAAGCAAATGATGAGGCAATTCATTACCACCAGGCCTGCCTTGCAAGAGCTCCTGAAGGAAGCAGTAAATATGAAAAGGAATAAACATTACCAGCCACTGCAAACAAACAAACAAACAAACAAAAAACACTGAAGTACAAAGACCAATGACATTAAGAAGCAAATACATCACAAGTCTGTCAAATAACCAGCTAGCCTCATGATGATGATTCAGGATCAAATTAACACATAACAATATTAACCTTAAATGTAAATGGGCTAAATGCCCCTATTGAAAGGCACAGAATATCAAACTGGATAAAGAGTCCAGACCCCTTGGTGTGTTGTATTCAAGAGACCCATCTGACATGCAAAGACACACATAGGCTCAAAATAAAGGGATGGAGGAAAATTTACCAAGCAAATGGAAA
>NW_012109919.1:2599695-2603116 GCF_000951045.1 Mandrillus leucophaeus
GCCAGAAGAGATTGGGGGCCAATTGTCAACATTCTTAAAATAATTTCCAACCAAGAGTTTCATATCCAGCCAAACTAAGCTTTATAAATGAAGGAGAAATAAAATTCTTTTCAGACAAGCAAATGATGAGGCAATTCATTATCACTAGGCCTGCCTTGCAAGAGCTCCTGAAGGAAGCACTAAATATGAAAAGGAATAAACATTACCAGCCACTGCAAACAAACAAACAAACAAACAAACAAAAAACACTGAAGTACAAAGACCAATGACATTAAGAAGCAACTACATCACAAGTCTGTCAAATAACCAGCTAGCTTCATGATGATGATTCAGGATCAAATTAACACATAACAATATTAACCTTAACTGTAAATGGGCTAAATGCCCCTATTGAAAGGCACAGAATATCAAACTGGATAAAGAGTCAAGACCCCTTGGTGTGTTGTATTCAAGAGACCCATCTGACATGCAAAGACACACATAGGCTCAAAATAAAGGGATGGAGGAAAATTTACCAAGCAAATGGAAAACAGAAGAAAGCAGGGATTGCAGTTCTAGTTTCTGACAAAGCAGACTTTATACCAACAAAAATTTAAAAAGTCAAAGGGCATGACATAATGATAAAGGGTTCGATTCAATAAGAAGAATTAACAATTCTAAATAAATATGCACCCAATACAGGAGCATTCAGATTCATAAAACAATTTCTTAGAGACCTATAGAGAGACTTAGACTCCCATACAATAATAATGAGAGACTTTAACACCTCACTGTCAATATTAGACCATTGAGACAGAAAATTAATTAGGAAATTCAGGACTTGAACTCAGGTCTGGATCAAGTGAACCTGATAGATATCTACAGAACTCTCCACCCAGAAACAACAGAATATACTTTTTTCTTGGCACCACATGACTCTTGCTCTACAATTGATCTCATAATTGGAAGTAAAACCCTAGAAGAAAGTCAAGGTAATACCATTCAGGACGTAGGCATAGGTAATGATTTCATGATGAAACATCAAATACAATTGTAACAAAAGAAAAAAATTGACAAATCAGATTTAAATAAAATAAAGAGCATCTGCACAGCAAAAGAAACTATCATCAGAGTGAACAGACAACTTACAGAATAGGAGAAAAATTTTGCAATCTATCTGTCTAACAGATGTTTAATGTTCAGTCTACAAGGAACTTAAACAAATTTACAAGAAAAAAACAAACAATCCCATTAAAAAGTGGGCAAAGAACATGAACAGACATTTCTCAGAAGAAGTCAGTTATGCAGCCAAAAACTATATGTAGGAAAGCTCAACATCACAAATTATTAGGGAAATGCAGACAAAAACCAAAGTGAGATACCATTTCATGCCAGTCAGAATGGCGATTATTAAAAAGTCAAGAAACAACAGATACTGGTGAGGTTGTGAAGAAATTAGAATGTTTTTACACTATTGATGGGAATGAAAATTAGTTCAACCATTGTGGAAGACAATGTGGCAATTCCTGAAAGACCTAAAACCAGAAATACCATTTGATCCAGCAATCCGAATCCTGGGTATATACTCAAAGGAATATAAATTATTCTATTATAAAGAAACATGCACACATATATTCACTGCAACACTATTGACAATAGCAATGACATGGAAGCAACCCAAATTTCCAGCAATGATATATTGGATAAAGAAAATGTGGTACATATACACCATGGGATGGTATGCAGCCACAAAAAGGAACAAGGTCATGTCCTTTGCAGGGACATGGATGGAGCTGGAAGCCATTGTCCTCAGCAAACTAACGAAGGAACAGAAAACCAAACACTGCATGTTCTCATTTATAAGTGGGAGCTGAACATTGAAAACACTTGGACACAGGGAGGGGAATGACACACACTGGGGCCTGTTGGGGAAGTGGGAAGTGGGGCAGGGACAGCATCAGGATTAATAGCTAATGCATGTGGGGCTTAATACCTAGGTGATGGGTTGATAGGTGCAGCAAACCACCATGGCATACATTTACCTATGTGACAATCCTGTACATCCTGCACATGCATTCTGGGGCTTAAAATTAAATTAAATTTTTTTTTAAAAAGAGAGAGGTAAAGAGCGATATATTCTTCTGTATCCATAGAAACATACTTCACAAATGAGCACACAGTAGAAGGCAGTCATCTGCATGCCAGGAAGAGAATCCTCACTAGAACCTAACCTTGCTGGCACCTTGATTTGGTACTTCTAGCCTCTAGGACTATGAGAAGATAACTTTGTTTTGTTTAAGTCACCCAGTCTGTTCTATTTTGTTATGGCAGCCAGAGAAGACTAAGACAAGAGAGCAGGGATATATACATATTCTAGTTATTAGTTTCTTTTCCTAACCACAGAGCCACATCACCACTGCCTGAGGGCTCATAAAATGTTTGATATGTCATTATAAAATGTAATACAACAATGTGTAAGACCAAGGGAATCATTTGCAGTAGAAGAGTTGTAGGAGTGAGACATGACCTGGGATCCACTGCTCACATCACATTTCACACCCCACAGATGCTGCCTGCCTGACAGAGTAATGGAATGACTTTCTGAAGGAGTAGCAGAAGCACTGACTTCGAGGTGATGACTTGCAAGAAAGGAGAGTCATTCTCCAAGATGTCAGGTGCAGTATAAATCAATGATCTTCAAAAGGTGCCTTACTTTAATAGGAGAAGACATTAATCTGGGAATTAAAGGGTGGAAAAAGCAATGACCCCTACCTATTCGGTTAGTAAACTTTCCCTTCATATCTCCGTAATTATTGGCTCTGTGAGTTTAGATATCTTGGTTTCCAAAGGGATATGCTTTCACTAAGGAATGCAATGAGTCTCACTAAAGTATAAGTCATGATTACTGCCTGTGAATTTGGGGGATCTTTGCAGCAAGGGACAACAGACAAAAAGAGGAATCACCATCCTAGAGTAGCAGCTGACCCTGAAGATCAGAAGCTAGGGCTGTTGAGACACAATGACGAATATGTCTGACAAACAGGTGACCCACTTGAATGCTTCTCGGTTCTCCCTTGTCCAATTTTGTTGGTAAGTGGACAAGCAGCCCCAGGCTGAGAAGAAAGAACACAATAAACAGAGCTCAAACCCTTGAGGAGTGAATCTGTGTCATGTCACCAAGTAAGCTATGAAAGCCAGCAGTCTATAAGGAATCTAGGTGTAAGAAGATCTGTGAATTGCCAACAGACCAACTTCAGTGTTGGACCCTAAAGTTTGTCCTTCAAATCTTCCTTTTATAAGTCCCGTTAGAAACAGAGACTCACCAACATCCTGAAAGAACTGCTTCCAGAACTTACACAAAGAAGCGAATACAGACAATGTGAGTGCCGTACTGTAGTGGGTTATATAATATGCCACTTACTTCTCCTTTCTTTTTCCAGGT
>NW_012109919.1:2604641-2608879 GCF_000951045.1 Mandrillus leucophaeus
TATACACCATGGGATGGTATGCAGCCACAAAAAGGAACAAGGTCATGTCCTTTGCAGGGACATGGATGGAGCTGGAAGCCATTGTCCTCAGCAAACTAACAAAGGAACAGAAAACCAAACACTGCATGTTCTCATTTATAAGTGGGAGCTGAACATTGAAAACACTTGGACACAGGGAGGGGAACGACACACACTGGGGCCTGTTGGGGAAGTGGGAAGTGGGGCAGGGACAGCATCAGGATTAATAGCTAATGCATGTGGGGCTTAATACCTAGGTGATGGGTTGATAGGTGCAGCAAACCACCATGGCATACATTTACCTATGTGACAATCCTGTACATCCTGCACATGCATTCTGGGGCTTAAAATTAAATTAAATTTTTTTTTAAAAAGAGAGAGGTAAAGAGCGATATATTCTTCTGTATCCATAGAAACATACTTCACAAATGAGCACACAGTAGAAGGCAGTCATCTGCATGCCAGGAAGAGAATCCTCACTAGAACCTAACCTTGCTGGCACCTTGATTTGGTACTTCTAGCCTCTAGGACTATGAGAAGATAACTTTGTTTTGTTTAAGTCACCCAGTCTGTTCTATTTTGTTATGGCAGCCAGAGAAGACTAAGACAAGAGAGCAGGGATATATACATATTCTAGTTATTAGTTTCTTTTCCTAACCACAGAGCCACATCACCACTGCCTGAGGGCTCATAAAATGTTTGATATGTCATTATAAAATGTAATACAACAATGTGTAAGACCAAGGGAATCATTTGCAGTAGAAGAGTTGTAGGAGTGAGACATGACCTGGGATCCACTGCTCACATCACATTTCACACCCCACAGATGCTGCCTGCCTGACAGAGTAATGGAATGACTTTCTGAAGGAGTAGCAGAAGCACTGACTTCGAGGTGATGACTTGCAAGAAAGGAGAGTCATTCTCCAAGATGTCAGGTGCAGTATAAATCAATGATCTTCAAAAGGTGCCTTACTTTAATAGGAGAAGACATTAATCTGGGAATTAAAGGGTGGAAAAAGCAATGACCCCTACCTATTCGGTTAGTAAACTTTCCCTTCATATCTCCGTAATTATTGGCTCTGTGAGTTTAGATATCTTGGTTTCCAAAGGGATATGCTTTCACTAAGGAATGCAATGAGTCTCACTAAAGTATAAGTCATGATTACTGCCTGTGAATTTGGGGGAT
The DNA here is from genome assembly GCF_000951045.1 of Mandrillus leucophaeus. Classification (NCBI taxonomy): domain Eukaryota; kingdom Metazoa; phylum Chordata; class Mammalia; order Primates; family Cercopithecidae; genus Mandrillus; species Mandrillus leucophaeus. Next base: position 2,605,846 of record NW_012109919.1, read on the forward strand.
CTTTGCAGCAAGGGACAACAGACAAAAAGAGGAATCACCATCCTAGAGTAGCAGCTGACCCTGAAGATCAGAAGCTAGGGCTGTTGAGACACAATGACGAATATGTCTGACAAACAGGTGACCCACTTGAATGCTTCTCGGTTCTCCCTTGTCCAATTTTGTTGGTAAGTGGACAAGCAGCCCCAGGCTGAGAAGAAAGAACACAATAAACAGAGCTCAAACCCTTGAGGAGTGAATCTGTGTCATGTCACCAAGTAAGCTATGAAAGCCAGCAGTCTATAAGGAATCTAGGTGTAAGAAGATCTGTGAATTGCCAACAGACCAACTTCAGTGTTGGACCCTAAAGTTTGTCCTTCAAATCTTCCTTTTATAAGTCCCGTTAGAAACAGAGACTCACCAACATCCTGAAAGAACTGCTTCCAGAACTTACACAAAGAAGCGAATACAGACAATGTGAGTGCCGTACTGTAGTGGGTTATATAATATGCCACTTACTTCTCCTTTCTTTTTCCAGGTACTGAAGTATTTATCTCAGGCCACTCTTAGCTTGCCAGTCCTCCTTAGAAATTGCCTAAAGCAAAGACAATTTTTTCATCCAAAGTCACACTCTCTTGTTGGGGAAGACCACATCCAATTACTGGTCAGTGTTGGAGTGTAAAAGCTGGTTCTTTCCCTTAAGTTTGGTACAATGTGAGGGGCCATCTTTACTTCAACTCTTCATATAAGTTGGCTGAGACTTTCATGGAGATGACATTGTAGCCCAGTTTATTTGTGTCCAATCCTGCTGCTCTTTTTTCTATCTACAGGTGTTCATTTTAAGAACACTCCCTAAAACTTCATGCTCACTAATCCCCTTCTCAGAGTCGGCTTGCCAAAGAACCCGACCAGCAACATTCTTAGCACAATGACTTCTACGACGTATGGTTATTAAAAAGAACTATTAAACTCCTAATAAAAATCATGGGGGAAATTATATATATACATATATTTATTTATGTGTGTGTGTACTGTGTCTCTCTGTCACACAACACACACACAACGCACACACACACACACACACACACACCACACACACACACACACACACCCCTGACTTTGCATCATGTAAAATAGCAAACTCAATTTTAGGCAGAACATAGCTACCCTAATATGTGTAAAATATTTGCATATGATTTTGGAAGTTTAGTTGCCAGGTCAATTTATATAATTTTTATGTTAGGGCCTGACTCAAGTTAAAAAAAAAGTAGAATAAATTACATTCCATTTCCCAGATGCTTGAAAATACAATGTTTTAAAACACAGCCCTTATCCTTTTGGAAGAATCTCAAAGTTTGGTAAAAACTTCAGATTTAATGACCATGTGGAAATAGAGTGGCAGGATTTTTATTCTTTCATCATAATGGAGAATTCCTCATCAGAGTGATTGGTACACTATGGCAGAGTGAATTTTCTCCTTCCTTCCTTCCTTCCTTCCTTCCTTCCTTCCTTCCTTCTTTCCTTCCTTCCTTCCTTTCCTTCCTTCCTTCTTTACTTTCTCCTTCCTTCCTTCCTTCCTTCCTTCCTTCCTTCCTTCCTTCTTTCCTTCCTTCCTTCCTTTCTCTCTCTCTCTTTCTCTCTTTCTCTCTTTTTCTCTTTCTCTCTTTCTCTCTTTCTTTCTTTCGTGACAGATTCTCACTCTGTTGTCCTATCTGGAGTGTGGTGGTGCTATCTCAACTCACTGCAACCTCTGCCTCTTGGGTTCCAGCAGTTCTTCCTCCTCAGCCTCCTGAGTAGCTGGGATTATAGGCCTGTGTATAGGCGTATAACCATGCCTGGCTAATTTTTGTATTTTTAGTATACACGGGGTTTCACCATGTTGGACAGGCTGATCTAGAACTCCCGACCTCAAATGACCCTCCTGCCTTAGCCTCCCAAAGTGCTTTACAGGTGTGAACCACCATGCCTGGCCAAGAGTGAATATTTTTTAAAATGAAAATTATGTCACTCTTCTGAACCCAAACTTCCCATGGCTTCCCATCACACCGGGAATAAAATCAAAGCTCCTATTCCAAGGCCACATACAACCTGACACTTGCTTCCACTGAAGGTTCACATGTTTCTTCTTTTGTCTTGACTTAGTGTATTCAGTCTCGCTGGCCCTCTCCCATTTGCAGGGACTCACCATGCTCATTCTTTTTTTGATTTTGTGCTTGGTCTTCCGCCTTCTTGGAGTAGGTCCTGCAAAGATGTTCCCATTGTTCTCTGATTTCATAAAGTTCCTGGCTCAGGCAGAGCTGTGAGGACAGCTATGCATGAAAGGACAACTCTGCCTGAAACAGCTCCCTGCCTCTGCTAACTCAGGAGCTCCTGAAACTGCTTTACCATGCTGCAGTGCACTTACCACCATCTGAAATTACATTGCACATGTGCTTATCTATGTAGTTACTTATTTTCTCTTTCTTCTACTAGAGTGTAAGCTTTTTGAGGACAGGGATTATTTTCTGTTTTATGAGGACAGGGATTTTTTTGTTTGTTTTTTTCTTGTTTGTTTTGTTTTGTTTTGTTTTTTTCTTCCTCCTCAGATCTAGAGGAATGCCTGATACAATATAGGCACCCCTAATAAATATTCAGTGAATGGATTGCATTGATTTTCCTGTTGAGTTTGTTGCATAAGACTGGAGAGTTCAAGAGTTTAGCAATTCTGTTTTTGATTTGGTGAGCTCCACTTTTATCAAATGGCATGAAAACCTGAGATCAGTGGGATTGAAAAATTTAGAAAATATCTCTTGGGAATTGATGTAGTATCTAGTATCTCCTCTTGGGTTATGAAAGGTGGTTCCAAAGAAAAGGTTCTGGTAGAGAAACAAGACGTTTCATAAAAGGAGTAGTGTTTTATTTACTATGAAATCAAATATATATCACTACTGTTTTTATTCTAGGCATGTAGAAAGCAAACAAACAAAACACCTAAAATAATTCTACAAAAAGACCTGCAAAGGGGGTTTTATTAGTTTAAATAAGTACTCATGCATGTGTATGCATAATCTCTCTCTCT
>NW_012109919.1:2610427-2626437 GCF_000951045.1 Mandrillus leucophaeus
ATATATATATTCTTGAATATAATTAAAGACATGTTATTAGAGTTCTTAGTTCCCACAGTGGGATAAAATACTTGGTCCAAGTCTAGTCCCTGCCATTTCCATTTGATTGAGCAAGTTATTTAATTTCAGAGAGACTGAGTTGGCTCATCTTTGAAATAGTGATCAAGCCTAATTCACTGGAGTAGAGCAACGACTAAACGTTGTAGTCAATGTTAAGTGCCTGGCACCATGCCTTGGATTGAATGCTTACAATGTATGCATTCCATAAAACATAATTCCTCATTTTTCCTGAATAACCTTCTGCATTTAGGTTACTCTTTATTTAAATCCTCCTCAGCTTTATAAACACACCATCATTGAATTTGAATCTTCCAGAGTCATGTTTCTAATACATTTTTCTCATAAGCAGTACAAATTTACCTGAGATGTGACAGATACATAAACTCGGTGAGTTAGCCCCTCCAAACAAAATAAATAAATGAAAGGAAGTGGAATAAACTGTCAAAGTCCTCATGCATCTATTTGTGGCTGAAATGTTTTATTAGATTTTATAACAAAGTTTAGAAACAGTATCAAGTAGGGGTGTGTGTGTGCTTCTTAAGTAGGTAACTGGATGAGCCCATATTACAATATGTTGAATTTAGTCTATATGGGAATGCCTTGAGGATGCTGTCATGATGCCAAAACTTAAGGTAGACAGAGAATGAGAGGAAGGCTCTGACATGCAGAGCGTGAACTGTGATCTGCCAACCAGGGTCGAGATGCTGGCCAGGAAAGAACTTCACTTCACAGTTTGTAGTGAAAAAAGGGAAATCTGGAAATTTCTTAAATTGAATATTGTTCCTATCACACTGTTTCATTCAGATTCACTTACTAAAAGCCTCAAATGTGTTTAGCATAATACTCTCATTAGTACAGGCAAGATTACAATGAGTTGTCATTTCCACCTTCCTGGATCAAGTGGGATGAAAGAATTCTCGGGTCTTTCCTAGGTATAAAACGCCTCTGTAGAGGAAAGAGAAAATTCACCCAGGGCTTCAGCATGCTGGAGCATGTGGAATGCAAGTCTTGAAGCTTTCCTGCCATGACATTTAAAAATAAAAATATGAATTGAGACAATGCCCAAACTTTCTTATTTTGGACAATAGTCTTCTTCCGAACACCTATCAGGCTGAGAAAATGGCTTTCTTTGAAGGAGTAGACTCTTTGTAATTCGCTGGGATCTATCTCTCATAATTTTAAGAGGTTTTGTGTAAATCATGTTTTTCTCTGATTTCTCTATAACTCTACATCTCTATGTCTCTATTTTCTCGTACGACCTCAGCAAAATTAAGAAAAAAAAAAAGAAAGAAAGAAAAAATGTGCTGTAAGCATTTAGCAAGTTGTTAAAATGCTCATTAGAAAATCACTAATGGAATAGATCCACCCCTGCTTTATTCACTGATCTTAGATCACTGCAGCCCTAATCCCAAAGATGCACCTTCTCTCTGGAAAAGTGCAATTTGATCTCAAAGCAATTCTTGCTTAAGAGATTGAGAATGCTGAATCCACCAAAGGATCTGCAATATGCCTGTTCCCCTCTAGGTACTGAAAGAAGTACCCTGAAGAGAAATTTACTAGGGTCTAAAGAGCAATATTTCAGACGGTATCACCTGCCGAGATGTCAAGACCCTGACTTCTTTGCCCCTCCCCTGTGTGTGTGTTCATGAATATGTTTATCTATTGGATAATTCTCTGGGGTTTCAGGTTGAGCAAATGCCTCTCTGGGAAGAAATTCCTATGTATTTAATACAAATTGAAATGACTCTTTCATATATAACCAAAAACACATTTAGAAAACACAGTACTTAAAATTGTGTTTCACAGGTTTTATGGTGTATACAAAGCCTAACATCCAGAGACAACATCAACATCATTATTTTGGTTTAGAAATATGGAAAGTCATACTTTAAATACCTGCTTACCTGAAGACATGTCAATATATACAGAATAAAAATGAGCTAGAGTTTCGTAAATACTGTTTTAATATTAGTCTATGTTTTCTGAACCCCTTTTAGAAAACCCCTTTCCTTAAAGAAGTAGTCACTCATTTAAAATATTTTGTACCAAATAGATTGCCATATAATCATTGAGCCACCTAATTTTTTTTTAGTTTACAATAAGCTATATATAATCAGTGTCACATGTTAAAATAAAACCAACAATTTGACTATAAGGAACCAAAAACTTTTCTCAGAAACTCTACAGTATAAATTTTGGATAGGTTATCGTAAACTTCAGGCTGTGGGTAGGTTATCTTTTACTTGGTGGAAGGGACGTAGAAGAAACAAATAAAAATGTTTCCTTTTTTGTTGTGCCTTTGAATTGAGAAGAAACCATGTTCAGAATAAAGACAGTTTCTTTCAAAAGTATTAGTGTGTGTATACACACACACACACACACACACACACATATATATATATGTGTTTACCTTTTCAAGTAGATGGTCTTTAATGGTGGATCCTAGATTCAATAACAGAGCCACTATGGCTTATACATAAATATTTTCTATAAAGAAGTCTAAAGATAAAATTGAAGGAGAAAGGTCAACATGGAAGTTACCAAAATTTAAAAAAAATTATATCCAAATCTCTCTGAATGTATTGATATTCTTCAGACCTATAATTATAGAAAGCATTACATACTTAGTTCCAGAAATTCTCCATTTCCATTATTGCTGGATAAGCCATCTAAAAAGCACTTGAAGTTGATGATGTATGTTGTTTACACTCTTGAAAAAACATCCTCTCCAAATAGGGGGAAAGGTTAGAAATGATTTGTACTGCATTGATCAATTTATCTGAGTTGTCTTTCAGCAGATTGTATTAATGGAACTTCATTTTCTTTTATTCAGTCGACGGCCAATTTTTTGTTGTCTCTTAAAAAGATCAATGAACATGTCTCGCCATCTTTTCACAAAACAAGATGATTTTTCCCTTAAAGTTTCAAAAAGACTTTATTATTTTGTTGTAATAGATGTTTGTTCCCCCTTTCTTGCTTTCAACCCCCTGCAGTGAGTTTTCTAATGCCTGTCTATTCTTTTATATCTCTTTGTAGTTCCAACTTCAATACCTTAAATTTCCCTTTTTTCCCATCATTCTGGGTCTACAGATACCTTCAGGGGCAGCAGCTTCTCCACTCTTTGGCCTGCACTGGGTGGAGAGGCTGATGGTATTCATCACCGCAATGAATAAACACAATCAAAACGAGCATCCACAACAAGAATGCACTTTGATTGGGGCATTATGCACCACATCTTTCGTAGTTCGTAAAAAATGAAAGCTTGTTGCTTTTTACCAAGGCTAGGTAGAAATCGTTGATTCTTTTTCTCTGCAAGGAGGGTAGGGTGACTATTGCCCCCCATTTGTCATTTCTTAACATTCAGAGTATATTTCTTTGAATGTAATTGTACCTTTCTGGCTGGTGGAAGAATTCACTTTTATTTATTTTTTTATTGCAACGGAAAATATGAAAAGCAAGGAGACAGTAAAACTCAATTTATCTACTTGTCTCTTTCTTGTGCATAGCTGATCTCTGGTTCCTTCTATCCCTCCTCTGCCCCTCATTATCTTCACCACCCCTCTGGGCCTAACACATGCCCAGACTATTGACATCTGTTAGGGGTAGCCACTTCTGGAGAGAATTGGTACATTCAATAGGAGATTTTTTATTGAATAGCAGTGAAACCCTTGTGATATATAACAACTTCTCCCAACCACTCTCCACAAGAGAAAAGAAAAAAAAAAAGACAAACACACAATGAGCAACTTCAATACACATGTTAAGCATAGTAGTATAGATACCTACATCTTGAGGACAGTATTGTACTTCTTCATTAAAGACTCAGAAGCAGTTTTGAAACATATTCTGGGGAGAAAATAAAAGAAAAATGAAAAGCAGTACTGGCATATTCATGCATGCATTTCTTTGCAAAGTCATGATGGCAAAACAATGTTAAATTTTGATAGGACCAGTCCTAAATTATGGCTTCCTGGGGAATGGGTTACTCATGGGTTAGGAGCAATCACAAACTACCCTTCACTCCCAGGATCCCATAGTGTGTGGAGGAAGATGAATGAAGACTGAAGCTGTAGTATTTTAATGGGGGAAAGAAGGGCAGAGGTGTTTCCTTTATCTTGAGGATTATCATTACTATCACCTAAGTGGGACATCCAGGCATTAGTCCATATTCTTCCCTCTTACTTAAACAGTCACCAAGCCTTACAGATTATCTTTCCTAAAAGTCTCAGATCCATCACCTTTTCTATTCATTCTGCCAATTTCTTAGTTCAGGTTTGCATCATTTCTCACCTGGATGACTAGGTCAGCCTCCCAACTTGTCTCATTTCCTCTAGTGTGGCCCTTGAAATGATCCCCCACACTCTGCCAAAATAAGCTTCCTAAACTGCAAATATGATCATGTCGTTATACTCCCCAGACTACCCAAAAACCCCCACCTTAGTTTCAGAACAGAGCTCATATCATTGCCATTTCTCCTTTATAGCCTCCCCCTCCCACCTCCCTCCTACATAGGCATGTGACCTTGCAGAAATAGGGACTATCTACAGTTTCTTTCTTCATCCTGATATTTTACCCCTCAGAACTTTCCCTTTACCAAGAAAGAAACGTTTTTTTTTTTTTTTGATCAAGCAGTTTCCTACTTATTTTCAAAAGTGAAACAATATGAAAGCAAAAATGATGAATCTATCAAGCAGAAAATGCAATCTCAAATAAAATATTACCCTCTTAGAAGTCCCACCCCGACTCCTGAGTACAATAAAATGTTCCTTTCATAGCAACCTCTGCTACTTCTTTATAAAACTGACCACAGTTCTGAGATCATTGATTTAGTTGATACCAGAAGATTCTGGCGCTCCTTTAGCTTTCATTTCCTAGTGCTGAGTGTTTTGCACATAGTAGACACTCAATAAATATTTTTGGTATGTTAAATGAGAAATTTGGACTAAACATCTGTACGTGACATGCTCTTTGGGTTGGAAATCACAGGAGCATTCCAAACCAAATAGAGTGATAAATGGGCATTGACTTTTGAGAAACCTCGGGCATTACAGAACCCAAGGGCAAGGGTTAACTGCTCCAGTGAAGGTGACTCCCAGTGACTTCCTCAATCTCTGTAAGGTTATGTGCTTTCTTGTCTCTTGTCTCTGCTTCTCTGCTTACGGGCACCACTCTTCTCTATCCCTAAAGGCCAAAATTTGAAATGGCCCTGGTTTATATGTGTTCTAACCCAGTCCTAGCCTTACATAACATTCTAATTCAGGCACTTATTAGACATTACTTGTGGTTCTGAGTCTCTAACCCAAGGTCTCAATTGAGAGAGATAAATTACCCCAGTGTTGATAAGTATCTATCACTGGCCCTGAATAAGCTGGATCAGATAGTTAAAAATGGAGTCAGTGGCCATTCCTATGGGGAGGGGTAACAGAGAAAGGGCAGTACTTATAGAAGGTCAATTGTGGTCTACTTTCAGATGTCAAAACAACCATCAGCTAACCCTCATCCCAATTCTCCAATTTATTGTAGAAACTTCATAGGGTCCATGATCAGAAAGTCATGGCTATCGTTATGGTTAATGATGTGCTTTCCTTGGATCCACTTAGCATTTTATGAAGAGTTGATCCATGAGGTTCCTTCCTAGTTGTAATACCTGGTGATGCTAATTCTCCAGAATTACAAAGCACAAATTCCCAGGGAGAAAACTGACTGTCAGAAGGAAGAGAAACATTCAATCAGATTCATTATTTATAATTCAATTTAAAAAATGACCAACATAATGCAGTCCTAAGCAAATTTGGCTTATTAGTGTTGTTGTTAATTAGTAATCATGATAAGGACCTCGTTTAAGATGCGATTATATTTTGATGGTTCTTCTGTAAACATCCATTACTGCGACTTGCACCCATAAGACGAAGAAAGACACCTCTTGCTTAGGTACTGTGCTTTCACTTAGAAACAAACAAACAAAACAGTCTTCCAAAGCATGCATCATGGGTTGAATAAATTCACACGTTGATGTGTTAACCCCCATTATTTCAGACTGTACTTTCCTTGGGAATAAAGCCATTGCGGACATAACTAGGTAAGATGAGGTTGTTCCGGAGTAGAGTGAGCCATGAGACAAATACGACTGATGTTCTCATAAAAGGAGGAACTTTAGACACAGCTACACACAGGGAGGATGCCACTTGAAGATAAGAGCAGAGATCTGTAGATATTTCTACAAGCCAAGGAATGCCAAAGATTTTCAGTAAACCACCTGAAGCTAAGTGAGAGACATGGTATGCATTTCTTTTCACAGTCCTGAGAGAATCAATCCTGCTGACACTTTGATTTTGGACTTTCAACCTCCAGAACTGTGAGACCATCAATTTCTGTTATGCAAGCAGCTCAGTTTGTGGTACTTTGCTATGACAACCCTAGGATATGAATACATACAATAAAATGAAAGAGTCTATAAGCGTGAAAATTGTATAAATTTTAGAAAATATAGGAAATTCCAAGATGGTCACTAACTCTTCTAGAAATAGAAGTATATTTTTGAGATTAACATTCAAAGTGTTCAGTTTACATTGTTGTCTAGGGTTTGGAAACTCTCTCCTTCTATGAATCTTTCTTGGAATTTTTTTTATTCCAAGAAAGATCACCCTCATTACATTTTAATCAACTATAGGTCTCACATAATTACCACTCCTGGAAATCTTCTAAATTTAAGACCATGCATGTTTTCCTACCTCATTTTCCTTTTTTATAAATCGAAGATGTAATGGAAAAATATCTTCTAGAATTTATGTGAAGACTGGGTGAGAAAAAGCATGTGAATTGCTTCATAGCCCAGTGCCTAGGACAGATTAAGTGCGTGATAAAATTTATCCATTTTTCTTAAAGTTAGAAAATATTTACACTCGTCAATTTGCATTTTGATACCCATAGCCTGGAGTGATTACCTCTTTTTCCGTTGGTTAAGGCCCATCTTTCTAAATGGATCACATTTAAAATAAACCTGTAATATAAACAGATCATTTTTGGAAAAGGGGATCATAATTTATAGTCTGTTTCTTCCCCATTCTCCTTAAAATCTAGCGTAGTGCTGAGCACACAGCATATGCTAAGATAGTGAGCAAATATGTAATGTATGAAGAGACAGATGAATTTTTTCAAGCACAATTGGAAATTTAAAGGAAAAATAACACCATTTGAAATATTAAAAACCTATGAAATACTTAGATATAAATCTGACAAAAGATTTAGGTGCAAAACCTATACAATAAAAACTTTAAAAACCCAGCTGAGACAAAGTATCAAAGTCATAAAGAAATGAAGGGATACACTGTGATTATCTCTGAAGGACTCAATATTGTTAAGATGCCAATTCATCCCAAAGTCACTTACAAATTTAACACAATCACATGCAACATCTCATGGGATTTTCATAGGCCTTGAAAAGATTATTCTACAATTTACATAGAACTTCAAAGGACGAAGAAGAGCCAAAACAATTTGAAGAAGAACAAAGCTGGAGAATTAACACTACCTGACTTTAAAATCTATAAAGCTATGGACATCAAGACAATGTGGTACTGATAAAAAGATATAAAAATAAGTCAGTGGAACCGAATAGAGTCCAGAAATTTTCCACTAAATATATAGTCAAACAAATGATTTTCAGCAAAGGTGCAAAAATAATTGAGCATAGTAATAATAGTCTTTTTAAAATAAGAAGTACTAGAACATTTGGAAATCTATAAGCAAAAATAAAATCCTCAGCATACATTACAGTATATATAAAAACTCAAACTGTTTAAAAGAGCTAAAGAACAATATAACGCCATGAAATTTCTAAAATAAAATACAGTATGAATCTTTGTGGCCAGGAGTAAGGCAAATATTTCTTAGATATGACAGCAAAAGCATAATTTAGGAAAACATAAATTGATAAATTGGGTTTCACCAAAATTCAAAGTTTCTGTTCTTCAAAATATATCATTAAGAGATTGAAAAGATGAGCTACAGACTGTAAGAAAGTGATCTCAAATTATATAACTCATGAAGGACTTGTATGCAGGACATATCAAGAAGTCTCAAAACTCAATAAGAAAAAAATGCAATAAAACTATGGACACAAAGTTTGAACATATGTCTCACCAAATTAGATGTAGCCAATCAGCACATAAAAAGATACCCACCACCATTAGTCATTAGGGAAATGCAAATTAAACCCATGAAGAGATACTTCTACACATCTATTAAAATGACTGAAATTAAACAAAAAGCTGACTATACTAAGTCTTAGAGAGGTGTGGAGAAACTGGAATTCTTATTCATTGCTGGTGAGAATGTAAAATACTGTCAGCACTTTGAAAAGTACATCAGCACTTTTTGAAAAAGTAAAACACATACCTATCATACGATTCAGCCCTTTCCACCTTAGGTATTAACTGAGAGTAATGAAAGCATATGCCCATTCAAAGATGCATACATAGATGTTCAGAGCAGCATCATTTGTAACAGTCGATAGCTGGAAAAAACTCAAATATGCATTAACTTGTGAATGGGTAAACAAATTATGATATATCTGTACAATAGAATATTACTAAATAATAGAATCAATGAACTATTAATAAATGCAATGACATGGATGAATTACAACATTTTTTCCTGAGTGAAAGAAACTAGACAAAAGTGCATATTGTATCATTTAATATATATAAAATTCTAGAAAATGCAAACCAATCTATAGTTGCAGAATACAGAGCAGTGGTTGCTCAGCCATGGCTGGGGAAGGCAGGCAGGAGGGAGGGACTTACCAAGGGTTGGGGAGGGAACTCTTGGCCAAGATATATGTTCATTGTCTTGATTGTGAATAATCACTTCATAGGTGTAAACATATGTCAAAACTTCTAAAATGATATACTTTAAATAAGTGTGGTTTGTTGTATGTCAATTTTGTTCCTCAATAAACTGGTTTAAATGCCCCAAACAGTAATAATAAAACAAATAAAAAGAAACACAGAAATAAGGGAGCCAGGCTCACTGAAAAATATTATCCATATACTTGCATTTCCTTTACATAAAATTCTTGAATAGGCAAAACTTATCCAAAGTGATAGTAGTCAGAATATTGGCTCCTTTTGGGGAAGATGATGGGGAAAGAGTAGGTGGGGAACTTCTCAGGAGAGGATGTTCTGTATTGTGATCTTTGTAGTGGTTATGTATGAAAAATTGAAAAGATGTTTAAATGATTAAAAAAAAAAACTTCACCTTTTAGAAACTAAGACACAGTACAGTGGAATGGAACACATAAAACTTGACTTCCCAAATTATTTTCTTTAAAACATTGATGCTTCCTGTTCATTCTCAAGTCCCCTGGAGATTTTTATACAATTAGCATTTTCAAGGCTCTGAAGATTTTGCAGTATAGGGACTTGCTTAACTTTGTTTTAAACCAATGTTTCCAAGACGTATTGGACTGCTGAAACATTTTTTTTTTTATTTAACACTTTTAAACATCTGATGGAACAAGTGTTCCAAAGGGATATATTTTAGGAAACGCTAAACAAGCCAATTAAAAATATACCGTTTAGAATCTATGGAGGTTTAGAGAGGTTAATTGTTTTTGTCAGAGCTCACACTGCCTGCAAAGGGTAGAGGCAGGATTGGAAACACAGGGCCATTGGACTGGAAGGCCATTCTGTATTCCTCCCATCCTTTCCTGCTCTGGGCCTCAGTTTTCTCATCTATAGACTGAGGAGATGAGAACATACAAAGCATGAGATAGCAATTGCTGTTGCCACTTTCTTCAGCTGAGTTTTGGGGTAGCTTAATGAAACATTCTGAGCTTCAGTTTCTCTCCCATAAAACGAGAAGAATGATACCCCAACTGCTTTTTTTCTTTTCATTTGTAATTTAAAAAATAGCCATGTAAAATAGGATGCTTTTAAAGGTTGTCCAGATCTACCCCCTACCACACCTTGATGCTTGACTTCTGTGTGTCAGAATCATTTGTGTGTCAACAGTTATTCTTCTGCTTTGGGTTTCTGTCAATAAATACCTTCAGGCTTGGCACACACAGAGAATCATTAAATGTCCCATCTCTCCCAACCAGGTTGACAAAAAGCATATTTTAATTTGAGTATTTGATGTATTTATCAACAAAGAGAATAGGCATCACTTCTGCATAATGTGACTATGATCATGCTACTAATGAGTTTCTATAAAAACATAATTTCATTTAATCTTAATAAAACACTAAGAAGAAAGTATTATTATGTTGATTTGCACATTGGAAAAATAAATTCCAGAGTATTCAATCCACTACCGAAACTTTGGTTTTATCAAGAGGTGAAACCACAGGATAAATCAGGTCTGTCTTCCTCCAGATTCTCTCTGTTTCTCCCTAGATCACTGCTGGTTTGAGCACATTGGTGTCGTTTAAAAGGGGCTCATGTTCCCCTTCCCGAGTCCAAGTGATCTCATTGTTCAGTTCCCATCTATGAGTGAGAACATGCGGTGTTTCGTTTTCTGTTCTTGTGATAGTTTGCTAAGAATGATGGTTTCCAGCTGCATCCATGTCCCTACAAAGGACACAAACTCATCCTTTTTTATGGCTGCATAGTATTCCATCACCACACACCAGGGCCTATCATGGGAAGGGGGCAGGGGGGAGGGATTGCATTGGGAGTTACACCTGATGTAAATGACGAGTTGATGGGTGCTGACGAGTTGATGGGTGCAGCACACCAACATGGCACAAGTATACATATGTAACAAACCTGCACGTTATGCACATGTACCCTAGAACTTAAAGTATAATAATAATAAAAAAATAAATAACATAAAATAAAATAAAATAAAAGGGGCTCATGAACAAGGCATCTCTCTGGGGCTTATTGCTGCTTTTACTTTTTATCTTACAGAGATGAGCAGAATTCATCTATGGTGCGTCTCTGAAGCCTTGTCACTCGGGATTTGGAAAATTCAGTGTTTTTCATTCTACCTACTTGCCATTTATAAAGTTCTTGAGCTCTTTCCAAATATCTCTTTGAGAAAAACAAAAACAATGTCAAGTTTGATATGGAAGTGGAATAACAAAAAGTGCAGAAATCTGCCCCCTAAATAAACAAGCCATATAGTTTTTTTCCTTTAGCATTATGGAAGAGGACTGTGTTAGTCCCTTTTCATGCTGTGAATAAAGACGTACCTGAGACTGGGCAATTCACAAAAGAAAGAAGTTTAATAGACTTTCAGTTCCACGTAGCTGGGGAGGCCTCACAATCATGGCAGAAGGCAAGAAACAGCAAGTCACATCTTACATGGATGGTGGTAGGCAAAGAGAGAGCTTGTGCAGGGAAACTCTTTCTTATAAAACCATCAGGTCTCATGAGACTTATTCACTACCACGAGAACAGTATGGGAAAGACCTGTCCCCAAGATTCAATTACTTCCCACCAAGTCCCTCCCATAACACATGGGAATTAAAGATGAGATTTGGGTGGGGACACAGCCAAACCATATGAAGGACATTATCAAAACATGGTCTTCCAAATTATCAGGAAATAAATGTGTGTCCATAATAAACTAATTCATAAAGCAAAACACACGTGTAATGAAGCAAAACATAACACGTACATCAGCTTAACTATGCGAATAACCAGATGTCATCTATTGGAATATTTTCTAAGCAATGCTCTGCAAATGCCAATTTTTTATACAAATTAGCCAGGAATATTTACTAGTCATTTATTTATGAACAAACTTCTATTTTTGAGTGTCTACCATATATCATATCCTGTGGTAGGTGGATGCAGAAGATAAAGTAATTCTTGATTCCTTTCCTATATAACATAATATTTTAAATGAAAATTTAAAAACTACAGGGTTATTCAATAAATCAACTAAGTTGAAGAATGATAAGTATTAATTAAAATAATAAAATAGGAATAAATACAAGCAGTCATGACTCAAAGCTCTGTTTCATCTGATCCTTTGGAACCTATCTCATCCAATGCCATTCTCCCCTATGTGTGCTCCAGTGATATTGGCATCGCATCACTCCTTATCCACTTTTAATTTCCTTTGAATTGTTAATATATTAGTTTTAAATATTTTTACTTTTTATTTCTATAGTTTTTTCTTTTATTTTTATTATTAGTGGCATATACTGCTAACAACCATGGGCAGAAAGGATAGGCTTACTAAAGGCGGCTGTGATAATTCCTTAACCTAAGCTTTTATTCTCTTAATACTTACTGAGAACTGGCTAGCTGCAGGCACCAGGTTAGGAACTGGATTAAGGAGATGAGCTCTCTAGTTGGGTAACTCTGAGGCTGCTTACCAAAGATCAGTCATGCCCATCAGCTCTCTTCAAGAGAACACCAGGTATACTGATGAAATACTCCTATTTTTAAATATTATGAACCATCCAGTCCTATGAGTCATGCCTTATTTTGAAGCATTGCACTTGGCATAGACTGCATAGTATTAATAGTCTGCATGTTGGTAAAGTGATTGGTACATTCAAATATATAATTATCTCATTTGATTTTATTCAAGTTGTAATTTTCCACAGCATGCTGCTGCTATAAAGGTGTTTCCTTCTTCCATTCTTTTCCCCTTCTTCTTTTCTTCCTGTTCTTTCCTTTTTTCCATCCTTTTTTCATTTCTTTCATCATTGTCTAGGCTACACATGATAGTCAAGTAGCTTACAATCTACAGTGGGATACAGACAAACATTAACAACACTGATATAGTGAATTCCATCATTCCAGAATTACAAGGAGTTATGAAAATATGAGATAAAGGTAAGGGGTGGGAGAAGGTCACTCTAATTAAAGTTCCATTCTTGAGATCTGATGGGCTTGTTTCTACAAAAGAATTACAGGCAATGATGGGATGGCTACCATATTTTTATGTTCACTAGTCCATGGATTTCAACAAGAAGTAAATTTTTCAAGGGGACAGTGGTAGTTAGTAATAGAACATATCTGAAGCATGTTATATAGTTTCCCAGGCAGAAGCGCCTGGCCCCTAGGCTGGATTATGCTAAGCCACCTATTAATTTGAAGTCTGAGTCCTTTTATGAAGAGCATGATCAGGATGCAATAAAATGCTAAAGCTGAAGGACATCTTGTTGATGAGAACCAAGTGATTCTGCTGTTAGCATTGATTGTTAATTGACTAAGAGACTAAGTGCAAACCTACACAATCCCTTCAATGGAGAAAACGACGGACTAGTGGCTGCAAAATGTTTGTTTTCATCTTGTTTTATGAGATATTTCTTAGAAAGGAGTATTCTGTCCAGGAGAAATGAACCCTTTATCATAAAGTGATGCTTATGCAAATAATCTAGATGTGAGAAATACAAAATAGCAATTCTTATAAACCTGGAAAGAGCTAAGAATTCTTCACTATGGAACTATACTATACTGATGTGGATCATCAGGTCCATATCAAACAATGAATCTAATTAACTGTTTCAAAATACATAAATTTTATTATGTCCATTAAGCAAATTTCTAATGTATTTTTGAAACTCAGAAATTTGTTTTGACAATGCCATATAGAGCTGAAGAAAAATAATCATTGACTCCCTCAGGTGCAGTGGGCTCAGCAGTGGGCCAAGTCTACAAAGGCCAGCCCTTATCTTCATCACATAACCTTGATCTGAGTGAGAAGAAAGAAGCAAATAGCCCAAACATGTATGGAATGAGAGAAACGTACAAGTTAATGGTCTCTTCGCTAAACAGGTGAGTAAAAGGACGTTGGTTCTCTCTCATGCCCCGGAATCCAATGCATGAGTTTTAAAAATCCTAACAAAAAAGAAGAGATGCCACCAGGAATCATTCTGGAGGGAACGTTATTTTTTACAAGGCGGGTAGGGGAGTAACCTAAGTGCCCATCAATAAAGGAATGGTTAAATACATTATGGTAAAGAGACAAAGTGAAATACATCTAAAGAATGAGATATTTTCATTATTATTGATATGGGAAGTTATTCAATATAATTACAAGGGAATGAATACAGCAAAATTCTGTTATAAAGAAAAAATATATACACACAAATATCTATGTGTATATATGTTTATATACATATATATGTATATTTGTGTTTATATATAGAGAGAGATGTCTATAAGTAAGAACAATTCGGGAGCAACAAGCCTATTGGGCTGGAAGGAGAGGGTGAGGCTGGCTCTGGTGAACAGGAATTTCACTTGTAGTTTCTCTGTGTATATATATTTATGTATACTAGTGTGTGTATTTGTGTAGTTTGTGTGGTGTGTGTGTGTGTAAGTGTGTGTGTGTCTGTGTGTGTTTCCAGAAGGCCATTAGGACCGATCACCCTCTGGTTAATTTTCTGATTAAATAATTTTAAATTTGGGTGTCTTGATCCAAAACATAAGTGAAAATTAACTGCTATGAACTCTAAACCTATTTTAGATTTAAGGGAAATTATAATCATTCTCCTGGTAATGAGTAGCAACATAAGACCCACAAATGTTTTGAATTACCTCTGATGACAGCGTAGGATTTCTTCTGGCTATTGCTCTCTTGTTAAATCATGTCTGAGGTATCCCTTATACCAAGGTATTCTCAAACATTTGCAATTTTAAACCAGCTTAGACGTACCAATGTGAAACCAACTTAGAAATGAAGTCTGTATTCATTTCTCTTTAGATAGAAGACACATAAAGTCCCAGATAATATGTGTTAGCCAGGTGTAATCGAGATCATAATATTTTATCTTTCTCATTCTTTGTACCTGTGCTAAACCTGGCCCTGGTTAGCTTTCCCCATCTTGTAGGACTTCTAACAGTATTTCAATAAAATCAATATGTGATACTGATTTGCTCCTTGATCCCTGAACGGTGGTACATTTTTAACCATATTTCACTCCATGGAGTCCTGTAATTTCACCACTTGACTCCATGCCTAGCTCTCCCTGTCTTCTTTGTCCATTTTCCAGGTAATGTGCTTGGTACTACCACTGATACATGGAACCCATAGTATACAATGTCATGTTGGATGGTTTTTACAGCTGTGGTGGTTTCTAAGGGTCAACCTAGAGCTGGAAATATGATTTCCAGAATTGCCTTCCTGTTATGGTTTGAGTGCAGGTTGCCTGCAGAGGAATTTGTGAATGACTGGGCAGGTGAAGTAAAACAGTCGTCCTAAGGTTCAGAGAGTTGGAGTAGGGCTCCCAGCCTCACCGGAGTTGGGGCATGTTGTCACTGACCCACTGGCTCTTCTTGCTGGTAGTGGCAGCCATTTGGGTCCCCTCTACTCCAGCTCCTGCTATCTTTTCAAGTCTTAGGCCAAGTCCTGTTCAGCAATGTGGCCTAGGGTGTCACTCCTTCTTCAGATCACCCATACCATCAAAATTGCAGGCAGTGAGAGAAACAGTACCAATTTGTGCTCAGGGCTTCCCATTTGTCTCTACAGGTTCCAGTATGTCCTCACGGATTTTAACTTGTCCTTGCGGTCACCACTTTATGTCCAGCTTTTCTTCCCAGCCACAGGTCCTGCTGGCCTACAGTGACTGGAGCCTCACCACATCCCACAATTACATAAGATTCAGCCCATTAAATAATCCCTACAGTCTGTGTCACTCTTAGTGGAACTACTTCCCTGACTGAATCCTAAATAACAGAAGAGCAAAAACGTTTCTCCATTGTTTAGTATATCGGCTAGGTCTGAGGGACAGGACAGGAGGCCCTGGGGCTGGCGCTCACTCACTCTCTTCTTCATTTAACGTATTCACACCATGTGTATGAGCATTCAGCTTGGCGGGTGGAGCAGTTCGGCATTACTTGCTGGAAATAATTCGGAACACTTATAACCAGGCTTTGGAACCCAAGCCAAGTGTTCCCGAGCACATCCGTATGGGAAACAAAAGTTTCATTTTGTCCCCATCATTCCCTCACCCACTTCAGATGGGGAAATATTTGAAAAAC
>NW_012109919.1:2628417-2632054 GCF_000951045.1 Mandrillus leucophaeus
CAAGCCTATTGGGCTGGAAGGAGAGGGTGAGGCTGGCTCTGGTGAACAGGAATTTCACTTGTAGTTTCTCTGTGTATATATATTTATGTATACTAGTGTGTGTATTTGTGTAGTTTGTGTGGTGTGTGTGTGTGTAAGTGTGTGTGTGTCTGTGTGTGTTTCCAGAAGGCCATTAGGACCGATCACACTCTGGTTAATTTTCTGATTAAATAATTTTAAATTTGGGTGTCTTGATCCAAAACATAAGTGAAAATTAACTGCTATGAACTCTAAACCTATTTTAGATTTAAGGGAAATTATAATCATTCTCCTGGTAATGAGTAGCAACATAAGACCCACAAATGTTTTGAATTACCTCTGATGACAGCGTAGGATTTCTTCTGGCTATTGCTCTCTTGTTAAATCATGTCTGAGGTATCCCTTATACCAAGGTATTCTCAAACATTTGCAATTTTAAACCAGCTTAGACGTACCAATGTGAAACCAACTTAGAAATGAAGTCTGTATTCATTTCTCTTTAGATAGAAGACACATAAAGTCCCAGATAATATGTGTTAGCCAGGTGTAATCGAGATCATAATATTTTATCTTTCTCATTCTTTGTACCTGTGCTAAACCTGGCCCTGGTTAGCTTTCCCCATCTTGTAGGACTTCTAACAGTATTTCAATAAAATCAATATGTGATACTGATTTGCTCCTTGATCCCTGAACGGTGGTACATTTTTAACCATATTTCACTCCATGGAGTCCTGTAATTTCACCACTTGACTCCATGCCTAGCTCTCCCTGTCTTCTTTGTCCATTTTCCAGGTAATGTGCTTGGTACTACCACTGATACATGGAACCCATAGTATACAATGTCATGTTGGATGGTTTTTACAGCTGTGGTGGTTTCTAAGGGTCAACCTAGAGCTGGAAATATGATTTCCAGAATTGCCTTCCTGTTATGGTTTGAGTGCAGGTTGCCTGCAGAGGAATTTGTGAATGACTGGGCAGGTGAAGTAAAACAGTCGTCCTAAGGTTCAGAGAGTTGGAGTAGGGCTCCCAGCCTCACCGGAGTTGGGGCATGTTGTCACTGACCCACTGGCTCTTCTTGCTGGTAGTGGCAGCCATTTGGGTCCCCTCTACTCCAGCTCCTGCTATCTTTTCAAGTCTTAGGCCAAGTCCTGTTCAGCAATGTGGCCTAGGGTGTCACTCCTTCTTCAGATCACCCATACCATCAAAATTGCAGGCAGTGAGAGAAACAGTACCAATTTGTGCTCAGGGCTTCCCATTTGTCTCTACAGGTTCCAGTATGTCCTCACGGATTTTAACTTGTCCTTGCGGTCACCACTTTATGTCCAGCTTTTCTTCCCAGCCACAGGTCCTGCTGGCCTACAGTGACTGGAGCCTCACCACATCCCACAATTACATAAGATTCAGCCCATTAAATAATCCCTACAGTCTGTGTCACTCTTAGTGGAACTACTTCCCTGACTGAATCCTAAATAACAGAAGAGCAAAAACGTTTCTCCATTGTTTAGTATATCTGCTAGGTCTGAGGGACAGGACAGGAGGCCCTGGGGCTGGCGCTCACTCACTCTCTTCTTCATTTAACGTATTCACACCATGTGTATGAGCATTCAGCTTGG
Source organism: Mandrillus leucophaeus (assembly GCF_000951045.1). NCBI lineage: Eukaryota > Metazoa > Chordata > Mammalia > Primates > Cercopithecidae > Mandrillus > Mandrillus leucophaeus. Next base: position 2,630,049 of record NW_012109919.1, read on the forward strand.
CGGGTGGAGCAGTTCGGCATTACTTGCTGGAAATAATTCGGAACACTTATAACCAGGCTTTGGAACCCAAGCCAAGTGTTCCCGAGCACATCCGTATGGGAAACAAAAGTTTCATTTTGTCCCCATCATTCCCTCACCCACTTCAGATGGGGAAATATTTGAAAAACAGAAATGTATATAATATTCTGCTTGTGCTACCAAAGTTCTAATAGTGTTTACCTGAAATGTTTCTATCATTCCCAAACTTTCAGGGTTTCTGTTGGTGATTGGCGAGGAACAGATTGCACTTTCCTGAACTGAAATCTAATGAATGCCACAAAGTGAAAATAAACTGGAGACACTTGAAAAAAGAAAAAGAAAAGAAAACTCACTTCAAGAAACCCAAGCTTTCCCGCCCCCCTTCTTCTCCCCTCACTTACAGCCAACTAAGCTCCCCACACATTCTGATCGTCTCCCTGCACGGTGTCTGTGGTGGTGACAACTGATTCATGTGTTCATTTGCATATCCCCCGGTGCCAGCAGCAGAATACAGAACGGGCCTCCTGTGCCGGCAGCCAACACAGCACTGGCAAATCAGGGAGCTGTCAGAAACAGCTGTCCATTAACGGAGTTTGTGGAAACAACCAGGAGCTGTTTGAAAATGCTAGGTGGTAGAATTTAATTGGAGTAGCAACTGTTCAAAATTAAGATTAAAAGGACCAGTCAGTCAATGTGGATTTCGTGACACCTTAAAAACAACGTTTCAGGTTTGATTAATGCTGCATGAAGTTTGTGCATTTCTCTCCTTTGCTGATAGGGCCTGTGTGCTGATAGTTGATTCAGTGAATATATCTAGCAGTGAGAGCTCATGGGCTCCAAAGGTCAGATATCTTATTCTCTATGCTGAAACCCTTGTTGCTTTAAGGAAACAGGATTTTAATAGGAATCACGTGCAGATTGACTACAGGGAGCCAAGCGGTAGTGGAAGAAGCAAAGCTGGCAGTTTTGGAGACGGATATCTATTTATCCATAGTGTAAGTGTGTCTCAGCTCTGAGCAGCCCACCCTGTCCCCTAAGCCCTCATGGCCAGATACGGGAATTTACAGAATACATTTGCTTCCCAGCAGTGAGTTGAGAAGGAAAAGAGTCTTCGTGGCCGATTTAATCCTTGGCTTCCCTCCTGAATGTAGCGAAAAGGGTGTCAGATATTGCCAACATTGAAGCCAAGCGGGGAGTGGGTGTATGGGGTCACTGAAATATGAGGGTCAGTAATGGTTTCCTAAGAAGACTTTGCATCCTTCTGAAAAATCTCCACTTTAGCATTTCATTAAGATTAGAAAACAATTCTAACATGCCAGATACAGCTACTTGTAATTTGAAACAGAGTTCATAACCCCAAACACCACATTTTAACGATTTTTAATTTATGATTGAACTCTAGGTACTCAAGTCAACATTCTCAGTTCCACATTCATGATTCCTACTGTGGTCATTGAGTTTAACTCTTTGACTTTTATTCTTAAATAGATTGTCATGCTACTTCTTATAAACATCCATTTTAAAATTGAAAAGGAACAACATTGAATGCAATTGAGAATGACAGCATATTTGGAGTACATTTAGATGTAATTTGTTGCAGGGGGAAGGGGGTAAACTTGTTTTTCTAAGAAAACATCAGAGTAGATATACAGTAGGGTCAGGGCAGTGAGTGCAAGGCAACAGTTCCAGATAGGTAGTGCACGACAGCCAGGAGAGGAAGTGACAGCTGGTGGCTTAGTAAACAGATTTCAGTTTAGGATTTTCTGAACATTTTAACACGCTGCTCCACTGTATCTTTTGTTCCCAATTCAATAACAAAGCCATTTCTTATTTGTTGCCTTGAAGTATCAGGTTGGTTAGAAAACAGATATAGAAAAAAAGCCATTTGGTATTAAAACAAAACATTTCTAAATATCTGATGCAATGTTATAGGAAAATGGGGGAGGTGAAAGAAAGGGAAGTTCTCCAAAAGGAGAGAGCCTGGTGGG
>NW_012109919.1:2632104-2651759 GCF_000951045.1 Mandrillus leucophaeus
TTTAATCCTTGGCTTCCCTCCTGAATGTAGCGAAAAGGGTGTCAGATATTGCCAACATTGAAGCCAAGCGGGGAGTGGGTGTATGGGGTCACTGAAATATGAGGGTCAGTAATGGTTTCCTAAGAAGACTTTGCATCCTTCTGAAAAATCTCCACTTTAGCATTTCATTAAGATTAGAAAACAATTCTAACATGCCAGATACAGCTACTTGTAATTTGAAACAGAGTTCATAACCCCAAACACCACATTTTAACGATTTTTAATTTATGATTGAACTCTAGGTACTCAAGTCAACATTCTCAGTTCCACATTCATGATTCCTACTGTGGTCATTGAGTTTAACTCTTTGACTTTTATTCTTAAATAGATTGTCATGCTACTTCTTATAAACATCCATTTTAAAATTGAAAAGGAACAACATTGAATGCAATTGAGAATGACAGCATATTTGGAGTACATTTAGATGTAATTTGTTGCAGGGGGAAGGGGGTAAACTTGTTTTTCTAAGAAAACATCAGAGTAGATATACAGTAGGGTCAGGGCAGTGAGTGCAAGGCAACAGTTCCAGATAGGTAGTGCACGACAGCCAGGAGAGGAAGTGACAGCTGGTGGCTTAGTAAACAGATTTCAGTTTAGGATTTTCTGAACATTTTAACACGCTGCTCCACTGTATCTTTTGTTCCCAATTCAATAACAAAGCCATTTCTTATTTGTTGCCTTGAAGTATCAGGTTGGTTAGAAAACAGATATAGAAAAAAAGCCATTTGGTATTAAAACAAAACATTTCTAAATATCTGATGCAATGTTATAGGAAAATGGGGGAGGTGAAAGAAAGGGAAGTTCTCCAAAAGGAGAGAGCCTGGTGGGAGTGCTTGCAAATGGAAATACATGGCATATCATTCCTCGGAGGCTTTTTACTTAAATTATGATCTCCTCCTAAACAATGTGTATCTCCCAACTTCTACCCAACTGATCAAGTGGCCCAACTGACTGGGAGAGTCTTTAAAGAGAAAATAAAAGCTGTAAAGAATGAAACTGACTGAATAACACTGAAGGCATTAGTCTTATTAGCAGCCAAGCTCATTTCAAAGATGCTGGACATTGAAAGAGACGGTTATCCTTGAGTCCTGCTGTCTGTGTGGCATATACTGCCTGTCTCGATGAACAGCACCAATTTGTGTTTGTTGTGAATATCTGTGAATACTGTCTTATGGCAGCTAGTTTTTAATTGTTGTCAGCCCGAGGGAAAATGTGATTGAGTCCTCTATGCTGCAATAAGGCAAGAGGAGCTGTTCTTTGAGTGAAAATGTTCCCATTCAGCTACTGGGAACTAGAGAAATGCTTCAAAATTCAGCGTTTCCCTTGCTATTTTTAGTTAAATTAGGCTCACGATCATGAGACAGCACTGCTGCACTGGCCCATGAGATGACCAAAGTAAGCTGCTAACATTTCTGTAGCTTACAGAGATTCTAAGGGAAGTAGCTGTTGGAAAATATTAGTTTTGAGTAAAAAGATAAATGAAATCGAGGAAGAATTAAACATAATGTGATGGAAGCTATCCTTTCATTTCACTAAATTCTACTGGGGGGGATCATGGAAAGAATTCATGTTTCAATAGCAACCTGGTCTCAATTTTCAATTTTCTCAACTCTAGTTTGAACATTCAGGAAGAATGCAGATTATGCCAATAGATTTATAAAATGTAAGACTTACTCAGGCTAGCTCAATTAAAGAGTGGCATATAGTAAGAAATACTGTGAGAATTTTAAGAAAACAACAATGAGGAAAGTGGAATCAAGACAGGTTCATGGTCATTCTTAGGACCTTTCCTCTCTTTTCTTCTTTGAGCAACTCAGCCATCTCTTTATATCCCTCATAAAGCTGGGCCTTGAACGTGACTTGGCTTGTGTCTGTAGCAGGTCACCAAAAATCTGTTTGTCTTTCCACACAGGCAGCCCTACTAATTTCCAGGCTTGCATTGCTATGAAGGGTGGTCCCATGATGTGTTTTGGTCATTGGTGTCTGAAAAGAAGTAGCAGCTTCAGAGCCCAGGTTTGTAAGAAGTGGAACCCTCATGCTAATGGATGGCCAAGCCACAAAGGCCCTCAGGGAGAGTACAGCCACAAACAGGAAGGATCCTGGGTCCCTGAGCCACCGATGGAGGAAAGCTACCCATGGACTAGAAGCATCTAATTAGACTGCTACACAAGTGACCATAAACTTGTCTTTGAGGCATTAAAAGTTTTCATCAGTTAGTTATTGCATCCTGTCCAAAGTGAGCTATTGCACATGATCCTGAACTTTATAACCCAGTTTCTTTCTGCCACCTGCCATTATTCCTCCAACCCATCTATTCCCCACTCCCACTGATGTAATTGACCAGCTCATAGTTTTATTTTAGGCCTGGCAGGCAATAGGTTTCCGACCAGCCGATGCGTCAGCTGCAGTTGCTTGTTCACACTTGACCTAACCAGCTCTGGTCATTGTGTCCAGTCACAGCTGTGGGCCTCACCTGTCAGAGGATAATATAAGCACCACAGGGTGGGAGAGTGAATCCTGGGTGGAGTTGCAGTAGAAACAGTGGGGAGCACTGCATGTCCCTGCTGTTATGAGCTTCCAGCTGAAACAAGACTTTCATAGCTCTATTGTGTAAGACTTTGTGAAGTCAAAGATATCACTGCAAGCTTATAGGAATGTGTCTAACTTCTTAAGGTGGATTCTGAGTTAAACCTGCATGTGCCAAAGTCGTAAATGGACCTTTACTCCTGTTATCCTCAAATTCCTTCTCATTCCCAATAATAAGTCTCCTTCTCCTTCCAAATGAAGGTGTTATTTTGTCATATATTCACACAAGGAATGTGATCTTTGTCCTTCAGAAATTTCCAATGTAGGAAGGGCTGTCGGGAGCCCATATCACAATACTAGGCTTTGTCAGTACAAAGTTGGATGACATAAAGTATGATTTCTGTTTATAATTCATGCATATGACAGGCATCCACAGGGCATGTGCACCTTGCAATGTGCACAAAATGTCATGGAATCCCATGGGTAATGTGCACATATTCAGAGCTATAACTGGTCCATATATCTACAGAGTTTTAGCTCTGGTTGAGATATATATATATATATATATATATATATTATATATATATAATATATATATATGTCTGTGTGTGTGTGTGTGTATATATATATATGAATGTTCATGTAATGAAATCTAACAATTTTTATCTAGTTTGCCTGCAGTACATATTACACTTTCTGGAGAAAGGGAGAAATGTTGGAATAGCTTGGATAGCCCTAATCAATAGAATTTTAAAGCTGAGAAAGTTTTCTTCTTAGCAGTAGAGACAAATGAAAGCCAGAGCACTTTCCTCTGTGCTGACTCTGCATTGCCTAACAACTCAACAGAGCATTATGGAAATAATTTATTTTGTAACACAACTACAAAGAAATTTTATAAGTTTTTTTTTTTTTTTAGACTCGGTTGCATCATGCTGCCCAGGTTGGAGTTGCTGTTCACAGGCACAATCGTAGTGCACTACAGACTTAAACACCTGGCTCAAGCAATCCTCTAGCCTCAGCTTCCCAAGTAGCTTGGACTACATGCGGGTGCCACCCGACTTAAGTGTATATTTTTTGGATTGAATATGAACATTTTAAGATCACCTGTGTACAGACGTTATGTGATTCTTTCAAAAGAGTATTTAGCTAAGTAACTTTTTGTTTCTATTGAGGAGGCATTCTCATTTACATATCATCAGTAAATCTTTTTTGTATGCCTTTATGACACATCTTCAGTGATTTTGCACTGTGTTACTTAAACTATTTCTCCAATATTACCATATTTAGACAATGGAGTTTTGTTTTGGTTTGTTTTGGTTTGTTTGTTTGTTTGAGACGGAGTCTCGCTCTGTTGCCCAGGCTGGAGTGCAGTGGTGCCATCTTGGCTCACTACAACCACCAATTCCCAGATTCAAGCAATTCTCCTGCCTCAGCCTCCTGAGTGGCTGGCATTACAGGTGCATGCCACCACGCCTGGTTATTTATTTATTTTTTGTTTTGTATTTTAGAGACAGGGTTTCACCATGTTGGTCAGGCTGGTCTTGAACTCCTGTCCTGGTGATCTGTCTGCCTTGGCCTCCCGAAGTGCTGGTATTACAGGCATGAGCCATTGTGCCCGAGTAGAAGGGTTTTTTTTTGTTGTTGTTTTTTGGTTTTTTAAAAAAGGTAATGGCTACTGAAGGCATGATACCTTTAGTATAGGGGACTAGACAATAGGGTGTACCTATAAAACACCATGTGACCTATTGTCTAAATTCATGCTTGGGCTGAGTCTTTTAAAAAAATTGTCTCTGATTTGCTTAATTTTATACAAATAATTTGAACCACAGAAAAAAAGGAAAAGAAAGAAGACAAGAAAATTCAAGGGAGTGATGTAGTGTAATGTTTTAGAGCTCTGCCTCAGAAATCAGAAAGAAAAAGAGCCAATAATGACTAGAGCCACAATCAAGACTTTGGATAGCACTGTGGACCTTCCCTCTGAGCTTCAGTTTACTCCTTGTTGTAATGTGAATACCATGTTTTCTTGGGAGAAATCAGTAAGTTACTCCATGCAAAGTGCTGCAGATGGCACCTGGCATGTAAGAGTGATCAGCCCATCTAGTTGCTCTCTTAGGAGAAGCATTGCCGTCGTCATCGCCATCACAATTTCCCACATCCCAGCACTCAAGGACATTGAGGTTTCTTTCTTTCCCATGCTTTATCTTAGGCCTATTTGTCTTCCATATTTGGATCCGACTATATATCTGTAGTCCTACAAGTTTATATTACTGTGTTTTAAAATAAATGTTTTTCAGTCCTTTTTAAAGAAAATATAATACTGTGCAGCTGTAGTACTTTGTTGTCACATATTTGTCACATTAATCTTTTGTTTGCTAGCATTGGCGAATTATGTTCTGATAGGTAATCATTACCTAATGGTAAATGCCATACTACAGGGTGCCCTCATACAAAAAGTGTCATTCTTATTCTCTAATATCTGAATTAGAAAAAGATGCACTGTATTTTCACAGAGCCAATATTTATATTCTCCCAGCAAATGATTTCCAAATTTGTATAGGCCTGCCTCAACTTTTTCAGTGTTTGTCATCACATATGCACATAATACATACACACATGTCCTTTGCTCTAGCACAGTTATAATAATGCACAAATATGCAGCTTTCTTTAAATGAGCCAGGTAATTTATGTTTATTACTAGAGAAATTCTTATGACTCAGCAGAGCCTCCAGATTTGAAAATAAATACACAAATCAACACCGTCTACATCTGTAACTGCATGGGTCACATTGCCTAGCCTGGCAGCAGAAATTGTAGCTAGAGCTGAGACACAATAAATAGAAACGTAAATTTCAAAACAAGGAGAGGCAGGCCAGAGAGAAACGGGTTGTCACCTAAATGGGAGGCTGCAGCAGGTCACCTCACCCACTCCTCTGTGTGTGTGCGGCATGACTCTCATTCAGTCCGGTAAGATTCTCAAACAAAGTCCAGTGTCCTAAAAATATTTGGAACTATTACAAAGCATAAATTATAAATGTGTCAGGAAAATGGGAAAAGGTGTCTTGGGCCTACTTAAAGCACAAAATGATCTCAACCATTATTCAACAATGATATGAACATCTTTTATTTCATTTCTCCTTAACCGTTCCTTCTGTTTGCTATCATTTCCTGCTCAGCACCATGTCAATAATTACTAAATTAGCGGGACGCCTGTACAATTTCAGCTCAAGTGTTATTACTGACAAGTCAAACAATGGGGCTGATGGAAAAGATGGGACTCCATCTCCTTATTTAAATGGACCGTGTTCAGAAGGAAAGATTGAAGCCCCCTTTTTCTTCAAAAGAAGGAGGGAGGGAATGGTTTACATTTTGTGCAGCTCAAGGACACAGAGTCAGAGGAAATGCCTTTTTAACAGAAACCTCTTTTCATTTCCAGGGGACAAAAATGAAGGTTATTGAAAAGAATCATGCTTGGTGGAAGAAGTAATTACATTTTTTTTTTTTCAAATCTCAGAGGAATAATGCTTTTATATTTCCTGAGATGACCCAATTTGCACTACGATATGCTCCCTTAAATGTAAGTGTGCAGACACCCTCGCCCTGTATTGTTTTTCACTGGTAAGGATGCCCTGTCGTACCTCTGATTAATTTCTGTGCTGGTCTCCCAATACACAATAGCAACTGCACCATGGTTGTCCGTTTTTACAATGATGAGTAAAAAATGACAGACCTGGCCAGTTGTCCCCCCAAAAAAGTCAGAGAATCAAGTAGCTGAAGCTATAAATCATCTTCTCAAATTGTGTGATTCAGGACCACTGACCTGTCTTGAGGGAAGTAAGTGGCCTGAGTGCTCCAAAGGAAAGCTGGGGCTCTAGCTTCAGCAGCCAGGTGCTGGTTAAGTGGCCAGGAAGAAAGGGTTTCTTACTCCTAGTCCTTGTTCTCCAGCCTTTACTATATATGCATCTATCTCTAGAACTCTGTTATCCAGAACTACATAGGAACAAGCTTCAGGAATATCTTTTCTCTACAATAAGTAGTATTTTAAAAACTGTGTTAAATATTTGTTAAAATGTGTGTATCTAGCAACATGATTGCTAAGAAAGACTCCAAAATAGTGTTTAATACCTCTGAACCATTCTTTGATTATTTTTATTAAAATGCTTACAGCACTTTCTGGAAATTGATTTCTGTTTGATATAGATAGGAACTCACTGCGCATAAAACTAAGCTTAGTTTTGAAATGTCAGACAAACCTTCTATGACCTTTGGCTTGCAGTGAGGTAAACATTTATTTGGGAAATACATATGTGTGATTGCTTCTCGCTATTTTGGCTAAGATCAAGTGTAGGAAATATATATATGTCACATGTTCCAGTTTATTTATAAACAAATTCTTGATTTTTAGAAAAAAACGATCACGCATTATGTCTTTTAGTATGTTGGAAGGCCCTAATCACAACTCTTTTCAACCTCCATAAAAGATGGGCGCTTAAACAATGTTAATGAGGAAAATGAATGAAGATGTTAATGAGGTGTCTACCTTTGTTAAAGAAATGTTTAGATTTTTATTTCTTTATACTCATTTTCTCATACTAGCTATGGAAAGCGTGATGAGCATAATTTGGGGTGACTTGTTTTGAGAGCTGACAGGGAGGTAGGGTTTCTATCACCTGCAGTAACTCAAAGGGAAGTGCTAGGCTACCAGATATGCAACAAACAAGCGCTAGGCTACCAGATATGCAACAAACACTTGCACTGTATGACTAAGAAAAGATAATTTTCTTCTGTTTCACTAATGTGGACTTCTGACACTTTACATAAATGATCATAAAGTTGATGCTTAGTGGTTAATGGACAGTTATGGCCCCTGAGAAGGCCTGTGCCACCAGATAACTTATGCTCAACAACACGATTGCAGATTTGAGTAATCTTAGTAATGATTCGTAAGGTATAAAAAGACCCTCAATATTGCTCTCTTTTCTTTCTTTCTTTTACTTTAAATTCTGGGATATATGTGCAGAATGTGCAGGTTTGTTACATAGATATACACGTGCCATGGTCGTTTGTTGCACCCATCAACCCGTCATCTAGGTTTTAAGACTGCATGCGTTAGATATTTGTCCTAATGTTCTCCCTCCCCTGGCCCCCCAACCCCCGACAGGCCCCAGTGTGTTTTGTTCCCCTTGTAGTGTCCGTATGTTCTCACTGTTCGCTCCCACTTATGAGTGAGAACATGTGGGGTTTGATTTTCTGTTCTTGTGTGAGTTTGCTGAGAATGGTAACTTCCAGCTTCATCCAAGTCCCTGTGAAGGACATGAACTCATTGTTTTTACGGCTGCATAATATTCTATGGTATACATGTGCCACATTTTCTTTATCCATTCGATCATTGATGGGCATTTGGGTTGGTTCCAAGTCTTTGCTATTGTAAATAGTGCTGAAATAAACATACGTGTGCATGTGTCTTTCTAGTAGGATGATTTATAATCCTTTGGGTATATAACAGTAATGAGATTGCTGGGTCAAATGGTCTTTCTGGTTCTAGATCCTTGAGGAATCACCTCACTGTCTTCCACAATGGTTGAACTAATTTACGCCCCCACCAAGAGTGTAAAAGTGTTCCTATTTCTCCATAGCCTTGCTAGCATCTGTTGTTTCCTGACTTTTTAATAATCGCCATTCTGACTGTCGTGAGATATCTCATTGTGGTTTTGATTTGCATTTCTTTAATGACCAGTGATGATGAGTTTTTTTTATATGTTTGTTGTCTGCATAGGTGTCTTCTTTTGAGAAGTGTCTGTTCTTCTTCATGCACTTTTTGATTTTTTTTCTTGTAAATTTGTTGTATATTCTGGATATTAGCCCTTTGTCAGATGGGTAGATTACAAAAATTTTCTCCCATTCTGTAGGTTGCCTGCTCACTCTGATGCTAGTTGCTTTTACTGTGCAGAAGCTCTTCAGTTTAATTAGATCCCATTCATCAATTTTGGCTTTTGTTGCAATTGCCTTTGATGTTTTAGTCATGAAGTCTTTGCCCATGCCTATGTCCTGAATGGTATTGCCTAGGTTTTCTTTTAGGGTTTTTATGGTTTTGAGATTTACATTTAAGTCTTTAATTCATCTTGAGTTAATTTTTGTATAAGGTGTAAGGAAGGGGTCCAGTTTCAGTTTTCTGCATATGGCTAGCCTAGCCAGCTTTCCCAGCACCATCTATTAAATAGGGAATATTTTCCGCATTGCTTGTTTTTGTCAGTTTTGTGGATGATCAGTGTTGGAAATGTATTGGCAATGTCTAAACTCTGACTAGTGATAGAGGAGATTCATAAGAAAATGGAAGAAGGAAAAAGAAAAGAAAACAGATACCATTAAAATAAAAATATTTATAACATTTGAATGTCATGATTTTACCTGGACTTATGCATGGGTCTTTTACTCTGTCGACTGATTTTTCTTCTCACTGAATTGACTGGATTCTGATTGTGTTTGAATCCTTCAGTATGTGTTTTATTGTACAGCACATGCGGAAACATTTTTTGAACTATCAGTTATTTGAGTTTCTTATATATCCCAATAGGATTTATTTCTTTGTTTGCCATTAACATTTTTTGCAAGATATTTCTGAATTTTGAGGCACTGACTAGTAATTTGGGTAGATTTTTAGATGATATCTTAATAGAAAAATCATAGATAGATGTATATAATAGGGATTTCAATATTCTACTAATGGGGATTGTGGTGTTGTGAAAAATGTAAGTGAGAAGACTCTTCAAAATCACATTTTGCAGGGAGTGTAGAGGACGATGTTGATGCCCCTGACATCAACATAAGGGCTGGTAGTTTCCTCAGTGGGGCTTAACATCATGCTTTTGAGTGGGACTCTCTGCTGTCTGGAGTTTCACAGACCCACACTTCCACTCGTCACAGTAGAGCCAAAGGACCTTTTCAATTAGAGGTTCCTATTAAAGAGTAATTTAATTAGATATATTAATTTGGAAGCTCCTAGCACGCACATGTCCAAAATAAAGGATTAATCTGCTAAGAAAAGGATAAGTTTCCCAGGATTATTTTATGTAAAACCCGATATTTCACTCAGTGTGGTCAGATTGCCTGGAGTCAATGTGTAGCTCTGCCATATGAGAGCAAGGAGAATTTGGGCAAGCTTCTTAACGTCTTCCCCCTTTGTAATGTGAGGGCCATTCAGTAATACTGACTGCCTCATAAGATGATGGTGAGAGTTGACTGGATTAGTTAGATTTGAATGATAGAGCTCAGACCCATGTCTAACACAGAGTATATGCTTACTTGCTAAAGGGGAGCTATTGTTGTCATCACCATTATCATTGTTATTATCATTATGGCAAAATTATTCTGAAGTCTGTCCTGGTTATGTCATTTTTTCAAATTTGTGAACATGGACTTTCTAAATCAAAATGGAATTGCCCTTTGTCAGTTGTAGTCTCCATTAGGCAAATAAACCATTTCTATCAACAGAAACCATAGAAAATGGTCCACTGTCAGGTACTGACACAACCAATTTATTTACCACCCCTTCACTCAACAGATATTTATCAACTGCACGTAATGCCTTTGGTAATCAGATATTTACCAACTTTTACATGCAAGACAGCATATAAAAATGAGGGTGTCCCAGGTAGAGGGTTGATAGTGTAACTGGAGAGAAGATAAGAGATATGATTACACACATTCCTGCATATTCATGTGTGTATTTTTATGGAGGAATTATAGAGAAAGTTTTTGAGAATTTTGAATGGGACATTAAAAAAATTAATTTGTGGAACACATTTATCAAGCACCCAGGTGATTCCAGTATTGGAGTCTAGTCCTGTGAGGTAAAATATGTCTTGGATGATAGTTAACACCCCATAATCCTAGAGGGGTAAAGAAGAGGCTAATGACTGATGTATATACTCAAGAGGGAATCATGCCCATAATTGAAAGAATTATTATGTAGTGTTTAAACCGAATTTACAAAATGTATATTCAGGTAACATAGATATGTGATTAAATTATATTGTACAGAAAGGCTTGCAAGTCAAGGAGTTTCACATTTCTTTTGGTTCTAGCAGTGCCAAAGGCCCGTTTCATATAACAGCTGCTATTAAAGGGTAGTTCAAATGCACAACAGCTCTTGAAAGTTCCTATCAGTCCATATATCTAAAACGAAGCAGCCCTGGTTCATCCCTGATCCTGTCCCCAAAAGGCAGCCCTTTTTCTTGCCATTTACCCTGTTAGTTCTTTCAGAGGTCATGGCCATATATTTAAATTACATTTTTAGTAACTATTTATTGACAGGCTGTATTTGGGCCTGATTTATTGATTGATTACCTGTTATATTTTACCTACTTACTATCTTCTTGACTCTGTAATTTGTAACTCATACCTTTCCCTTGTCATACCCCTTCACCTCTGAGAATCTGTACTCTTATTTTTACTTTAACATCGCCAAGGTTGCTAAGCTTTCCATCCTGCATGGCATCCAATCAACCATATGTAAATTACGGTTTTCTCATTATCCCTTGTGTTCTTAAATCTCACAATCAATATCTTAGGTGTGGTCTTGTCCTATTTATTTTTTCTAAGAATTTGTGGGCCCTTTCAAGTGTAAGTTTCATGTAAGGAACTTACTTCTCCATCATTAGTTCATTTATTCATCCAACTGGTATTTATGGAGTTCTATTATGTAACAGGACCTATTTTAGGCCCTTGAAATATGTCACAGAATGAAAACAGAAAGAATCCTTGCCCTGGGAGAGTTTACATTCTATTTGGGTGAAGACAAACAATAAGTAATAAATATAATAAATATACACATTTGTATAGTAACTGTGAGTAGGATGCCCGGGAAGGAAGGAGAAGTTGCAATATTTAATCGGTTGGTTGAAACAGCTTTGTTAAGAAGATAATATTTGAGGTAAGACTTGGAGAAAGCAAAAGAATTAATACAACAACAACAATTTGAAGGAGGAGCATTTCAGGAGAAGGAAACAGAAAATTATCCGAAGATGGTACATGGCTGGTATGTGGTTGGTGAGGCTGCAAGGGCTTGAGACCTGAGGGAAGGTGAAGGAGGTAAGAGAGAGGGCAGAGATCTATTTTAAAATCCAAGAATTTTACTCTGAATGAAATAAGGGGATATTTGAGGTTTTGGATAGAGGAGTAATATGAGCTGGTTTGTATTTTTAAAGAATCATTTTGAATGCATATTGATAATGGGCTGCAGAGGAGAACAAAGGTACAAACATGGATGTTGCACCTTAGGATGTTGTTGTGGTAACCCAGGTGAGCAATCATCATGGTTGATGTCCAGTTGGTAGTGGCAGAAGTGGTGAGAATGTACATCAACATATACTTTCTGGATATCTTTATACACAAAACGCCCAGAATTTGCTGAGGAATTGGATATGGAGTATGAGAAACAAGATCTTAAGGAAAACTTTTGGCCTGAGCAATTGGATGAATGGTGTTGCAATCCTCTGATACCAGGTCTGGGTGTTAGACATTATAGTGGGGTGGCAAGTAGGGTAGGGATATACAAACCTGGGTTTCGGGAAGGAGATTGAGCTAAAGGTGTAGCAACACAAGTCATTGACATATAAGGGATTATTTAAAACCTTGAACATGAATGAGACAACCAAGGGAGTGAGAATGAACAGAAAAGAATACCAAAAAAATAATAATGCAAATTGAGCCTCCAAGTAGATGAAGTCTGATAAATGTCTACTGAGCCTAGCAATATGGTGGTCATTGGTGAACTTGTTGAGAGCAGTTCTTCTGGAGATGTGCAGTGAAAAGCCTGGTTGGAGAGTCTTCAAAGAGAGTAGCAAGAGATTAATTGGAAGCAATGCATATAGACAACTGTTGTATGGGCTTTTATTGTCAAGAGAAGCAAATAAATGAAGCCAATATTGGAGGAAGAAGTAAAGACAAGGACATATATGTATGTTTGTGTGTGTGTAATCTTTCAAATGAGAGAAATAACAGATTCTATATGATGTGAAAAAATCCAATAGAAAGAAAAAATTGGAGTAGGACAGAGAGGAGAACATCTCGGGGCGACGTTCTTGAGTAGGCAAGAGGGGATGGTATTTAGTGTGCTAGTGCAGGGATTGGCTTGGGTGAGAATAACAAGCCAAGAGTGAAAGCACAGAGGCTGACACTGATAGATGGTGCACATCACAGTAGAAGACAGAAATTCTCTTCTGATTGCTTCAGTTTTCCTGGTGAAACACAAGGCAAGCTACTAAAGAGTGAAGAGGGAGGGAGAAAAGATATTTGGGTAAAAAAAAAAGAGAGAAGGTCCAAAATTGGCCTTTAGAACAGTGCTGCTCCAAGTGTGTGTGCAAACTGGACTCCTGGTCAACAGTCTCTGATTAAATAGGTAGTAGCCATTGAAAATAACTATTCATAAAGTTTTGCAGTAAGTTCATATTGCCTCAATGTCCAAGCTCATGACTCATATCAGTAAATGTGGTTATGTGCCTATTTTGTATGAGTATATTCATTTGATGGCACGGCTGCAATGCAAGGAAAACATGTTTTTCTTATTTTTTGAGACAGGGTCTCATTTTGTCGCCCAGGCTGAAGTGCAGTGGCACCATCTCAGCTCACTCCAGCCTCTATCCTCCAGGGTTCAAACGATTCTCATGCCTCAGCCTCTCTAGTAGGTGGGACCATAGGTGTGCACCACCATGCACAGCTAAGTTTTATATTCTTAGTAGAAACGTGGTTTCACCAGGTTGGCCAGGCTGGTCTCGAACTCTGACTTCAAGTGAACCACCCTCCTTGGCCTCCCAAAATGCTGGGATTACAGGCGTGAGCCACCACACCCAGGTGGAAAATATTATTAAAGTGTTACCTAGATTAAGGTACTTGAACCAGAAAATAAATCAATAAACTGCTTCCTTCATTGAGAATGTTTTGATATGAAAAACAATATGAGCTGAACTAAACAGTGACTTAGTAAGTTGGTAAAAATTGTGAATTACACAAAGCCTAGTGTATTGCATTTGAAAGTGTTTTCATTTTATGGGATAATATGGAAACTGATCATGAACAATGATTTTTTTTGCTGAGGTATTGATTTTAAAGAGAAAAATCTTTGTTTCAAAAGTCTAAACTGGAAGATTAATTATTAGTGTTTCTGTAAGAGAAGTCACCAATTTGGACCCAACTTTTTAAAAGATGCTAATTGGACAACCAGACCTGCTTGTTTCTCTCATATCTTTGGTATTTTAAATTAATAATAATGTTCCCATGCAAATAGATGGTAAAATTGAAGGGCAAAAGCAAATATTAGAAGCTTGTAAGAACAGAGTTTCTACAGATTGTTTCAACATATTTCATAATTTAACAATGATTTTTAGTACAAAGTTGATGGTCTTGATCTTGCACATTTATAAAAGGTCATAACAGTAAAAACTATAAGTTGGTGGACAGTTTAAAATTTTTACTTTCTATCAAAAGTTGAATGACACATAGGAAACTTATGGATACAGGATTCATCTTTTCAATCAAAAGACAGATTTATCTAGGACATTAGAAGATTAGAACTTGCTACCAATGAAGAATTAAAAATAAAATTTTGTAATATACCATTATTTGCTTCAGTATGAAAAAAGAAAATAAAAGAATTTTCTGAGCTTGCTTTAAAATCTCCTCTTCTAGTCTCATAACATACTGTAAGATTGCTTTCTATCCTATGAGTATTGTTAAAAAAAAAAAAAAAAAAAAACTTGGAAACAATTTAGGTATACATTATCAACCACAGGTAGGGTAGCCACAGTTCAATCTAGATTACATGAGTTAACAAGCAAAAGCAAGCAAATTTTTCACAGTTACAATTTACACCTTGACATGCATGAGTATTTGTTCAAAGTATACTTATTTGCATTCAATATGGGGATTAGCTATTTCCTTTATTATTTCGTTAATTTTTGATTACAGAATAACAGAAAATGATGAGTACAATAAAGATTTTCTCTGTATATTGTCTGTACTTATATTTTCAATGACCAAAGCCATTCAAATTCTTTTGTTTTCCATTATTATTTTATCCTGATTATAGTAACTAAAGTATAATTGTATATCTGCCAAATCTAACAATAAACTTGAGTTCCATTTGTAGCTTCCATTTTTCATTTATTTATAATTATGTTTTACACAAATATCAATCTCAGATAAATTGGGGGAGAAGCTACTACTTTACTATAAAATATTTAAGAAGCACTGCCATCAGTAGTGAGTAATTTAAGATTTTCAAGCCAAGCAGTCACATGGTTAGAAACATACTTGAACAGTACATGAGAAGATGGATTGATGGAAGGGCTGGGTGTCCATAAAATCATGTAATGGCAACAGAATGAGTTAGAAGTAAAGGCCAGCTAGCCTAGAATTATAAATCAGAAATAATACTAAGGAAATGTTTGCAATGGTATTGTGGTAAAGGGAAGGGAATCTAAGGTCTTGGGTGCTAAGAAGACTTCAAGACAATGAGAGGAGAGTTTATCTTGAGGTTTTGAATATTTTCAGCTGAAGTTTTGTTGTTGCAATGAATGACTAGAGGAGGATTAGATTAGTACAGAGAAAAAGACTCAATCACACAATATTCACTCAACAAATATGTGAGTACCTATGGAGTACCAGACACAGTTCTAGAAACCAGGGGGACAATAGTGCACCAAAAACTTCAAAGTCCTTACACTCATACAATTTACATTCTAGCTGCAGAAAGGTAGACAATAAATAATAATTAAAGAAGTTGCTAAATGTAGAATACAGCAGATAGTAATCAGTACAAAATTAAAAAGCCAAGCATAGTGAGAGAGATTAGCAGTGTTGACGTAGGGACTGGAGTGATTATTAGTGTTTTAGAGGGTGATCAAGGAAGCCTTCACTAAGCTTTTTCTTGGGCAGAGACTGGGAGAAAGTGAGAGAATGAGTAGTGAAGCTATTTGAGGGAAGAGTGCAAAATACCTGAGGCAGAAGGTAGTTTGATCTCTTTGAAAAATAGCGAGCAATCTAGTTTCAGGGTAGTGAGCAGAGGCAAGGGATGTGGGTAGGAGATGATGTCAGAGTCATAGGTCAGGCTACCCAGGTCCCTGGAGAATAACATAAGGATTTTGATTTTTGTTCTATGTGAGAGGGGGCACATTTGGAATATATCAAGAGGCAAAATGACATGAATTTGATGGTGATGTTTTAAAAGGATCACAGCGACGTTGTACTTATAAACTGTGGAAGCAGGGCAAGGTTGAAAGAAGGCAATCAGTTTTGAAATTATTGCAGTAATCCAAGCAAGAAATAAGAGACTTGTTGCTAAATGACAGTAGAGATAATAAGTAGTATTTGAATTCTGTATATATTCTGAAAATAGAGATATTGGATAGAGTGATGAGAGAAGTTTTCTCTGGGAAGGTGACATTTAACCTGAGAATGAAATACAAGAAGAAAAACAAAAGGGGTGGAGGAAGGCAGGAGAGCATTCCTGTCAGAGGAAGGATTCAGTACGCAGGCCATGGGGTAGAAGCAAGCTGGATTTTTTTCCCACCAGAGAGAAGGCCATGAGCTTGACTGCAGTGTAGCTGTAGGGAGAATAATATGTGAAGTCAGAGAAGGCAGGGCCCCATAGGGTGGAGTATGTCTGGATGTGGAAGACTTTGGGATGTGTTCCTAGATTGTGAGTAGATGAATGACCTACATTTAGCTTTATTTTTAAATGAACTTTCTGGACACTGTGAAGAACTAACCATGGAGGTGGAAGACAAAGTAGAGGTGGATTTAGTTTTCTGATGTATTGAAATTTAAGCAGATTGAGACTTCTAGTCATGTGTGGATGTTTCAAATGTGGGGGCCAGTCCAGCTAAAACCAGTTTGAAGCATGGAGTACCGACAGCTATGAGTCACTGTCATTTCCCATCTAGATCATGAGGCTATGACTCACCAGTGTCACAATTTCTTTCCTCTAGAATATATTTCTTCCGTAATTAGATTTTATATCGGTCTGGCCTGTTTCTGATAAGAACACCTTTCAGTGATGCTTTAGGGATAGTGTTTGCTTTGGCAGGAAACAGAGTCTTTGCTAGTTAAGGCCTTTTTTTTTGTTTTTTGTTGACTTTTACATCCATTACATGGAATTTCAGCAGCTCATAATATTCCTAATAGAAAGAAGAATCATGGCCAATTTTGAAAGCCAAAAACTTAACCTGTTTGTTGCCTCTAGGTCAAATAATTTAATTGAACAAGTAAAAGAGAATGTATTTCTGCCTGTTGGAGACATAAACTTTTATATTACTTTCCAGCACCCTACTCAGAGCAATGGAGGCTAATAGCACAGGGAGAACCATAATAGAATGAACAAGGGCCAACTTCCAATCAACATCTACATTTTTCACGTTTCAGTTTGATTTCTGACTTAAATGTCAAGGAAGACAAAGATTTTGTTTTGAGTGATGACTACACTGGTTTTTAAAGTGGAACGCTAGGATGGCCCATAAATACCCTTGGGACCAGACAATGTGGATGGTCCTTTGCCTCTTCTACTTACTAATTGGAATTTTAGTAAATTAACTTTTCTTCAGAAATTTATTCTTTCTGGTCATAGTGTTAGATAAAATACAGATAATAAAACTGTCATTAAAATGTTACTGAAAAATTAAATATACTGAGAATGTAAATTGGAAAGTAATTCATTAACAGAACACTCTATAGGAAGAAAATATAATTGCTATTCATGTCAGTATTTATATTCAGACATAAGAATTTGAAAATTCATATTTTGGATTTTGTCTCTAAGTAAATATAATATAATCAATAGTATTTTTAACAATACCATCACAGAAAATATACAGCAACCTTTACAAGGCTAATCTTTATAAAGTTCTTCAACTTTAGATAGAATCTTAAAAAGAAAAACTTTGAGTAGAAATCCAACCAATGGCCTGCCGTATCCTATAAGCACAACCTTATCACAACCCTTTGTAGTGTTAGAGATATACTGGGTAAAATGCATTACTAGACTGAATGATACTTAGGAGGGAATATACTGTGCTTTTGAAAAACATTTACAAGAACAAGTAAAGAATAATAATTTCTATGCCTTTCAATATTTGTGATATGTTTCCCAGGAACTCATTGTGATTAAAAGGAGAATCAGTTTCATAGCCTTGATCCCAAAGATCTCTTTTTTACTCTCTTTTTTACTCCCATTCCATAATCCAGGTGATCCACTGACATGTTTAATCATATATTCATGAAGTAATAGCTCATTGACTTGATATGATTAAAGGAATGGTCTTCTAACCTATGCATCCTTTTAGGAGGATGGTGCCCTTTCCAGAATTAAGGTATATAAAACAATGATTACTGACAAGTGACAAAGAACACCTCTTCTTTGCCAGTTACAGAACCAGGCTACCCAGCACTGATTTTTGTGTGTGGGTGTATGCAATTCTTTGTTGACTTCTGAGTCTTGTAGATCAGATCCTTCACATCTTACATGAGAATTCTAAAGAGAAAAATGCAGATTTTTCAAGATCTGATGGGTTTACTTTAGAGTGCAGAAATGGCAGCCTGTATGTACATGCCAAAGCTCCCAGAGTCCTGATTTACAGATTGTTATTGAGGGCCTAGTATGAGTCACGTCCTGTACCAGGCCCTGGAAATTGAAACAAAACAAAACAAAACAAAACAAGAAAGCTAGGTGAATAAGTCATAAATCCTCTGAGGACAGTGCCTGTTTGTGGACACACATGGACAACTTTAATTTATTTTCTAACTGCTCAGGTAAATGTCATAGGAGTGAATTTAATTCTTGCACAGGGTATTTTGCAGTCTGAATGATAATAATAACAGAAATAATGACAAACATTTATTAAGTGGTAACTATGGGTAAATGGCCAGGATATTATTTCTAATCCCTAGACTAGTTCTAAACGGCAGGTGCTGTTATCCAATTTCCATTACCCTCCCTTTAAAAAGTGGAGGATGAGAGAAGTGTAGAAACTTGCTCAAGGATATATATGACTAGTAAGTTTCTGAGTCAACATTCATACCCAGATCTAGCTTCAAAGGCTATCTATCTATTTTCTTTGTTGGTTATCTAAATATCATACATTATATTATTATAAAATGTCTTCTAGGAATTAGGTAGTTTGGGTAGGTCTTGCATGGTACAGTAGTTAACACAAGGCAATTAATGTAGAAGAAAAATATTTTCCTTTATATGCTTAAATAAGTTTTAATTAAAACATCTTATCTTTTACACATTATGAAACAGAACCATCATACTATTCCCAAAGTACAGAAGCAGAAAGTAAGGGCCAAAAAGATGAAATGCCTTACTTAAGAATATACAACTAGAAATTTGAAGACCTGTGGATGAGATCTGCTCTGCACATCCCAGTGTCACTTCCCCTGTGTGGTTCTGAGCTAGCACGATAGGGCTCCAAGAGGAACTCGCTGAGCTGCAGAAGCAGAAATCAAGTGGTGGCTGTTGTTCTCAGCTGGCTGTCTCAATCAACCAGGAGATGGAGAGAAAAAAAGCACCCATTGGGTATGAACCCAGCTTTCCTCTCTCTCCTCTACTTCATATCCAAATCATCTTCTTGACTACTGGTTTTGCTGCCCAACTGCAACCATAGGCCCACCAGTAGATGTTTTACCATAAGCCTACAGAGGCAGTAGCTACACAGAGACCACAGCTTCTATGTAACCTTTTTCTGAACTCCCTCTTCATGGTTCCAGTTGGATAATAGACATGCTTGAAGTCTCAGATTTCTCTTTTAGCTTTAATTTTTCATTCACGCCAGCAATTCAGGAAAATTTCTTAGTGACTCTCTGATCTTTGACTATCCCTTCTAGAGCTTCATTTTTTCTATGTCTGCATTTGGGTAAGGTCTAGTTTCTACAACACACCTCTTATTCTCCTAAAACTCATAGTGGCTCTACTCTCTTGAGGTGACCATGACTAATGCAGTAATTGTTCCAAGAAATTATCTCATGGAAACAGAACCTTAAAGTTGGAGTTGGTTCTCTGATCTGACTAGACATAGGAGCATTGAAGACCTGATGTCACT
>NW_012109919.1:2651809-2667759 GCF_000951045.1 Mandrillus leucophaeus
CCCAACTACAACCATAGGTCCACCAGTAGATGTTTTACCATAAGCCTACAGAGGCAGTAGCTACACAGAGACCACAGCTTCTATGTAACCTTTTTGTGAACTCCCTCTTCATGGTTCCAGTTGGATAATAGACATGCTTGAAGTCTCAGATTTCTCTTTAAGCTTTAATTTTTCATTCACGCCAGCAATTCAGGAAAATTTCTTAGTGACTCTCTGATCTTTGACTATCCCTTCTAGAGCTTCATTTTTCTATGTCTGCATTTGGGTAAGGTCTAGTTTCTACAACACACCTCTTATTCTCCTAAAACTCACAGTGGCTGTACTCTCTTGAGGTGACCATGACTAATGCAGTAATTGTTCCAAGAAATGATCTCATGGAAACAGAACCTTAAAGTTGGAGTTGGTTCTCTGATCTGACTAGACATAGGAGCATTGAAGACCTGATGTCACTGATAAATGGGACACTGGTAGTCCCTGGCATGCACTGCCAAAACATTCTTTAGATTATTATCTATAATCAGCTGGAGGCAAGGGTCCTTTGAAGGCAAAGCTTTGGGCAAGTAACTAATAACAAATAATGTTTTAATGATGATAGAGAATACAATGTCTCCTGGTCTTGGTTGCACAGGATAACTTGAAGAAAGAAAAGGAAAAGTTCAAGTTTTAATTATCAGCTTATTGTCTAGATCAAGGACTAAAAAGCTTTTTTGGCTGCCCTAACATAAACTCTTATCCCCTGTAGCCACAATGGTAAGATTTCTGAAAAACAAACCTCAAAGCTAATCCTGATGGAGGCTGAATAACAATGCAAATTAAATTCACAACTTTTAAGAGTCTCAACTTAAAGCTAGGGCATTCATTGGGAAGAGGGAGAACCTATAAATTTAGGATGGAAACATATGGGGCAATTCCAGCGAAGCTGAAGGCATTACACTTTAAATTCTGGTAAGCCTCCATTGCCAGTAAAAGCAGCCATATTTTCTCCATCCAAGGAGGTGACGGATTTTCCTGAATAACCTGTAATAGACTTCACTTAGGTCACCATCTTCAGAGTACTGCTGATCTTCAGGATTTACCCTACTGTCTCTCATTATTGCTTCTGGACCTGAAACCATAGTCCAGTCCCCGAGGTCCTAGAGGTATAAGTACATGCACCAACAGAGTTGTAAGGCGTTGCCAATTTATATTAACAGAAACCTGGGAACAAGTTATAATATTGGTACATAAAAGTGTTGGATCAAGTTAGAAGGGATATAATGTTGAATCAGAAAAATTTATATTTTATTTTATTTTAATTTGAGACAGGGTTTCACTCTGTTGTCCAGTCTAGAGTACAGTGGTGCTATCATAGCTCACTGCAACCTTGAATTCCTGGGCTTATGAGATCCTCCTCCCTCAGCCTCCTGAGTAGTTGAGTACCACAGTCACTCACCACCATGTCCAGCTAAATTTTCTTTCTTTCTTTTTTTTTTTTTAAGAGATAGGGTCTTACCATGTTGCCCAGACTGGTCTCAAGCTCGTAGGCTCAAGTGATCCTCCTTCCTCAGCCTCCCAAAGTGTTGGGATTACAGATACGAGCCATCACACTTGGCCAGGAGAATATTTACTTAACAGAGGTGTAATAAGTAGAGAGTTTGGATTCAATGCATTGGAGCAAGTGGCTGGGACAGACTCTATTCAATTGCGCAATTGGTTGAATAGAGGCTGAACTAAATAGTAGTCTACACTATTAGGCTACTAGTAGGTAGGTAAGAATCCTGAACTTCCTTTACATACTGAAGAGAAGGCTCCTCAAGGCTTAGGATGATAGGGGTGCCTTTGTGTACTCTATGTAATCCTTCCTCACTTAACGCTAGCTAGATTACTATGCTACCCTGGAAAGTTCAGAAAACACTGCCTCTACCAATTTCTCAATGCATTGAGAGAGACACTGCTAAGAGAAGCATTGTCTTCAAGAATTCTGTGGTGGCTATTCTGTTTAGGCCAAGATTATGAGTGGAAAATGCTGCTACAGAACGGGACCCTTGAAGATGGGTTGCTTGGGAGACAGGGAGGGGCCAAGTGAAGACAACTACCAGAGACAGTTTGAGTGGTAATTCTAAATAGGCAACAGAGCAAGAGTAGTAATCAGAATGGTTTGACCTTCAGAGATCTTTCTGTTGGGTCAATTGACTGTAGTGTCTTTACAACTGAAACAGATGAGGAGTCTTCAAAAATCTTCCATATTTGTATAATCAAGCAAAGTTTTAGGTGTGTTAACAGAAGTTTCACTCAAATCACCACATTTTGAGAGTCTTGGTTCCTCAACTAGCATCCTTCAAATGGATACAAAGCTCAATCCTCATGAGAAAGAAACCTCCAACTCTGCCAGCAATTTATATAATATTCTTCCTTGTATTCCCATAAGGGACATCTAACCCTTAAACAGGGTAACTATGCATTGGGAAAGGGGACTTAATTCAGACTTTTCAGGGATTACTGGGTACTGGCTCTGTCATAAATTATTTCTGGAGTTCTCAGATATTGCTGTTGTCCACCCATCACATTAGGGATTTATAGAGACCAGGCAATTAATTAACAGAATTTTGATTCAGGCCAAGTGGGTCCTTCAACTTGGCCTTTCGTTATTTGCTCAGTTCCAAAATGAAAACTATAAACAGGCAGGTTTAATAACTGGCCAAATCTTTATATTATTTCAATGAGCTTTCTAGTAAGGACTATTATGGAAGCCTATAGTACAGCTTCTACCTACCAGAACAGTAATCCAAGAGCAGTATTGCTTTTATTTGATTATTTTGTTTATAGAGGAATTTCAGAGATTTAGTACTGCTATAAAGGACCTGAAAGATGTAGAGGTGAATTGCTATTGTATTCCTTTTCAACTTGCCTATTTGACCACATATACAAAATATGGATTTTAAAGAAGATAGGCAATTATCATAGACTTAATCTAATGATTATTTAAATTGCAGTTATTCTTGATTTACTGGAGCAAATCAATGTGTCTTCTTGCACCTAGTATGTGGTTACTGATTGGTAAAATGTGGTTTTTTTCACCCTCTATATCTGTTAATGAAGACTACTAGAAGCAGTTTGCTTCCATCTGGAAGGAACAACAATACACTTATACACTGTCTTATTTTAATTATTCAGCCCTCTATAATATTATCCAGCAACTAGAGAACTAGCTAGTAAATATTTTACACTTGCAGGCCACATAGAGTCTCTGTTCCATATTATTATTTGTATTTTTAAAACCCTTCAAATGTAAAAGCCATTTTTAACTCATAAGCCTTATAAAAACAAGTCACATGCCAGGTTTGGTTTATGGTTTATAGTTTTCTAACCCCTAATCCAATCTACAGGACCTCAATCATATCTCTATTATGTAAGACCCTGCATTAGCCCACTACATCTATAACATTATGTTGATTCGACCTTGTAAGCAGAAAGTTGTAATTAGACTAGAAATCTTAGTAAGGCACAAGTGTGCTAGAGGATGGAAAATAAATTCCACAAAAATGTAGTCCTACTTCCTTGGTGAAATTTCTAGGAATCTAATGGTCTTAGCATATAAACATATATCTTCCAAGGTAAGGGAAAATTGCTGCATTTGGGTCCTCTTACCACTATGGAAAAAAAAAAATGAGTTTCTTTGGATTTTGGAGGCAACATATACCAAATCTGGGCGTGCTAATCCAACCCATTTATCAAGTAGTCCATAAGACTACCAGTTTGAGTGGGGCCCAGGGTACAGATAATCCTCTAACTAGTTCAGGTTGCCAGGCGAGATGTTCTGGGATTTTGGCCCTTATGACAAAGCAGTTCTATTGGTGCTTTGAAGGGTCACTGGCAGAAGGGATGTTGTATAGAGCCATTGACAGCTTTTGTAGGTGAATGCCCTCAATTCACTATGCAACATGAATCATCAGAATTTTGAAACAAAACTTTGCCATCTTCCGTGTGTATTTACTCTTCTTTTGAGAAACAGCTCCTGTTTGCTACTAGGTCCTAGCAGAGACAAAACACTTGACTATGAATAACAGTATTACCAAGCCAGGTGACCTAGGCTACTGATTTTAAACTGCGTATTTTCTGATCCACACAGTCATAAAATTGACCCTGCACAACAGTACTCCATCATCAAACAGAAGTGATATATATAGGATTCAACATTAGTATCTCCTAAAGGCTTCTACTCCTGCTATATTCCCTTCTCTCTCTACCTCTCCTATGACATTATGGGGAGTTTCTGGTGAGCAAGTAAGAACAATATTCAGATCTCATTACAGAGGGTCTGCGTAAAATACTGGAACTAGCCAAAAACAATAACAACTGCAGTCCTGTAACCTTACTCAGGGGAGGTGCTGAAGGGCAGTGGTAAAGGAATATTTTTGCAGTGGGTGACATTGAGCCGTACACCTTTTTGTTTATTTTTCTCTGCAAAGAGAAGTGACCAGAGATATGGATCTCCACTGATTCATTTAAAGTAGTTAAAGGTCTGGCTGTGTGGTCAGGGAGTTAAAAGGAAATGATTGGAAAATAGGTAACAATGAAGCCTAGGAAGTGTTTCTTCTTCAGGCACAATATGGGAAGATACTTATATTCCATTTGAATTATCATGAAAAATCATCCACTTCAGAGGAGCTTGTCTTAAATAGATAGTCTGTTCTGTATATGTCAGTCAGGTCCTTCCCCCAGCCACTGCTGTCCTTTTCTGATGGACTCGTGACTATGGTAGAAGAACAGTGATTTTGCATAGGTTTATCTATGTGGGCTTCTACTTGCCAAGTTCAATCTAGTTGTAGCTACCTGCTTTTCAACAGAAAACAACAATAAATATCTGTTATGGCATCATTCCACGGGGAACAGTCAGCCTTCTCTGCTTTCTAACTTAACCTGAGACATTTTGCTTTGCATAGTACATCCTTCCAGTGTTAATGACTGGAAAATATTAATTTGCATTTTTAGCAATTCAACAGCTTGGGACAAGGGCCTATCTGAAATAATCTTAGTTAGTTTGAAGTCATTTAAATTGATTTTTTTTTTTTTTTTTTTTTTTTTTTTTGGTGAAGGAGTGATAGATTCTAATTCTTGTCCAAGACTGCGTATAAATACAACAAATAGTTTTCCTACATAGCCATGTGGATATTGCCATCAAGTCATTTAGCTATGCTCCATCATAACCTCATGATTTTGGCTAATGTTCTATAGAGAACAGAAAATAAGCAAGACCAGCTGATTTAAAGCTTTCTACTGTCTAGAGAGTGTCTTGCAGACCCTCAGGTATAATATTTATTCCCCTTCCCCATCATGATTTACTCTACAATTTATAATCACACTTGAACTGCCAGTTCTAAATCAAAGAGCATTTTTGAGATGGTAACACAATTCTGTAGAGGACTACTAAATCTCTCCCTTAAGCATACTTGAACTTTCCAGGACTCCTTGGGGAAGACTCATAAGAGGCAACACCATGGTATTCAAGTCACTCATGTGGGAATATTACGATTTTTGCTAATTGGACCATTAAAGCACAGGTTTCAATAAAATCTGAACTATTCCTTGAATAAACTTAAGTATGATAACTTAAAAGAAATACTTTTCATGCCGTATCCTGCAGAACTGAATCTATCATTTCATTCAGCCAGGCAATGAACAGATGCTGGACATGACTGACTAACACAAACCAATATTGGCTATCCTGTGTCCACTCACTGGACTGACCACCAAAATGAAGCATTTTTACTATTGAAGTTTCTAGACTAAGACTGCAGCATTGGTGAGTAAAAAAGAAATTAGAAATCTGTTTCTGAGATGAAGCCTCAAGGTTTGATGATAGAGAGGTGTGTAAAATCAGGGAGAGGAAGGAACTGAGGATGACATTATTGTCTGTCTCATTCTCTATAGCACCTTTGCTATGCTTCTATGGTGAACTTTCTTTCTACTCAACCTCGTGGTCAGAATTTATGCTACTATAATTCGTGGAAGAAGAAGGAACAGAGTCATACATCTGCAAACCTCTCCTTATTCTTTTCAACATTACTTTCCTTTTGAAACTTAGGAAATCCATGCTCAGAGTTGAAAAGCAAAGGTGCTGACAACTACATCTAAATTGAAAATAATTGGATGCTTGTGTGTCAAAGCACCAAGGCATAAAGCCAAGTATCTGAACATCAATGGAAAGGCAAGTGGGTCAGAAGATAACCTGTATATCCTGTATCCCTCTATGTCTCTTCTGAAGGCTCCTTTTGGAATACATGGTGTTCTCTTGTAACCCAATGAAGTCAAAGTCTCTTATTATAGTATGTTAATAGTGCTGGACAATTCAGACGAGACCCCTCGAATGGAAAGGAGTCATCTTTAAAGGCTTGAGAAAATGTAAGGACCTAAAATAAACCTTGGCAAATCCCTAGACTATAAAAGAAAATATTTGAAATATTCCTAAACCAAGTCCCTGAGCATAAGGATCTTTTCTAAGCTAATGAGAAGGTAAAGGCAATGATCTGACAAGCACAAATCAGTCACTTTGATGCAGTAATTAGATGACAAATTCTTACATGTAATTCTTACAGAAGAAATTTCAAAATTTCACTCAAGATTTATTCCCCAAAAGATATTGAAATAAAAGATGTTTATTAATATAGAAGTTAGTATTTTTAAATTAACATAGTATACATTTTTATTGGTGTGTAAAATAAATTTCTCAAGGGGTAAAAATATTTTATAATAAGAAGCTTCACTTTCTTTTCAGGCTTTTGATGACACTAAACTCTGGTATAATACATTTTGGACTCTGGGCACGGTGAAATGATTCTACACTCCACCCTGGGAAAACCAACTTTTAATAGAGTTATAGCAGGCAATGCTATTCCATCTAGATGAGATAGAGAATGGTTTGGAGTTAGTGAACTTGGTCAAAACTAAACTTAGTCATGTCCTAGTTATATAAATTCAGAAAAGGCATTTAACCTTTCTGAATATTAGTTTCTTCCTTCTTAAAATGGTAATCATAGTATCTATCATATTATTTGCTGTGATCATTAATTCCAGTAACCCACTTAAAGCAATAGTAAATGTTTAATATGCATTCATGTATTTTTCTTGCCTGATCTTCTTCTCTTTTTCTTTCATAAAAGAGTTGGTACTATATTAAACTGCAAGTAGCTGAACATCTAAAGTAACAATAGCTTAAACCATATAGAAGTTTATATTTTTATCTTCTGAAAATATAGGCAGTCCAGGGCTACTAAGGTACTTCTGTGATCACCAGCTGATGTCCTAATATAGCTCTCCAGCCCTCTCTATCACAGTTACATTTCAAGGGAAAGAGTTGGGGGATGACCATATACCCTTGCTCTAGCGACACTCCTTAGAATCCAGACTCAATGTGTCCGCTTGTATCTCACTGGGCAAGTCTTACTAACAAGACTTCTGTGATGGTTAATTGTATGCATTAACTTGACTGGCTTATGGAGTGCCCACATATTGGGTTAAACATTATTTCTGGGTGTGTATGTGATGGTGTTTCAGGAAGCAACTGGCAGATTGAGTAAAGCGGATGACCTCTCCAATGGGAGGGGCAGCATCTTACCATTGAGGCTCTGAACAGAACAAAAAGGCAGAGGAAAGGAGAATTCACTCTGCCTGGGTGCATGAGCTGGGATGCTGGTCTTTTCCTGCCGTCAAACTGGGACTTACACCATTGGCTTTCTGGTTTTTAGCTTTTGGTCTTGGACTAGAATTTACACTCAGTTCTCCTGGTTCTCAGGCCTTTGGCCCGATACTGGATCTATAACACCAACTTTTCTGGATCTTCTGCTTGGGGATGGTAGATCATCAGGCATTTCAGTTTCCATGATCCTGTGAGCCAATTCCTTATAATAAATCTCTCTTTCTTTCTATCTCTCTCTCTATATATAGATAGGTAGATATAAGTATATATCCTATAGGTACGTATGTGTATTTGTGTATAGGTATATTTATACACACATATACACACATATATGTATGTGTGTATCCTCTAGGTTCTGTTTCTCTGGGGAACTCAATATGGCTTCAAAGAAAGTTTAGAAATGTAGTCTTTATTCAGAGAGTCATATTTCCAACTAGAAACAGGTTTTTTTGTTTTGTTTTGTTTTGTTTTGTTTATAACAGATACTTAAAAGAAAAAATACAGAAAAATAGAGAATGGATAAGATTAAAAACTCTCAGCCTTTAATATACCTCCCTCTTATATTCTTCTCATACCACCCAAATGGAGTCAAGAATTCCAGTGGAATTACACCAAGTAGTCATTTTAAAGATTATAGTTGTATCTCTATAAAATCAAATTATTCTTTGATTCAGTGGACAAATTTTAGTGAAAGATTGACTGGAAAAGTTGCTTTGACATTATATAGAATGAGTCCAAAATGGAATTACATCATTTTTAGTAATCCAAATAGCAGATTAGTTTACTTGAGTCTATATTTGCACAGTCAACTGAGAAATTTAGAAAATAGTGAAGAGAAATGATTATAAAAGGCTTTATTTTTAGAAGAATGAGTTATTTTAATAAAATAATCACATCATTTTTTCACATACTTCTACCAAATGAAAAATAAAAAGCAAAAACTAAAAAATAGAAAGTAAGATGTGGCTTTGCAA
This sequence comes from Mandrillus leucophaeus, assembly GCF_000951045.1. Lineage (NCBI taxonomy): Eukaryota > Metazoa > Chordata > Mammalia > Primates > Cercopithecidae > Mandrillus > Mandrillus leucophaeus. The sequence continues at coordinate 2,660,459 of NW_012109919.1, forward strand.
GTAAGAATCCAATTAACAGATGAAAACCACCAGCTAAAGCAGTTTTCTGCTTTCATATGGAAGAAAATTGGCTGGATAATCAATTTAATTGTACATAAATGGGCCTGTTGGGAAGTAAAAATAAAGTTGGCAGAAATAGATTTTACTCAGGGGTTTGGGTATGTGAGTTAGAGGAACAGTGTTAGTTTGAAATGAAATTACACACACTTAAGTCTATAGATGTAACAGGTTTTCAACACTTCTATTTCTCTCTGTCTCTGTCTCTGTCTCTCTCTCCAGACATTTAGCTGGAAACTTTGAACTTTTATCATCTGCGTCCATACAATATGCAGCCTTTGACTCTTTGGAGTGAGCCTGATCAGGCCTGGAGTTAGGAGAGCTGGGCTCTAGACTGGATCTTCTCCAGGAAATTTGGCCTCGGGGTCTTCCCTGTGAGATGATGAAAGAGTAGATTATTTCGAGATGGTTGTTTCTGAAAAATCTTTCTAGCTCTAGGACTCTTCACCTCTGTGCCTGCATGACTTGAATTTCCTAACAATTTACCCAATGTTTGGTGTAGGAAAGATGCATTTTGTCGAAGTTGACCCAAGAGTGCTACGGCGTCTTTGCTTGGTGCGATCCCTTCTCACGTTTGAAAATCTTTTCCTGTCGTGAATGCAGTGTTGCTTTGAATGTGCAGGATTTCCCACTGCTGCCATTTAAATGATAACAGCAGGTTCAAGTGATTTGCAAATTGTCAGGAAAAAGACCTCAGACACCCCAGTTATTTTCAGTAACTGTAGATACACCCTTAGGCTAAAGCCACAACAGAATTTTAAATAAAGAGGGATAAATCCAAACTGACTACCTTCCCCACTTCTGACACTTTGAATGGTTAAGGACCCTCCAGCCTGGCTCCAGTTCCTGTTCTGTTAGAAACACCACATTACCTGCCGAGGGGTGCCCAAGAACTGTCGTATTCTAAGGAGAAAAATGTATTATAACATTTGCTTTAAATCTCAGTTATTAATCTCCTCTCCTAACTATCTGAAGGGCCTCTCTCCTCCCTCACCCCCAGTATATTCCAGATATTTTCAACACACTTAAGCACAATTTGGAATTCTTTTAATTGTTTTCATTTTTTATTTTTCTTTATGTTTGGGGATACATGTGCAGAACGTGCAGGTTTGTTACATAGGTATACATGCGCCGTGGTGGTTTGCTGCACCTATCAAACCTGTCATCTATGTTTTAAGCCCTGTATGCATTAGGTGTCTGTCCTAATGCTCTCCCTACCATTGCCCCCACTTCCTGAGAGGTCCCGGTGTGTGATGTTCCCATTTCTCTGTCCATGTGTTAAAATCTGACCCCTCTACCAGAATTTCACATATTAAAGGGAAGGGACCAAGCCTATTGCATTTGTCATTATTTTCCCTGATGCCCAATATGATGTTTGGCTCATAGTGGGTGCTTAATAACTATTCGCTGATTGAAATAATCAATAAATAGATGAATCCAAACTCAGAAGATAAGTCTATGTGAAGTAAAGCAAGTAGCATGGTTGGGGTTAATAATTAATCTATTTAATCAATGCTAGTGCATTATTCTGACATAGCAGTGACCTTATACCAGGCTGGGCAAATTTCTGCCCACCAGTAAGTTCTCATGTTAAATTTTGTTTCAAAGCACATCATTTTTCTTTCTGAGCTAATGTACTTTTTACTGTGTTATAGATTTTCTAAATGTATTCAAATTGTACCCAAGATGGCTCATTTTGTTATCAATTCCCCAAGTGCTGGCTCCCTAATCATTAACTAATTGTCTCTGTGCTCTATTGACAACTTGGCCACCTTCTTGCTAATTTTTGCTGACACGATGGAGGCCCCTAAGAACTGGGCTAACCTTTGGCTGTTCACACAAGAGCCACAGGTGGTAGAACAATCGATCAGACTGGCCCCTGTGTTCAGGAAAACCTAATCAGCGTTCCAAGTGATTTGTCTAATGAGGCACCATTAATTGACAATGGGCAGGTGGATGAAGAAGTTCCTTTACTGAGATTACAGTTTTGCTAAAATGGATCAGAGGCTTACAAGAACAAACGCATGAGTAAAAGCAGAACTAGTGATGGAGGTAAAGACTATGCTTTAGGCTAAGATAAGAAATGAAAGCTACTGATCACTTCATCAAACTTCTGGTCTTGAACACTTTATAAAAGATGGATGTGCTATAAATCAGCCACCACTAGTATTTCACAGTTATAACTTGTGAGATGATTACACACAAGATTAGGGATATTGGTATTTATTTATTTTTAAAAATAGCTGGGGCATGCTAGTGATATAGCTATGAAGGGAATGGCAAGAGCTAGTATTAAACTTTAAATATGATATGACCATTTAGCCTATGCAACCCAGGTATGCTTACACTTATATATGAGCCAGTGGTAACACTCATTCCCCCAACCTATATATGCTGAGTACTGGTATAATACAGGGCTGTCCTGATGTATGCAGATAATTGGGATGTGATGTACATACACATGGGTAAATATCAGTTAACAATGGAAATACAAGAATGTCTGCCCACTAGGAGTATGCCTTCTGAAGGTGAGAGAGAGAAGATTAACAGGAAAGATAATACATGAATAAACTACATAATGTTACTAAGAAAAGAGTAGTGTGAAAGGGATCAGAGTTGGGTGGGTGAAGGAGTATGGCAAATTTTTAAATTTTTAGAAAGGAGTTAAGGCAGTTAGGACAAGCTTCATGGAAACTTGAAGAAGTTGAAGAAATTACCCAAGATGGGAAAAGAGCAGGCCCAGAAGAGGGAACAGGCAGGCAGAGACTTTCTGTGGGAGCCAACTTGGCACATTGGAGTAACCTGTTGGGGAGATATAGCTGGAGTGGAGTGAGTAAGGAGAAAAGAGATGAGCTTAGAGAGTTAGGGGTGACCAATATGAATGAGAGGAGCACATCACAGTCTTTTGAACTATTGAAAGAACTCTGGATTTGGGGTGTAGAGTAATTACAAATCATGATAGAGAATTTTAACAGAGTCAATAAACTGATCTAAGATGTGTATGAAGAATTCTGGTTGCTGTATTGAGAATAGAGACTATGCACATCACTGCATGCTTTAATAATTTAAAATACATTGGGTTGGACATGCACCTGCATAATGATTCATTTGCACTAATTTAGAGTTCTTGGTATTCCTCTACTTGCTTGTTTTCTGGGAGGTTGTTGTGGAAAGGCTTTGACTGGCTTTAATAAATGAGCTTATTGTCTTTCACAAGTGCACCTGTCAAGGGAACACTAAGGGAGAGAAACCTGCACTGACAAATTACACCACTTAAAGTAACTAAATATTGGAGATCTGGTGTGAAAATTCCACGAATCTGCAGGACCATGGGAAAAGGAGCGCCCATTTTGGCTGAGCTGATCCTGCTACTAGTTTCTAAAACCAAATAAATAATCTGGCATCTAATATCCAAAAAGGAATAAACTTAGTGGACAATTCAGTTTCATGAAAGTTTCTCTGTCCTTGGCTACCCAGCCCACCTTGGGACTGAAGTGCAGCATCAGGGCTTTTGTATGCTATGGGGACACCACATAGCTATTTCTCATTGCACATACCCTTGGGAAAAAATTAGGAAGAATGTAAAAATTACCATTATTTTTGCTACCCAGGAAAGAATATTGTTTACATATTTTTATGTCTCCTTCCAGATTTTAAAAACAATTGAGTTCTGTATTATTCTGGACCAGTTTATAAGAGCCTTAAACTTAACATGCGTGCATTAAGTGAACACTGGTTCAATGTGTATGCCGTACAATATTTTATATCTCACTGCCCCATCATGCTCTTATGAGGTTATTAAAAGCACTTTATAAATATAATTGTGATTAGTTACACTTACTGGTCCATTACATGGAGGCAGTACAGTGCAATGGTAAGCACACTGCCTCTGGAATAAGACATGTCTGGTTTGAGTCCTGAACCAGCCAGGATTTGCTGGGTTTGTTAGGATAGTCATGTAATGTTTCTGAGCTTCCATTTCCTCATCTTCAAAACGAGGAATATCATAATATTTACTTCATAGGGTTTTTTAGGAGGTTTGAGATCATGTAAGTAAACCATTTGGCAAATTTCCAGACAACTAACAATCATTTAGTAAATAAATGATAGTTTTATCATTATTTTATTTACCTGTAAACATTAACTATTGTATAGTTGTTTACTGTTAAAATAATTCCACAATGAATATTGCAATACTCTGTTCTCATGCTGCTAATAAAGATATACCTAAGACTGGGTAATTTAATTTATAAAGGAAAGAGGTTTAATGGACTCATAATTCCACATGACTGGGGAGGCGTCACTATCATGGTGGAAGATGAAGGAGGAGCAAAAAGATGTTTTACATGGCAGCAGGCAAGAGCAAGGTAGTGCAGAGGGACTCTCCTTTATACAACCATCAGATCTTGTGAGACTTATTCACTCCCATGAGAAGAGCATGGGAAAGACCTGCCCCCATGATTCAATTACCTCCCACTGGTTCCCTCCATGACATGTGGGAGCTATGGGAGCTACAATTCAAGATGAGATTTGGGTGGAGACACAGACAAACCATATCAAATGTATTTGTGGTAAAGTTTGTTCTCATTTATAATTCTTTCTATGAGGGTTAATCCTTATAATTAGTGGATAAGAGAATCTATCTATCTATGAAATTTTAATCATTGCGATTGGCATTGAGTATCATAGTCTTTATTTGCAATGTTAGAGAAAACAAACAACTTTAAACTATTATCTTGTTATTGCTTTAGTTTACATGTATTTCCTACATTAATAGTACAAAACCAACTTTTGTTTTTCTTAGCCATTTTTGTGGATTGCCTTTCCATGTGCCTTGCACTTTATTCTATGGTGGGATGGGGTGGGAAGAACTGTTATTATTTTTTCCTACAGATATAAGTGGATTTTAAAATTATTTCTGAAAGATCATTTCAAAATATGAAATTTATATTTAAATATTTTACAGCAGATCATTTTACTTTCTATGATTGTTAATGTTAAATTGTTAAATGGAGGTGAATTACTTTTTCTTTTTTCTCTCTTTGGAGACTTCACTTGTAAAAAACTTCTAAAGGTTAGCTCTCAACACTTTTTAAAATAATGTTTATTATACCATACATTGATTCAATTAATACAGACATAGAATTATACACCAGGTCTGAGTGCCACTAATATTCCCTGTTGGGGGCACTCCCAAGATGGTCGAATAGGAACAGCTCCAGCCTCCAGCTCCCAATGTGAGTGACACAGAAGATGGGTGATTTCTGCATTTTCAACTGAGGTACCGGATTCATCTCACTGGGGCGTGTCGAACAGTTGGTGCTGGTCCACGTGTGCAGCCCAACCAGTGAGAGCTGAAGCAGGGTGAGGCATCGCCTCACCTGGGAAGCGCAAGGGGGAAGGGAATTCCTTTTCCTAGCCAAAGGAAATTGATACACACAACACCTGGAAAATCGGGTAACTCCCACCCTAACACTGCACTTTACCAAGGGTCTTAGCAAACTGCACACCAGGAGATTATATTTCACACCTGGCCCAGAGGTTCCCATGCCCATGGAGCCTCCCTCATTGCTAGCACAGCAGTCTGAAATCTAACTGCAAGGTGGCAGTGAGGCTGAGGGAGAGGCTTCTGCCATTGCTGAGACTTAAGTAGGTAAACAAAGCTGCTGGGAAGCTCGAATTGGGTGGAGCCCACCACAGCACAAGGAGGCCTGCCTGCCTCTGTAGACTCCACCTCTGGGGACAGGGCATAGCTAAACAAAAAGCAGCAGAAACCTCGGCAGAGGTAAATGTCCCTGTCTGACAGCTTTGAAGAGAGCAGTGGATCTCCCAGCACGGAGATTGAGATATGAGAACAGTTAGACTGCCTGCTCAAGTGGGTCCCTGACCCCTGAGTAGCCCAACTGGGAGACATCCCCCACTAGGTGCAGACTAACACGCCTCACACAGCTGGGTACACCCCTGAGACGAAGCTTCCAGAGCAAGAATCAGACAGCAACACTCGCTGTTCATCAATATTCTATCTTCTGCACCCTCTGTTGCTGATACCCAGGCAAACAGGGTCTGGAGTGGACCTCAAGCAAACTCCAACAGACCTGCAGCTGAGGGTCCTGACTGTTAGAAGGAAAACTAACAAACAGAAAGGACACCCACACCAAAACCCCATCAGGATGTCACCATCATCAAAGACCAAAGGCAGATAAAACCACAAAAATGGGGAAAAAGTAGTGCAGAACAGCTGGAAATTCAAAAACTCAGAGCGCATCTCCCCCTCCAAAGGAACGCAGCTCATTGCCAGCAATGGAACAAAGCTCGATGGAGAATGACTTTGAGGAGTTGAGGGAAGAAGGCTTCAGCTGATCAAACTTATCAGAGCTAAAAGAGGAACTATGTAACCAGTGCAAAGAAACTAAAAACCTTGAAAAAAGATTTGACGAATGGCTAACTACAATAACCAATGTAGAGAAGTCCTTAAAAGAACTGATAGAGATGAAAACCATAACATGGGAACTACATGACAAATGCACAAGCTTCAGTAACCAACTCGATCAACTGGAAGAAAGAGTATCAGCGATTGAAGATCAAAAGAATGAAATGAAGCGAGAAGAGAAGTGTAGAGAAAAAAGAGTAGAAAGAAATGAACAAAGCCTCCAAGAGATATGGGATTATGTGAAAAGAACAAATCTACGTCTGATTGGTGTGCCTGAAAGTGAAGGGGAAAATGGAACCAAGTTGGAAAACACTGCAGGATATCATCCAGGAGAACTTCCCCAACCTAGTAAGGTAGGCCAACATTCAAATTCAGGAAATACAGAGAACACCACAAAGATACTCCTTGAGAAGAGCAATTCCAAGATACATAATTGTTGGATTCACCAAAGTTGAAAGGAAGGAAAAAATGTTAAGGGCAACCAGAGAGAAAGGTCAGGTTACCCACAAAGGGAAGCCCATCAGACTAACAGCAGATCTCTCAGCAGAAACTCTCCAAGCCAGAAGAGAGTGGGGGCTAATATTCAACATTCTTAAAGAAAAGAATTTTAAACCCAGAATGTCATATCCAGCCAAACTAATTTTCATAAGTGAAGGAGAAATAAAATTCTTTACAGATAAGCAAATGCTTAGAAATTTTGTCACCACCAGACCTGCCCTACAAGAGATCCTGAAGGAAGCACTAAACATGGAAATGAACAACAGGTACCAGCCATTGCAAAAACATGCCAAAATGTAAAGTCCATCGATGCTAG
>NW_012109919.1:2673069-2722107 GCF_000951045.1 Mandrillus leucophaeus
GATGCAACTGGAAACCATCATTCTCAGCAAACTATCGCAAGAACAGAAAATCAAATACCGCATGTTCTCACTCATAGGGGGGAATTGAACAATGAGGTCACTTGAACACAGGAAGGGGAACATCACACCCCGGGTCCTATTGAGGGTAAGGGGTAGAGGGGAGGGGTAGCATTAGGAGATATACCTAATGTAAATGACGAGTTAATGGGTGCAGCACACCAACATGGCACATGTATACATATGTAACAAACCTGCGTGTTGTGCATATGTACACTAGAACTTAAAGTATAATAAAAATATATATATTCACTGCTAGTAACACAGAACATCAAGTACTGTAAGATATCAACAGTGTAATGGAAAAAATAATCAGAGAGAAGGAATTAAATCTATGCACATCTTGGTCTCGTGGTGTCTGTACTAGAAAGGGTGACTTCTTGATAATACCTCCATATTCTTGGAAATTATTATTTTGTTGTTTTCTTATGTATTCTGCACTATTCATTTAATTCAAATATTTTTAAAATAACACTGCAATCAAATTTCAATAGAATGACAAAATATGATGATATGGAATTTAGTAAGTTTTTATTGCATTTAAGAGAAAAAAAGAGACTAGTGGCTAGATTCAATATATAAATAATTTTTAATTCTGTTCCAATCTATCCCTGTCCCAAGTGAACCTACACTTGTGCCATCACCACTTTATGATTCCCAAGCATTTGGCTAACTATCAGCTTGGAAGGGCAAATAAACATCTTGTTCCTGTCCCCAGTAAGGTAAAAGACCTAGTGTTGTCAAAATTTTCAGTCCCTACTTTATTTTTTCTATGTTTTTTTTTTCCAACTTTTATTTTAAGTTCAGGGGTACATGTGCAGGGTGTGCAGCTTTGTTACATAGGTAAATGTGTGCCATAGTGGCTTACTGCACAGATCATCCCATCACCCAGGTATTAAGCCCAGAATCTATTAGCTATTCTTCCTGATGTTCTCCCTACCCCTAGCCCCTGACAGGTGCCCAGTATGTGTTTTTCCCCTGATGTGTCCATGTGTTCTCATCCATCAGCTCCCACTTATAGGTGAGAATATGTGGTGTTTGGTTTTCTGTTCCTGCATTAGTTTGCTGAAGATAATGGCTTCCAATTCCATCCATGTCCCCGCACAGGACAGGACCTTGTTCCGTTTTTTACAACTGCATAGTATTTCATGGTGTATATGTCCCATATTTTCTCTATCCAGTCTATCACTGATGTAACCCCCACTTTAAACAGAAAAGTCAGCTTTATCACCACTTCTGTGAGGTGCTGTAAGAAGACAAGAGCTTGGGCTGGAAGATCCACTTGACTCATCAGTGGCACCCAAATATGGGAGAAGCAGGTCAACCTGTGATACTGCTGCTCGGCAACAAAAACTCAGATCCAGAGTGGCCAGTCGTGGTGGCTCACGACTGTAATCCCAGTACTTTGGGAGGCCGAGGCGGGCGGATCACAAGGTCAGATGAGACCATCCTGGCTAACAAGGTGAAACCCCATCTCTACTAAAAATGCAAAAAAAAATTAGCCAGGCATGGTGGCGGGCGCCAGCAGTCCAAGCTACTCGGGAGGCTGAGGCAGGAGAATGGCGTGAACTTGGGAGACGGAGCTTGCAGTGAGCCGAGATTGCGCCACTGCACTCCAGACTGGGAGACAGAGCGAGACTCCGTCTCAAAAAATGAAAAATAAAAAATAAAAATCCAGATCCAGATAATCCACATGAGATTATTCTATTCTGCTGTTTGCATTTGAATTATTGTTTTTATCTTGGCCAAATTTTTCAGTATCTTCACTTATAACACAGAGAATAATATTAGTAACTTCCCTTAAGTGGTTTTGTGAAGAGTAAATGAGTTAATATGTGCAAAGCACTATGAAGAGTAACTAGTGCATTGTAAGCATTCGGTTAGTTCCATTGTCAGAGTATTATTATTGTTTATTATTGTTGTTATCTTGACTTTGGCTTTGTGTTAAATGTAAATTCATTTTTTCCTCACTGATTCGTTATTCCCAGTTATTCAAAGATTTGAATTCTATTTATTTAGACAATCAATCAATACGAAATCTATTAGAAAATTCACAGTTTTTATTGAACTGTGTTGTCTTTTTGGTAGCCTCAGCATAGATTTATTAATAGATACAATCCTATTATAATTTAGTGTTATTTACTTAACACTCAATTAAATACCTAAATTTGAAATATAATTAATTTATGCCTTAGAAAGAATCTTTTGTTATACATAACAATATTAATAACACCACTGAGACTGGATAGCTACTCTAGATGTTGTGAAGTTTTAAGTAATTCCTTCTGGGGATAAAGATCTTAAATGACTGGACTTCAGATCAATAATTTGGCTATTGTCCAGCAAAGACTAGGTATATTTAATTAAGAAGAGAAAATAAAACTGAGTGGATTTATAAAATAATGAAATATCCTGAAACTCAAGGTTAAAAAATTAGCAAACATAATGAAAAAATAATTTTTGGCCTAAATATTATTGCTGATTGCTTTAAGTGGACATCAGGTCTAAGCCTTGAATAGCATCTTTTGCATGGACTCTTCATTGAGTTTGACAAAGGGCCGTATTAGTTTTTATTATTAATTTACTGCTAAGAGTCAAACTAAGTTTCCGGTGTTTTACTAGAACCCCATATAAGTTATATTTTACTTCCTATCCTTGATATTTCTCATTTTACCAAAAGGATAATTTACCTCTTCTCTCACAATTTATTTTCCAATCACCTGCTCACCCTGAGTCACAGCCATGAGAATTTGGTTAAAAACGTTTACAGTGCAATATCTTTACCAAACCATTGACAAGAAGATTCCTCTGTAGTCCCCTTTGTTGCTATTCTGAGATGACATCTATTTGTTTCTATCCCTGGGTTTCCATGGAAATAATTTATAATTATTGTCAAAGATGGACAGTCCACACACATTTTAAATAAGAAGAGTATAGCAACTTTTTGTTAAAAAGACTAGTTCTGTCATTGTCTCTGAGAGCCTAGTTCTAAGCAGCAGTCCATGATATTGCAGTTCAATAATGGGTACCATTAGCATTAAACTTCCATGAATGTTTTCAAGAATATTTAAAAATGTAATCTATCTTTTTGAAACTCTCTGGTTTTCTTTCACTTCTCTAACAAACCTAATATTGCACAAACTGGGAAACTATTGCATATATTTATATTTTATTTTCATTATGCACTATAAATCAGACCATAACTAAACACAAACTCAACAAACATGTTTATATTGGGTAATCAGTTGCTTTCTCTTTTGAATAATATCCACTTGGTAGAATATACTGGACAGAATACAATCAGTTATCTTCATATAGACCAACAAATACCTATATTCAAAATTATATAAGATTTCCCCAACAGTAGGTGTGTATATCCATGTGTGGTCACAAAATTTTTTAGGTGCACTTGATCACTTCAATTCCTTTTTATGTAACATTTTGGGAGACCTGTGAAATTGACTCATATTTAGAGATGCCATTCTAATTTTTTTCAGTTGTGCAGAATCTCCATATGTAGACAATTGTGGCAAAACTTAAAATCACATGGTAATGATGAATTTTTTGGCTTAGCCATTTTCCTGAGTACTTGGTGATAACAAAATGTTGCACATGTACTCACCAAGAAAATATTGTGCTTACTCAAAAAGTTGTTCTCTTCTGCAGTAAAAGAAGACAAATTAGATTTCCTTAGAATTTACTACTCATAACATTCCAGTCTCTCTCCCACAATATGCTATAATTAATGTAAATTGAATTTTAAGGCATTGCTCTTTTAGGAAGCTGATAACATAGAAGAGTAACCAACTCAACCTGGCTTTCTCAAGACTGTACTGTTTTTAGAACAGAGAATTCCACACATATCCCAGAAAACCCCAAATCCAGGCAAAAAGGTGATTGGTCATCCTATATTATACTTAGAAGTTCTATTATCTGTCTCTTTATCTCTCTGTCTATCTCCCTAGCATGTTTTTACAGTGTGTGTGTGTGTGTGTATGTATGTATGTGTGTGTGTGTATATATATATATATGATTGTCTTAACACTTATGGCTTATTTTTATTTTAAAGGATAGCAAGTGTGAGAACTCTACAATTCATGCTGTGCTTCTAACCTGATTACTTTTTCGTGAAGAGTTTCCTTTAAAAGGAGACTCTGAATTCAGTTAACCTCAGAAGCACACCATGCAGGACAAGACCTGAAGCTGGCCTGACATTCTCCTGCCCCTGGAACCCTGTAGGTGGAGCCCTCTGCTAATTCCTAGGGTCTCCCACACAGATTGACTTCTTTAGGGTTTATGATGATTGATTATGGTGGTTTCTTCATTACTTTAAACCTAATCAGTGCTTGGAGTAATTTGAGTAATGATTGCTCATTATTGGCAATTGTGAAGTTTAAGTCTTTCTTGATTTTGCATCACAGGCAGCCAGTCGAGAAATACTGGGAAACATCCCAGTTCACACACATCTTTGAGAAGAGATGGGACTAAATGATTCACAAAGCTCAGTGATGGACAGGAAGTCATGGAGGTTTTGAAGAAGTTATATTACATATTTTCTTGGCAGGAAACAATGACATTTCCCACTAGATCAAATGTGATAACCAAAGAGACAGTTCTTACTGGATTTGAAAGCCATTCAGCCTTTTACTGAAATTCCCAAGTTCAATAAATCATGCTATTTCATATCATATTGTTACATCACTCTGTCTTATAAATGAAGATCTATGATTCTCCAACCAATTTGCTATTGTTGAAAAAAGATAATTAATGATACTAACATATAAACCAATGCTGGTTTACATTACAGCTGATTAGATAGTGAGTTTTTAAGGTGTTTCCCAACCTCTCTTCAGTTAAATCAAGTTTAAAAGTAAGTTTGCTTGTATTGGTTGATTGATTTACAGCCTGAAAATTGGCTACACAAAAGGGAAACATTTTAGGCTGTTCAGCAAATAAATAATTTACAAAGTCATTGGATACCTAAGGATATTACACATAGTGGATTTATTAAATTATGTTCCAATAATGTTTGAAGACCTGTGTAATCGCAAGAGAAAAAAAATTTTGAGACTGTATTCAAAACGTAAAATTACACATAATGCTGCTGGTTTGTCTTGTGTGTATACGGATGATGGGGCTAACATTCTAATAGTTGTAATGGCTTTTACAATTTTAGACCACCATAAACAGAGCTATCATACCTTAGAAAATTTCTCTATTTGATCTTTTCATTTAAAGTATGTCTGTTTTTATGTCTAAAGTGTGTATTAGGAAAATTTTCAAAAATTCCTTTAAAGATATAGAAGCACATTTGAACGCATGTTTTTGGATAGGATATTGAGAAAGATGTCATTTCTTCCGAGGTAAAATTAGGAATTTAAGCCAATCTCAATTCAAAACCGTAATTTCATTCTAGTGATAGATTTGTTGTAAATTTTGTGTTAAAGAATAGGAAAGCAAAAAGATAAAAATGGAAGGGAGGCCAAGTTTTCACAGGCATCAAAACATCCTATAAAGCGAGGTTTACAATTAAAGCAGTATGGAAATGCTATACTGATAAATACACAATGAAAGAAAGAAAATAGGAAATTGAGACAGAAACTTAATTGCATATAGAGATTTATTGCAAAATAAAATGTGGCATCAAAATTAAGTAGAAGAAGATGGACATTTTCACAAAATGTCTTAGGATATCTAGAAAGCTTTTTGGATTAGATCAATTTCTCAAAATGTATGCCAGGGTGAATTCTAAGTGAATAGTCTACTAGAGGAAAACATGGTTGAATTTCTTTATAACATGACCGGGGGATAAATTTTTATAACTACAACTTTAAATCCAAAAACAATGAGGAAAGATTGATGAATTTGCTTACTATAAACACACACACACACGGCAAAGTGAAAAAGTGAATACCAAACATATCCTAGAGTTCACCTCACTAATACATAAATTATATGTGTGTATGTGTGTGTAGATATATGTGTGTGTATATATGTTATATATGTGAATTATATTAAATGTATATAATTTATAAACATATAAATGGAAATTAAAATGACCAATTACCCTAACAATGGGCTAGTAATATGAATAAAAAGTTCACAGAATAAGAAATGCAAATAGTCCTAAGCCATATAAAAATATGTTCATACTAAATGAATATTAAAACTAAATTGAGATATTTTTGACTCATAAGATTAGCAAAAATCAAAAAGTTTGAAAATACTCTCTGCTGAAGGGGCTGATGGTAAATAGTCACTCTTATACTTTGACTGTGAAAATGTAAAATGTTCAGCTTGTATAAAGAGACATTGGCAACATCTAGCAAAATTCCATAAGCATTTGCCCTTTGACCCAGCAATTCCAATTCTCAGAATCTATGCATCAGCCATAAAACAAAACAAAACAAAACAAAACACAAACCAAACACTCACAAGGCAATTCAATTTAGCACTAGGTAGTACTATTTGTGTGTGTGTGTGTGTGTGTGCGTGCACACATGTTTGTGCATTTGTGTGGTTGTGAATATGCAGAAACATGTTTACACTGAGAAGGACCAGCTCTCCCATCAGGTGACATCTAGTTAAAAAAATCAACTCTGATTTAAGTGTGAACATACCAACTTTGTGGAGATACTTCCACTGGTTTAAAAATTATTTTTTTTCAACTCTAACTTTAGGTTTAGGAGGTAAATGTCCAGGATTGTTAGGTAAGTAAGTTATATCTCACTGGGGTTTGGGGTGCAAGTGCTTTCTTCACCCAAGTAGTGAGCATAGTAACAGATAGGTTGTTTCTCTACCCTCTACCTCCTTCTACCCTCCCCACTCAAGTAGGCTCCAGTGCCTGTTAGTCCCGTCTTTGAGTCCATGAGTACCCAATGTTTAGTTCCCAATTATAAGTGAGAACATGCAATATTTGCTTTTCTGTTCCTGCATTAATTGACTTAGGATCATGGCCTCTAGCTGCATCCATGTTGCTGCAAAGGACATTACTTCTTTTTCAGGGTGGTGTAGTATCCACGGTCTATATGTACCACATTTTCTATATCCAGTCCACTGTGGATGGGTACCTAAGTAGATGCTATGTTTTTGTTATTTAGAATAGTACTGCAGTGAGCATACAAGTACAAGCATTCTTTACCCAATTTATATTCCTTTGGGCATATACCCAGTAATGGGATTGCTGGGTCCAGTGGTAGTTCTAAGTTCTTTGAGAAATCTCTGCACAGCCTTTGATAGTGGCTGAACTAATTTACATTCCCATCAGCAGTGTATAACCATTCCGTTTTCTTGCCAACATCCGTTATTTCTTGATTCTTTAATAATACTCTTTCTGACTGGTTTGAGATGGTATCTCATTGTTGTTTTTATTTGCATTTCTCTAATGATTAGTGATGTTGAGCATTTTTTCATATGCTTGTTGACCATGTGTATGTCTGCTTTGGAGAAGTGTCTGTTCATGTCCTTTGCACATTTTTAAATTGGGTTGTTTTTTAGCTAACCTCATAACAAATGAGCAAAAGTTGGAAGCATTCCCCTTGAGAAATGGAACAAGACAAGGATGCCCATTCTCACCATTCTTATTCAACATAGTACTGGACATCCTAGTCAGAGCAATCAGGCAAGAGAAAGAAATATAAGATACCCAAATAGGAAGGGAGGAAGTCAAACTATCTCTCTGTATGGGAGATATGATTCTATGCCTAGAAAACATCATAGTCTCTGCCTGAAGCCTCAAAGAACTGATAAACAACTTCAGTAAAGTTTTAGGATACAAAATCAGTGAATAAAATTCTATAGCATTTCTATACACCATGTACATATACAACAATGTCCAAGATGAGAGCCAAATCAAGAATGCAATCCCATTCATATTAGCCAGACAAAAAATAAAATACCTAGGAATACACGTAACCAGGAATTGAAATATTTTTACAACGAGAATTACAAAACATTGCTGCAAGAAATTAGAGATGACACAAACAAATGGAAAAACATTCCATGTTCATAGATATGAAGAACTAATATTGTTAAGATGGCCAAACTACCCAAAGAAATGTGTATATTCAATGCTATTCCTATCAAAATACCAATGTCACTTTCCACAATTAAAAAAACTAGTCTAAAATTCATGTAAAACCAAAAAAGTATCTGAATAGCTTAAGCAATCCTAGGGAAAAAGAATAAAACCAGAGGCATCATGCTACCCATCTTTAAACTGTACTACGAGACTATAGTAACCAACACAGCAAGGTACTGATTAAAAAAAAACAAAAAAAAACAAAAAAAAACAACAGACACGCAGACCAGTGGAACAGAATAGAAAACCCAGAAATAAAGCTGTATACCTGCATCTATCTGATCTTCAACAAAGTTGACAATAATCAACAATGGCAAAAGGACTCCCTATTGAATAAATGATGCTGAGATATACTGGCTAGCCATATGCAGAAGATTGAAACTGAACCCCTGTTTTTCACCATATTAAAAAAAACAACTCAAGATGGATTAAAAACTTAAATGGAAAACATAAAACTATAAAAATCCTAGAAGAAGGCTGGGCGCGGTGGCTCAAGCCTGTAATCCCAGCACTTTGGGAGGCCGAGACGGGTGGATCACAAGGTCAGGAGATCGAGACCATCCTGGCTAACACAGTGAAACCCCGTCTCTACTAAAAAATACAAAAAACTAGCCGGGCGAGGTGGCGGGCGCCTGTAATCCCAGCTACTACTCGGAGGCTGAGGCAGAAGAATGGTGTAAACCCGGGAGGCGGAGCTTGCAGTGAGCTGAGATCTGGCCACTGCACTCCAGCCTGGGTGACAGAGCGAGACTCCGTCTCAAAAAAAAAAAAAAAAAAATCCTAGAAGAAAACCTAAGAAATACCATTGTGGACATAGGCCTTGACAAAGATTTCAAAGCAAAGTCTCTAAAAGCAATTGCAACAAAAATGAAGATAGTCAAGCGAGACCTAATTAAACTAAAATGCTTCTGCACAGCAAAAGAAACTATCAAGAAAGTAAACAGACAAACCAGAAAAAAAATGCCAACTATGCATCCAACAAAGGTCTAATATTTAGAATCTATAAAGAACCTAGGGAAATCAACAGGTAAAAGTAGTTTTGCTTGTATTATTCAATTTAACTGAACGTTATTTCTTTATTTTTAATTTCTTTTGAGTGACATAAAATTCACATACATAAAATTTACCATTTTAAGGTATGCAATTCAGTGTCAATTAATACATTTAAAATGTTAGGCAACTCTCACCTGTGTTTAGTTCCAAAACCTTTTAGCACCCCCAAAATAAATCCCTTACCCATTAATCAGCCACTCCCTACTGAGAGTTTTAAAAACTAAAAGAAAGAAAACTGAGCTGGAAAGAGTTTGTTGCTGGAGATCATTCAGTTCCTATGTGCTGACTTCTCATAAGTAAAGAACAAATGTTTGTGTGGATCTTTACCATCACTCCTGTATAGGCGAAGTCAGGCAGTTTCTTTAAGATTGTATCATTTAGTGTGCTCAGGAACTTGATAGGCTGGGTTCAAACCCTATTTTTGTCTCTCATTAACTCTGTCATCTTGGACAGATTGTTGGGTCTCTCTGAACTTCTATTCTTTATCTGTAGAACAGAAATAATTACAAGCAGAAAGACAGAGGTGAATCACATTATTTCATCTGTATGAGCAGCAAGAAAGAAATATTAACAGAAGAGTTTATTCATGAGACACTTTCTTCTTTCTTTTCCTCCTTTCATGTGGCATCTATATTGGCTTCATGTATCTACATGAAGACACCTCCAACACTTCACCTTATATATCCCACTTATTGTTTACTGACTTAAACAAGTATCTGACTCTCTCTAGTGAATTACCATACTTTCCAGGGTAAGGACTATATTTTACTTATCTGTAAAATCACAAGTGCCCTGAGTAGCAGCCAAATATTTTAAAATAAGACAGTGCATCTTCGAATGACCTAATACCCAATTCATTTTATTCTGGTAACAAGGAGAATAAACGTATTAGGCAGAGACCATGTAATACCACTTTGTTTTCTGGAAAGCAGTTCAGTTATTGCATGAAATTTTGTTTAAAAAGAGGGCTGAAGCACCCATTGATCTGCACTGCCTTTTTAAGCATATGAGGTATGTGCAGAAGCAAAGTCAGGACCACTAACCCTGAATGTCTGAGTTGACACCTAACAACCAAAAGCCTGATATCAGCAATATGCCGAGTGACTCCTAGAAAGAGTTCCAGAGGCAGTCCCGCTGCTTGTTACAGGCTACAATTTGTTCAACATAGATTAGGGCAACTAAGATGAATGAAAAAATAAATAAATAAATATACAGAGTGCAATGGCTCATGCCTTTAATACTAACACTTTGGAAGGCCTAGGTGGGAGGATAGCTTGAGGCCAGGAGTTCAAGGCTGCAGTGAACTATAATTACACCATGGCACTCCAGCCACAGAGATGGAGGAAAAGCCTGTCTCAAAAAAAAGACTCTTTTTTTGGTAATATTTTATTTTTGAAAAATAAAACAATACATTATTCTCACATTTTATAATGATAATAGAATATTTTTATCATTTGACTATAGGACAGACATTGCAAGTAAACACATAAACAACTTTCTGACTGAAACATTCAAGTACTTACTTTATATTTTTCAGTTATATACAATGAGGGCAAGAAAGTGAAAAGCAAAAGTTCTATCTCTGCTGTTTGCATGGAGATAAGTCAAGTTCTAGAGGTATATTATATTTTATTTTACTTTTGAATTGACAGATAATAATTGTACATATTCATGGGGTACATAGTGATGTTTCCATATGTAAAATGTATAGTGTTCAGATCAGGGTTATTAGAATTCCATTATTTCAAACATTTATCATGTATTTATGTTGGGAACACTCAATATCCTTCTACCTATTTGAAATCATATATTATTATTGACTATAGTCATTGCACAGTGGTGTAGAACACTAAAACTTACCTATATTTAGAGCTTAGCAAACATTAGAATTAAAGTTATCATAATACATAAAAATCTCTCCTCTCAATTTAGAATCTTTTAAAAGTTCACTCTGTGAAGTTTTAATAAAATATTAACACTAATAATAATTAGCATTTAAATTACATTATAACCTTAATAAGTTTTATCTCTATTATCTAATTAGATCTTCACCAAAACTCTGTAAAGTATTTCTACCATCATCCACTCTTTTATATCTGAAAAAACTTGGTTTAAGTAAGTACATTCCTCATGGCAAGGCACTTAGCTAGTCATAATAAAACCTAAATTTAAAGCCAGTTCTGACTCCAAATATTTTATCTTATTTTAAAAACCATACTATTCATTCTCAAATTTCTAAGTGGTTCAAGCATTTAAGTTTACTAATGGTGGAGCCTGTTATCATATCACTTATAAAGAACAGTGTGAAAGATTCTGGGGAGATGGCAATGTAGGAAGCACCAGGAATCTGCCCCCATACTTAAACAGTAATTACACTAACATAATCTGTCTGCTGTAACTACTTTGGAACTCTGGAGTCTATTGAAGGCTTTCAATTTCCAGGGAAAGGCTTGCACTGTAAATTGTGGTTAATTTCAGTAAAGTTCAGCTCTTAGCACAGTGGTAGCTACTTATCTAACTCCAGACCCATAACAGGTAGCTGTCCATGTATTCCTGGAGCAACTTGCACAGTTTGCAAGAACCAAAGTGGGCAAAGAGGGCCATACCCTCCAAAGTTGGGAATCTGTGCTTTGATCAGTTATTGCTTCTTATGATCAAAGAGGTACAGACAAAAAGAGAGGTGGTTGTTGTTGCACCTACCCTCATTGTGGCAAGCCCCTTCCCCTCCTGCTGAAGTGACTTTCGGGGATTTAAAAGCCCAGTGCCCTTTCCACCCCTTCATTTTTCTATTTTTTTCCTTTTTTTAGGATCCAGGCTTTAAGGATTTAGACATCTAAAGGTAACTACATATTAGGACATTCAAAGGCAATTACATATAGAGGGAAACTAGAAAGTAACCAGTCATGTCCAGGAAAAGGCATAAGCTCAGAAAAGGCCTAAGAAAACCTTGTTTACACCTCAGGCTCAACTTGTCATAGAGTCAGCCTAAAACAATTAAGAAAAAAGGGAAAAAACAGCAGCAAAAAACAGCAGACCCTGGGAATAGGGAGAATCTGATGTTGAGAGCTACCATATTATTAGATCCAGCTGTCCAGTTTTTGACCAAAAAAAAAAAAAAAAAATCACAAGGCATATAAAGAAATAGAAGAGTATGGCCCATTCAATGGAAACAACAACAACAACAACAAAAATTGTCCCTGCAAAAGCCCTGACAACAGATCTATTAGACAAATTCTTTAAACAACTATCTTAAATATATGCAAATGACTAAAAAGACATGGAGAAAGTCAAGAAAATAATATATAAACTAAATGGAAATAATAGTAAAGAAAAAGAAAACATTAAAAAAATGAAGGAATTCTGGAGCTGAAAAGCACAATAACTGAAATGCAAAATTCACCAGAATGATTCAAAGACCAATTTGAGCAGGCAAAAGAATCAGTGCACTTAAAAATAGAATAATGAAAATTATCAAGTCTAAGAAACAGAAAGAAAGAAGATTGACCAAAAAAAAAAAAAAAAAAAAAAAAAAATATAAAAATTAAAAAAAAAAAAGAAAGAAGATTGACCAAAAAAAAAAAAAAAAAAAGAACAAAACTTAAAGGATTTGTTGGACCAACTTACTTAATGTGGAGTCCCAGAAGGAGATGAGAGAAAGAAAGGGGCAGAGGGGTTATTCAAAGAAATAATAGCTGAAAATAAGTGTCCTGAAATTTGATGAAAGACATGAATACAGTAGTCCCCCCACTTGTGGTTTCACTTTCCATAGTTTCAGATACCTATAGTCAATCACAAACCAAAAATAGGTGAGTACAAACAATAAGATATTTTGAGAGAGAGAACATTCATATAATTTTATTACAGTATATTATAGTAATTATAGTTTATTAGAGTATATTGTTATAATTGTCCTAGTTTATTATTAGTTATTATTGTTTATCTCTAACTGTGCCTAATTTGTAGATTAATTTTTTGTAGGTATGTAAGTATAGAAAAAAGCACAGCATAGTATATATAATGTTCAGTACTACCCATTGTTTCAGGCATTTACTGGGGCCCTTTGAATGTATCCTCCATGAATAAGAGGGGACTATTTTATCAACATCCAGGAAGTTCAATGAGCAATAAGTGAGATGAACACAACCTGAGACATATCATAATCAAACTGTTAAAAACAAAGGACAGAGAACAAATCTTCCAAGCAGCCAGAGTGAAGTGAATCTTTACATATAAATGATCCTCAAGAATATCAGCAGATTTCTCACTGGAAACTTTGAAAGTTAGAGTCAATGAGTCAATATATTCAAAGCTCTGAAAGGAAAAAACAAGACTATCAACCAAGAATCCAATATAAAGCAAAACTGTCTTTCAAAAGTGAGAAATTAGGATATTCTCAGATAAATAGAAGCTGAAGAAGTTTGTTCCCACTAAATCTACCCTGCAAAAAACACGCAAGGGAGTCCTGCAGGATGAAATGACAAACACACAATACAGTAACTCTAAGCCATATGGCAAATACATAGGCAATTATAAAAGCTAGTATTTTTGTAAAAATGGTTTTTAATTGTACTTTTTGATTTTTACATGATTTAGAAACTTATACATTACAAATATTAGTCTAAACACTCATTTTATGTTTAATTTGGTTTGAAACTCTACATTTTGTGTGTTATATAATTTATGAGAATAATATTATATATGACAAATATTGGTAGTTTATGTTTGGGGACACAGATTTTATAAGAATGTAATTTGTGACAACAACAACCAAAAGGGGTTGGAAAGAAGCAATAAAGGAGCTGAATTTTCCTATGTTATTGACATTAAGCTGATATAAGTTCAAATTAGAGTATTTTAATTTTAGGATATTAAATGTTATTATGGTAATGAAAAAGAAAACAGCTATTGCATTTATACAAAAGGAAATAAGAAATAAAATTGAGAGTTTCAGTAAAAATATTAACTAAACAAAAGAAGTCTTATTCAGGAAATAAGGGTCAAAGAAACCTTAAGACTCATAGGAAACAAATAGGAAAATGACGAAGTAAATCACTCTACATCAATACTTACTTTTAATGCAAATATATTTAAATTTTTAATTAAAAGAGATTGACAGAACAGTTCTAAAAAGTGTGGTTCAGTATATTCTGCTTACAAGAGACTCATTTTGGATCTGAAGACACAAATAGATTTAAAGTAAAAGGGTGAAAAAAGATTGCATGGTAATTATAGCTGAAAGGGAGCATGGGTGGCTATGCTAATATCTGACAAAATGGACATTAAATCAAAAATAGATTACAAGAGACAAAGAAAGCACTTATATACACTATTAATAAAGTTTCAATACAACAAGAAACTATAAGAGTTACAAATGTTTACACGACTAATGACAGACCACCAAAATATACCATGCAAAAAATGACAGAACTGAGGAGAAAAATGGGAAGTTCTACAATAATAATTGCAAATTTTAATACTCCATTATTAATAATGGGTATTATATCCAGACAGAGAATAAGTAATGAATGGAGCAGTGGTTCCCAACCTTTTTGGAATGAAGGACTGGTTTCATGAAAGACAATTTTTCTATGGACTGGTGGGCAGTGGGGATGGTTTTGGCATGATTCAAGTGCATTACATTTATTGTGCACTTTATTTCTATTATCATTACATAGTGATATATAATGAAATAGTTATACAACTCATCATAATGTAGAATCAGTGGCAACCCTGAGCTTGTTTTTCTGCAGCTAGATGGTCTCATCTGGGAGTGATGGGAAACAATGATAGATCATCAGGCATTAAATTTTCATAAGGAGCATACAACCTAGATCCCTTGCATGCACGGTTCAAAATAGGGTTCAAAATAGGGTTTGCACTCCTATGAGAATCTCATGCTACCACTGATCTGACAGCAGGCAGAGCTCAGGCAATAATGAAAGTGATAAGGAATGGCTGTAAATACAGATGAAGCTTCGCTTGCTCACTGGCTGCTATTCTCCTGCTGTGCAGCCCAGTTCCTAACAGGCCAGGGACCAGTACTAGGTCATGGCCTAGGGTTTGGGGACTTATGGAGTAACAATATACCAATTAGATCTAGCAAATATATACAGAATATTCTACTCAACACCAAGTGTACACACCTTCTTCTCAAGGACACACAGGGCATACTCCAGGATAGACCATATGTTTGGTTACAAATTAAGTCTCAACAGAATTAAAAGATAAATATATACTAAATATCTTCTCCAACCACAATGGGATAAAGTTTAAAATTAATAACATAAAATTGGAAGTCAAGGTGGAAGATTCACAAAATGTGGAAATTGAATAGCACACTCTTAAGCAAGCAATGGATCAAAAAAGAAATAAGGAAATTAGAAAATACTGGTAGATTAATGAAAATGAAAACACAACACACCAAAACTTATGGGGTATAGCAAAAACAGTGTAAGAGGGACATTTGTAGTTATAAAGGTTTACATTAAATACCAAGAAAGGTCTTTTGAAAAATATCTGTGCCTTTTGCTCACTTTTTAATGTTTTTTGTTTTCTTGCAAATTTGTTTAAGTTCCTTATAAATACTGGATATTAGACCTTTGTCAGATGGATAGTTTGTAAACATTTTCCCCCATTCTGTAGGTTTCTTGTTTACTCTGTTGATAGTTTCTTTTGCTGTGCAGTAACTCTTCAGTTTAATTAGAACCTGTCTGTCCATTTTTGCTTTTGTTGCAATTGTTTTTGGCGTCTTGGTCATGAAATCTTTGTGTGTTCCTATGTCCTGAATCATATTGCCTAGGTTGTTTTACAGGGTTTTTATAGTTTTGGATTTTAGATTTAAGTCTTTAATCCACCTTGAGTTGATTTTTGTATATGGTATAAGGAAGGGTTCCAGTTATAATCTTCTTTATATGGCTAGCTAGTTTTCCCAGCATCATTTATTGAATAAAGGCTTGATTTTATCAACTTTGTTGAAGATCAGGTAGTTGTAGGTGTATGACCTTATGTCTGGGCTCTCTATTCTGTTCCAGTGGTCTATGTGTCTGGTTTTGTTATTGTTGTTTTTGTTTTGTTTGTTTGTTTGTTTGTTTGTTACTAGTACCATATAGTTTTGGTTACTGTAGCCCTGTAGTATAGTCTGAAGTCAGGGAGCAAGATGCCTCCAGCTTTATTCTTTTTGCTTAGGATTGCCTTAGCTATTCAGGCTCTTTTTTGATTTCATATGAATTTTTAAATAGTTTTTTTTTTTTTTTTTTTTTTTAATTCTGTGAAGGATGGTCATTGGTAGTTTGATAGAAATAGCATTGAATCTGTGAATTGCTTTGGACAGTATGGGCATTTTAACAATATTGATTCTTCCTGTCTATAATATGTAATGTTTTTCCATTTGTTGTTTTATCTCTTATTTCTTTGAGCAGAGTTTTTTAGTTCTCCTTGTAGAGATTTTTTTGCCTTCATGGTTAGCTGTATTCCTAGGTATTTTATTCTGTTCATGGCAATTATGAATGGGACTGCCTTCCTGATTTGGCTCTCAGCTTGACCATTGTTGGTATATAGAAATGCTAGCAATTTTTGTACATTAATTTTTGTACCCTGAGACTTTGCTGAAGTTGTTTATCAGCTGAAGGAGCTTTTTAGCTGAGACTATGGGATCTTCTAGATATAGGATCATGTTATCTATGGACAGGCATAACAAAGGTGACCAGGGAATAGCAGAGGTAAACATAGATGGACTGGGAATATCAAAGGTTAAGGGAAGGCCGGCATTCCTAGGGTATTTATGAGCAATTCATGGCACTATAAGCATATGACATCAGCTAGAACAGAGGGTAAGTAGAACCATAGGCAGTGGCACACATATCTTCCTCCCCTTCCTTGGAAATTTCTTCAGCAACTAGTGAAAGAATAAGGTCCTGACACTCAATGGCTGGAAGGTATTAATCAAATGGATTTAGGGGCCAATAATGAAATTGCTTACCTTAATTCCTCAGACCAATGGGGCTGAGTAAACATCCAGATCTTACCATTTTAAATATACATAAATTAATTCATCTATTGAGCTTCATTTGTTGCATCAATCAATATATGTCATACAGCTACTACTTACCAAGCAATCTTCTAAGGCATGGTAACGGCATAATAGTAGACATAGAGATCAATGGGAAATAAATGAATTTAGAAACTGGTTCAAATATGTGACCAATTTTTTTTTTTATCAAAGAAACCGAGGGTAATTCAATGGGGGAAAGCATAGTCTTTTTAAACAAATGGTACTAGAACAACTGGATAGCCATATGAAAGATAATTTAACTTTGATCCTTTGCTTACATCATATTTAAAAAATGACTGCTAAATGAGTCTTGGACCTAAAGTAAATACTAAAATATAAAATGTTTTTAAAAACTTAGGAAAAAAACATTTAAGATCTTGGGATTGGCAAATGATTCATAAGACATGAATAAATATAAACTATAAAAGACAAAAAGATATTACACTTCTTTCAAATTAAAAATGCCTGCTCTTTGAAATATATATTAAAGAAATAAAAATGTGAGCCATAGACTGGACGAAAAAAATATATATGAGATATGTATTTCCAGAATATGTAACACCTACAACTAAATAATACAAATACAGAAAATCCAATAAAAATTGGCAAAACATTGAACAGACACTATATAAAAGAAGATATATTAACTGCTAATAAAGACATGGAAAGATGCTCATTATTGTTAAACACCAGAGTAATGCAAAGTAAAACCATAATGAGATACCATTGCATACATACTTAAATGGCTAAAATTAAAAAGACAGACATTATTAAGCATTGGTGAGGATGTGGGGCGGCTAAAACTCTTACGCATTTCTCATGGATATGTAAAATGCTAAACCCACTTTAGAAAACAATTTGGTAGTGTTTTTGTAAAGTTCAACATAAATGTATTATGTGGTACAGCAATTTCACTCCTTGCTATTTACGCAAGAGAAAAAAAAATGTGCAACTTCATGAAGACTTGAATGTCAATATTCACAGCAGCCTTATTCATAGTACTGCAGTACTGAAAGCAACCAAAGTGTCTATCAATAGGTGAATATATGTACATTCATAAAATAGAGTATTATTTAGTAATAAAAAGAAATAAATGATTAATATATACAACATCATGGGGGAAACTCAAATATACTGAGAAAAAAAAAAGCCTGGATACAGAAGAGTGCCATATTAGTCACAATTCTCCAGATAAATGAAACCAATAGGACATACATATATAATACGAATAATTTTATAATAAACAATTGGTTCATGTTATTATGGAGGTTAAGACGCATCATTGTCTACGGTCAAATCACCCTGAATGCGCCAGATCTTGTCTGATCTTGGAAGCTAAGCAGGGTTTGGCCTGGTTAGTACTTGGGTAGAAGTGCCATTATTTTCAGTCTGCAAGCTGGTGACCCAGAAATGCCAGTGGTGTAATTCTAGTCTGAATCCAAAGTCCTGAGAACCACAGGTGCCCATTGTGTAAAATCTTGGTCCAAGGAATTGTAGAAGAGTTATGTCCTAACTCAAACAGGCAGGCAGACAGCAAAATGAGTGCTTTCTTCCTTCCTATGCCTTTTTGTCCTATTCAGGTACTCAAACTATTGAAGGATGCCCATCTCCCCAAGAGAAAGCAATCTCCTTTATTGAGTCCACTGATTCAAATACTGATCTCATCCCAAAACAACCTTATGGACTCAGCCCTTAATAATATTTATCTGGGCACCCCTTGGCACAGTTTAGTCGACACATTACAAGTACAGACTATGATTACAATTATGTGATACTGCAATGAAAAGAAAACCTAATTCTTAGAGTCAGGCACCAGACTAGTGTTAGCCAGGCTTCAGTACGTTGGGGAAAAGAGAAAGTTTTAGGATAATGGAAACATTATATATCTTGATTGCATGGTAACTATACAAAAGTATATGTTTATCAAAAATTGAATTACATGTTCAGAATGCGTATATCTTACCATATGCAAATTTTACCTCAAATAAGTTTATAAAAACATTCTTACACTTTAGCAAATGCTGATAATATTCATGAGTAAAATTCTCCCACCCAGTGCCTGTCACTTTTGTATACACAAGTAAGTTCACTTTTATCACAATGAAGTGTATAAGTTTTTGAATTTTGGTACTTTCTAAGTTGTTGGCCTCTCTTACTAACCTCTCATCCAAATAAACCATGAATTATCTATCAAATAACTATATTTTCCCATTGGTTGGAGGCTATTATCCTGTTTTTAAAAATTAACTTAAAATGCAAGTTTTAGAAACCCTTATAAATCAAGTATAAAAAATTTATTGTGATGGTTCTTAAATTGATTTTTCTTACCCATTATTTTATGAAAATAATATAAGATTATGGATTAAAATAATTCACAGAGCTTTTACACATTAACCTGTGAAAATAAACTCAATTATATATCTATCTATCTCTGCGGGTTTTTTTTTTTTTTTTTTTTTTGAGACGGAGTCTCACTCTGTTGCCCAGGCTGGGGTGCAGTGGCCAGATCTCAGCTCACTGCAAGTGCCGCCTCCCAGGTTTACGTCATTCTCCTGCCTCAGCCTTCCGAGTAGCTGGGACTACAGGCGCCCGCCACCTCGCCCCGCTAGTTTTTTGTATTTTTCAGTAGAGATGGGGGTTTCACCGTGTTAGCCAGGATGGTCTCGATCTCCTGACCTCATGATTCGCCCGTCTCGGCCTCCCAGAATGCTGGGACTACAGGCTTGAGCCGCCGCGCCCGGCCAATTTCTGTATATTTTATATTAAACCTATATTTGTTATCAAATGTCCACCAAAAAACGAACGTTTCCATGAATTCTTTAATAAACTTTTATCTTTTAAAAATAACTATTATAACAACTATGTTGCCACAAGTGTTTATGATGTAACACTAAGATAGGAGAAAGCAAAATATGTAGATAGTATAGGCATTATAATTATATAAACTTACATGTACATTAATAAAGACTTAGAGCTTACACAAAGGTAAAAACAATTTTTCTACTGTTTGATGAGTTATTGATACTTCGTTTTCTTTCTCTAAACTTTACTTAGCATTACATAATTTTTATCCTAAAAATGATACTGGAAGCAAAATTGTTGGTATATAGTGAAGCTTAAATTGTTTCCTTTCCACTTTCAAAACTTGGAAATATAAACCCAAGTCTGATGTAAATCAAGACTAGATTTGACTTCTGCTGGAGCAGTTTAACGACTCTGCGGTTTGGGGTGTTATCTAAACTCCCTAATTGTCAGTTTCCTGCACTATGGAAGGAGGCTAGTAATACCATCTTCTACTGAATGCTATCGTGAAGATTAAATGAGATACAGTGCTTAGAAAGGTGCAAAGCACTCCGTAAGTGCTTAATAATGGTTCCTAAGAGGAATAATATTAATAGCAATGGTAAGAACGAGCATGAGAAAGGTTTTAAAAATGTACCACTCTGCTTGAAATTAAATAGGGGTGAAGGATATTGTAATCACAATTTCCCTCAAAGTTTAATTTTAAGATTTCATTGTTGTTTATGAAGAATCATCTGGTGGTTTTAGTTCAAGCATATTTGATTAGAAATGGGCATAACAATAAGCCTGAATGCTGAATGAAATTCAACACCTCCCTGTAAATTATTCGATTGAGAAAGTTATAATAAGCTACCATTGACAAAAGAGCTCAGGTAATTGCTCCTTTAATGGCATGATTTTTATTTGCATTAGATGCTTAATTCTGGTCAATTATTCAGGTGTAAATTTGTTTCTTGGGCAAAGTACTTTGACTTCTTGGTCTTGGCCACAATGATATAAATTTCCAAATGGTAAGTGCTATAATTTTTAAATTTATTTTTTATTTTCCAAACTTAGATTCTCTTTGTTGAAACGAGCCAATGATCAATATGTCCCATCTGCCTTTTCGGTCTTTAAAAATTTCCTCTGATCTTGACCAAATTTGGTGCTTGCACACAATAATAAAACCCTAACAGAAGACAAGATGTAAGTGATCCAATAGTATCGCACTCCCATTATTCAGAGACGTGAATCAATCATTCATCAATTCAATCATACAGGTGGCTCTGGCTTATGACTTCTGTCTTGGCATTCTTCCAATCACACCAAATTGTTCTGTGCTCTAGAAAGGCGACATAAACTTACATCGCGATTGAGTCCTTTGTCATGATTCCAGAAAGACCAGCAGCAAGCCAGGGTTCCCAGTGGAAATATGTTTTGTCATTTGTAATGAATTTCAATGGAGTTTTGTAGAAACTTAATGACTTAAATGTTTCATATTGAAAAGTGGCTACCTATTATATTTTTTTAAAAAAGCTTTATATTTAAGATTAGTATATGTGGTCTGAGTGTCACTCAAAGTGCTTTCAAAAATTTGTATGGCACTTGGTGCAAGTGCACTTACATATTTACTATGTTATTGTTTCAGCCTCCACCACAGCCCTGGCCAGACTATTTCATCCCCATTTGTGATTCAAAAACTAATGCACATGAGGTTTAATTTCACAGTTCCAGAGCCCTAAATTTCTGGAAGGCTCAGTGTTCTCCTGCTTTTATAGGCAGAGAAAAAAACTACTTAAAACTACTTAAAAATGATTAATTGTTCTTTATCATCACCATCATTATCAGTTTATTATAACTACTGTTGAAAGAAGATGAGGAATAAATGCCACCATAAATACAAGATTCCTCCTGCCAATGAGTACCTTAATGTGACAACTAAAATTTAAAAACCAATTAATTGAGATGATTGCAGCTCTTGGTCTCATTGAATATCAGAAATAAGGAAGAGTGAAGTGAGAGAAGACACGTCTTACTCATGAGCAGAATTTGTATCTGTTTTTTCTTTCCAACTCCAAAAGAACTCTTCTCTAAACATTACTTAGATACGAATAGAGGTTTTGACACTGTAAAGTTATCCTAAATATGGGAAGCCTTTTGGAGTGAGTGGCCATGTTGGCTCATCCTGGAAGGGATGTGAAAATTCAGACTTTCCTAAGGAAGCCGGTGAGACAGGAGACAACGCTAGATTTTGGTTATGCTTTCTGTGTTCTGAATCAACCGTTATTACTCTCGGAGTGGAGGTACCTAGGTAATTGCCAGCTAGTGTTGAGTTTTCTAATATTTATAAGAAGATAATTTTAACAAACAGAAACATGCATAAGAAATACACCGTTAGGAAGTGTATTGGCATGATACCAATGATTACATCTGAATTTTTAAAATTGTTTCTTAGCTAATACTCACATTTCTTACTGTACTCAGTAATATTTCACTATCAACATGTTTAACTTAAAATTTATTAAAATTATTATCAATATAATGATATAATTAATAACTTTCATTTATCAGCAACATAGACTATGTATGTGTGTGTGTGTGTGTATAATGTTCAACAGTTTTGTTTCTGAAATTCTATGTTCAGGGCCTCAGAGTTATCTGAAGGACCATTCTGCAGTTTTCAGGTCTGATCTGCATAAGCAGAGGTTATAAATATGATGTCATTGGGAAGAGAACAAACTTGTATGCAAACTAAAGTTAGTTTTAATCAAACGTGCTTTTCTATTTAAAAGTAGCATTTTCTCTTCGCTTATAACTACTCCCTTTTCTCTTTGTTTCAATAAAACAAAGAAAATGTGGAAAATATTACATAAGCCAAAGTTAACAGATAGTTACCCATATTCAATCACTTAGAAATTTAATTTAATTAATGCTAAATAAATAAATGTGCTGCACACAACATGGCATAATCACAATATTTCCATTGCCAGCATGCATATCCAGGGAATTTGCATATCTTCTCTACCACTTTCCTGCTCATCCCCCTCCTGCAGATACATAAATGAATAAATAAATAACCTGTATAGAATATATCAAGTTTTGACTCTTGCTTTAAAGAAATTAAACCTTCAAACTGTTTGACATTTGTCTACCTCCCATCTTGATAACAATAAGCTATGGGGAGCAAACTTTCTGCCTCAGGTGGATCCAAGGACATTGACTCAAGCCATTTATTGTACCATCTTTATCAACTTTTGCCAAAATGAGCTATTATTTCTTACTATGAAGTCAAAGCAATCAGTCTCTGCGAATGACAGAATACTGCACAGTATGTCACAAGATTCCATACTAGGACTAGTGTGCTGGTAATAACAAATGACAACAAAACTCTTCAACATTCAAAAATTGTTTGGATTATTAAAACTGTTTTCCAGTCTTCTTTCTTAATTCCTAGTTGATTGATGCAGAGCTCAAGTTTTTAAGCCTTGATACACTCAGAAACCAGAAGGCACACAGGCTGCCTCCCCAAGAGAATTGAGGCATTTTTTTTTTTTGGCAAACTATTTCCAAATGGTGCACCTCAGTTAACCCTGCTCAAAATACAACGTATCTTAGCAGGTGGAAGTAGTTTAGTAGGGCACCTCCTCTGTCAAGTGTCAGAAAAATGATTTTGAATCACAAATGCCACGAAGCACAATCGATGTCAACAATTACAGATTAAAATATTACATTCGGCAGATGTTTGAGTGTTTTCCTAACAAGGTTCTAGAATTTTACCTGAGATGAAACTTCAATTTAATCTCATCATGAACCGGAGACAATTGTCCACCCCCTCCTAGAGGGAGACTTTGGGTTCTGTGGATTTTTATCCTTTTTCTAGAGGTGTTGCTTACTCCATCTTTGCCAGATTACAAGATTTGCCTGGAACACCTGTTAATAAACATATTCTCTCTGGACTACTCATATGAAAATCACTGGGAGATCAGTCTGGGAATACCTATCTTTACCAAGAGCTTCAGGAGACATATCGCAAAACATCATTGTCAAGGATCTTTCTTTCTCTTTCTTTCTTTCTTTCTTTCTTTCTTTCTTTCTTTCTTTCTTTCTTTTTCTTTCTTTCTTTCTCTTTCTTTCTTTCTTTTTCCTTTCTTTCTTTCTTTTTCCTTTCTTTCTTTCTTTTTCCTTTCTTTCTTCTTTCTTTCTTTCTTTCCTTCTTTCTTTCTTTCTTCCCTTCCTCCCTCCCTTCCTTCCTTCTTTCTCTTTCTTTCTTTATTTTTTTGACAGAGTTTCACTCTTGTTGCCAAAGCTGAAGTGCAATGGTGTGATCTCAGCCCACTGCAACCTCTGTCTCCTGTGTTCAAGCCATTCTCCTGTCTCAGCCTCCCAAGTAGCTGGGATTATAGGTGCCTGCCACCACACCTGGCTGATTTTTATATATTTAGTAGAGACAGTGTTTCAACATGTTGGTCAGGCTGGTCTCGAACTCCTGACCTCAGGTGATCCACCTATCTCGGCCTCCCAAAGTACTGGGATTACAGGCATGAGCCACCGCGCCCAGCTCTGTCAAAGGACTTCTAATTAGAAAATGGGAAATGACTGTTCGCATACAATCCCAGTAAGAATAAAAGACTTTAAATTGCAGCAAGAAAAATGACGGTTACAGATAAGGAAGAACATCTTTAACATTATTTTTGAAAAGTGAAAATATGGAATCTATTTAGTGGATAGGATAATCATTCAAATGTGGATATTTTACATACTAGGTCTTAGTTTTTGAAACTATAGGATCATCAAACAGTGATAGAGTTATCATAGAATGAGAATCATTAATTTGGAATGAAATAGTGCAGCAAGGTCTGCTGCTTACACATCCCCTTCAAAAACAGGGGGGAAAAGGATAAAACAGAAGATCAAAGATTTGTTTTGTTTTGTCTTGTTTTAAATCACAAATGCAGGAAAGAGAAGGAGATTGACAATTGGTAGAAATGGCAATTAAAGAGCAGAGTTGTAGAAAGCAGAGGAAATAACTCTTAGAGTACTAATGCATCAAGACATAGGAGATGATACTGGTACCTATAAAAGCACAACAATAGGCTGGGCGTGGTGGCTCACACCTGTAATCCCAGCACTTTGGGAGGCTAAGGCGAGCTGATCACCTCAGGTTGGGAGTTCGAAACCAGCTTGACCAACATGGAGAAACCCCATCTCTACTAAAAATACAAAATAAGCTGGGCGTGGTGGGTCATGCCTGTAATCCCAGCTACCAGCTACTCGGGAGGCTGAGGCAAGAGAATCACTGGAACCCGAGAGGCAGAGGTTGCAGTGAGTCAGGATGGTGCCATTGCACTCTAGCCTAGACAACAAGAACGAAACTCCGTCTCAAAAAAAAAAAAAAAAAAAAGCACAACAGTAGATTTTAGAGATTAAAATGTAAATATTGATACAAAGAGCAATTAATTTCAGGATTAATGTATAATTACAAGATGGAGCTTAACTAATTCTAAGAAGCAGCAAGCAAAACTTTTAAAAAGATGCAAAGTACAAAAGACAAGAGTTACGGGGGACAGTTCCTATTTCTGACATGTATCTCATAGGAACTGGAGAAAGGGAATCTAGAGAAAATTAAAGTAAGGGAATGGTAAAATAATGATAGAAAAGTTGATCCAGAACAGAAATAATTCATGAATCCCAAGTTTGAGAAGGGACATTAAGTATCAAGCAGAATGAAAAAACAATTTTATTCTAAACAAACAAAAATATTCATGGACCTAAAAACATTTAGATGCAATTTTAGAACACTAATCAAGAAGGAGGAGAAGATAAATAAAATAAAAGATTCAGAAAAACAAACATACAAATGTAAAACAAAGTATCTCAAAGTGAAAAAGAATTCTTTTGACATTAGACTTTAAGCAGCAATTAAATCACTAAATGCAAGAAAAGAATGGATAAATATTATCAGAGTCCTTAATAAACCTAACTTGAAACTTATTATTCTACGTCCTGCCAAAATATTTATCAAATATGAGTGCATAGTAAAATAAAATAATACGAGGGATGTGGGTATTCATAAGCAATGTATTTATAGACCCTGCCTGAAAGAAGTACTGGAAGATATAATCAATAAGATGTTAAATGGAGCTCAAAGAAGATACAATTTTGAAGCACTGAATATTGAAGAAGTCTAAGTATAAATAAATGTTGATTTTTGGGAAAGACGTAATAATCTAGAATGAAAAGACAGAGAGCAGCAATAGGGTACAGTGAGTAGAACTATGAATTCAGTATATATAATTATTGGGCTGACAGTCTTGATTGATGGAAAAAATTGTCTAGATTAACTATAAAATTTGTGTAAAATATATTTGCTTCTTAACTTTCTGAGTGGTTGCTAAAATGTAAATAAAATATTTCCTAATGAGTGTTTTTTATTTGAGTGAATGAGCTAAATTCACCTGTGTAGAAACAGAAATTGAGTAATAAAACAAAATCCAGATATACACCAAACAACTATTCTTTATACATCTGAACAGTGTAAGGGGAAAGAAAACATATACAAAGAAAGCAAAATGGCATAAAACGATTAGTGATATTTGCCTCTGAAAAAACTAGAATTCAAGATTTCAAAAGGGTACAGGAGTAATATTTTGAATGGATGAAAGGAACAATCCACCAATAAAAATTAGATATCTACTGACAAAAAGAAAAAAGGATGATCCAGAACAAATACTTAAACCATTCAATTCTAAAGAATTAATGGATTAAAGACACATTTAAATACAATTTAGAACTGATTTAGAAAAAAAAAATGAGAACATTACCTGACACAGGCTTATGGAAAGGGACAAAAGTAGTACTTAAGAAAAGTTACAGAATTTTGTTTGTTTTTTTTACAAAAACAGAAAGATCAAACAAAGTTAGATGAATACTACACAGAAATGATTAAAGGAATTATTGAAAACTATGCATATCGATGACTCTCACGAACAAAATGTTGAACAGAAAAAAGACAGACACATAAGATTACATATGCTATGATTCCATGTACACAAAGAACAAAACCATCAAAGTCATCTAATCTATTAGAAAGTCAAAATACTGGTTGCCCTTTTGGTGTGTGTGTGTGATGGGGTCGGGAGTGGATGGTTGTTAGTGACTGAAATAGGAAATCATGTGGGATTTTGGCAAGAGTCCCGTTTTTCATCTGCTTGTTGGTTAGACAGGTGTGTTTAGTTTGTGAACTGTAATCAAGTTGTGCACTTAAAATATGCATACTTTTTTGATATGTATATGTTATATATAATATTAGTAATATATATCACTAAAATCCAATTAAAATAAATCTAATTAGCATTCAACTCTTGAGGCTTGGAAAAGTATAACAAAGTTTACATTGGTGTTACAATTTAGGCAGACAAAAGGCAGAATTTTTAAAATTAAGGAAAAAGTACCCAGTCTCTTCTTCCTAGCCATTCAATTCCTCTCTATATATTGTATAATACACTCATTCATCTGCATAAAGAGTAGGTTCTCTAGATAAAGAATGGAGTGCCAATTAAATATAAATTTCAGATAAATAGTAATTTTGTATTATAATAAGTCCTATGCAATATTTTTATTTGCTAAATTTGACAGCCTTAAAGATGATGTCCATGAGCATTCCTTGCAGCATTATTGGTAATAATGAGAAGAACTTATATCAAGATCAATGTGTATCAGTAGCAGTATGTTATATGCCACAGATGGCATGTTCATACCATTAAATGTTACGAAGAAGGAGGTTGCACCATAGGCACGATCATAGACAAAATCACCAAGTCATTTTTAAGCTAAAAGAAAAGTTAAAGATAAAACCCAGGCACAAAACAATAATATATATTTCTTTCAGTTCATTTCTATGGTATACATATCAATAGAAAAAGGCTTGAAGGGTACACAGACTCCATTGGTGACAGTGGTTTCTTCTCTTGAGGGAACAGTGGTGATCGCTGGTTGAGGAGAGGTGGATCGGGGGTGATATAAAGGATACTTCAGCATTATCCTTAGAAAAATGGATTACATCTTGTTATTAACAGAAATACAAATCAAAGCAATAGATTTATTAAAAATGCATCTTTAAAAGGAAGCCAAGTAACATATAAGCTCATAATGACAAAATGGTGCTTCAAATAGTGCACTGCTTTAAAGCAGCAGCATTGACTCCTAAAGAAAAAAACGACGATAATATTCCTTCCTAGTGTTTCACTTTTTGCAATTCACATTTCAGTGTGAGAAAACTAGGATATGGCTAATAAAAGTAATGTGCTTCTTTGACTGTGACCTGGGAAACTCATCAGGGATAGTTCAGTCCACTAAAGTACCTTGTGTCTTTTTCCACATATGTGGGTAGCTGTAAAACATTAGAAGAATCAGAAGCCTGATTAGAATGAATTATCACCACTCAAAAGTAAAACATCAAGTGGGGAGAGATTTACATAGTAAGCCAACTGTAGACAAAGAAGATAAATGCAAATTATTTATTGATAAACCATCCTGAATCAGTGCCAATGTTGTAAATAAGCAGGGAAGAAAAGCTTCAAGATTTGAAGGAGCAAACTCAATGACTCAGAGGACTGTCCTTTCCACACTGAATTATGACCATATACAGTATTCAGTCTCTCATCCTTTCTTTCAGAATAGTTTATTGACTATTCACCATTAAGTGCTGAGAACTGTGTCTGTGTTGTGGATTCAGCAGCAGAGTCAGGATGAGCACATCCTCTACTTCCTGACACTGCTAGTGATGATGTCTTTCTAGTAAATATTACAAATACTAATAACAATTTTAAAGCCTCACAAGTCAAGCTGATCTGCTTCCACAAAAAGAAAAACTAAACCCCAAATTGAGAATACTAGTCATGTTTGAATTATCAGAATTAAAAGGGAGTGCCAGAATATCAGAGCTGTTAAGGAGAAAGATTTTTTTAATCCAAACCTCTGTTCACATGGGCATAGCTTAGCACTGTGGTATTTTAAGAAAGCAGTAATTTTAAAGCCAAAAGACTGTATCTGATCTGAAACAAGTATCTTCCATTTACTTCTGTAGGTTTATTATCTGGGAATAAAAATGTAAATATTGAGTGCTCTTAATGTATCAGACACGGGATGAATTCAGGAAGAACCCACCTTACATGTAATAAGTGTATTGATTGCGTAAAGACTGAGATTCAAATGTACTCTCTGTGTAACTTTCCAGCTCATCCTTTGCAAAGCCTAAACTTCTCGTGGAAACTCCTGGCTTGAAGGTTCATTGTGAAAACCGGCTTGTGATAATGCATAGGAAATTACTTTGAAACATATAAAGAAGTATACAAAAGCACGGAATTGTTTTGAATCTGTGAGCTCTCTTCCTAAGTCATTTTCCTGTCTAAATCTGAAACTTTTAACTAGTCTATGGATTGTACTCAGAAATGTATCTATTAGAAGAAAGATTTATAAAAGTAAGTAGTTAATTTTTTAAACTTACAAGTTATGGCAAAACCCTCTTAAGATGTGGTATCGGTTGAACTCCAGCTGTGCACTTATATTTAAAAGGAATCTGCCCTGAGGATTGTGGTTACATAAGACATCTCGTGTTTAATGTTTATTTATAGGTTCCTGGCAAATTCTCATGGAACCTTTTCAATGCTAACTCTAAATTGCTGAACCAAATATTCATAAGATGCTTTTATTTAGACAAATTGCATAATTCACTGGTAGGTACAAGAAATTTCCTTTCCAAATTAAACTTTTTTAGCATGAAGTATACATGGTCAAACCTCTAAGGCACTCAGCTGATTTTATAAATAACATTGATACTTCCTCTCACAAAAACATTACCACACATATCATCCACCTATTTAGGGTCTTAAAATTCTATTTGACAATAAGTGCCTAGACAAAAACAGTTACTAAATGGTGGAGGTATTCAATAGGCTCCATTTGATCACTGTGAGCCAAGCCTTCCCCCTCCTTCTTCTCCCCAGGAATGTATACGGATTGTGAGTTAAAAGAGGTATGTTTTCCTTCTAGGTGACAGAACAGGTGTTTCCCTGCTGAGCTAGGTTACCACGCTATATTCTCAGGTTTTGTAATAGCAAGTCCAGAATTGTAACATCCCACCTTCCTCTTTTTTTTGCAATACACTAGCTGTTCTTGAAAATTACTTTTCCACAAGAAGCTGAAGTTTTGCAAAAGGTGAACTGAAATATTACATTGAAGGTACATTTGAATCTCAGTCTTTACACAACTAATACAATTATTAAATGTAAGATGGGTTCTTCCTGAACTTATCCTGTGCCTGATACATTAAGGGCACTGAATATTTACTATGTAAAAAAATGAATTTAGTTACTTGTAGTTTTATTTAATTCATTTTATGTGCCTACTAAGTGCTGAGGGGAGGTCCTGAGGGATTTAAAGATGAATAGGAATGAATAAAAATATGAAATAACACACCTAAACAAGGGTATCATTGTGTTCCAGAAACTCAGGAGGGTGAGACAGGTGGATTGTTACAGCCCAGAAGTAGGTCAGCCTGGACAGCATAGCAAGGTGCTATCTCACAAAATAAAAATTAATAAACATCAAATGTGACACTGGAATGTAACACTTTGAATTTGATTTGATTATGACTTGGAACGACATTTGAGTGGTTTTGTGATTTTTTTTTTTTTTTTGCTTTTAATAGGGTCCTACCTGAGCAAAATGCCTTAAGGGTTGAAGGAGAGTTTCAGGTCTGTGGACAAGTGCACGGACTCAGAAAATAGGAGGCATGATCTTTGTACTTCTGAAAGGCACAACAGACCTGTAAATTAAATTCAAAAGACACACTTGTTGTCTTCCTACCATTACACAGGCAAAACCTAATTTCTGTGAAACTTCAATTAGTATTTGTCTTGATGAGTAGTTGACATACTATTACTTAAACTAATTCCCCTGCCAGGTCTTTGGGAGAATTCTACTCAGTGCCAAACAGTCTGTTAAAATCTTGCTTCCTAAGCCTGTGCATTCCAAACTGGAGAGAGTGAGCAGCTGCTTCCCATGGCTGAGGAAAAGGGACTGCCTTCTGCATCCTGGCCACAATTTCGTGTTGTTTGCATGGACCCAAAGCCCTCTCATCAGACCAATCTCCTAGCAATTTTCATAAGCCCTAACATTTCTGTAGAACGCAAACAGTTCCTCATCACTTTCACATACATTATGTCATTGGAGACACTGCAATGGCCCAAGGAAGGTAAGCAAAACAAATATTTTTATCTTCACTTTACAGCTGAAAAAACTGAGACTGGTGGACATTGAGAGCCTTGCATATTAAAGCTGAGCTAAAACTCAAACCCTGGTTTTGGGATTAGAATCCAGGGCCATTCCGCTATACCATACGGCCTCTGCTTTTAAATTTGAATTAGTTTGTATATTATACCTTGAGACACGAGGTGGAGGACAAAGACAATAGAATATTTTAGAATGTAATCTGAATCTTTGTAATATCACAAAAAGTTTCAGATATAATTTTATGTTATAGGGATACACACACACACACACACACACACGCACAACACACACAACTGTATTATTGCTCTATTTCTGTTTTATCTATTTCCAGTTTGCCTCTTGAGTCTGGTAGTGGTTTTGACAAAACAAAACGAAAAGTCTTCTAGTCGCCCTGAAACGGAGAGAAATTACCGTAAAGTCATCATTTCTCTGAAAGTGTCACAGTTCTATGAGTTAAGCAGATCAAATTCAATTGAAATTTTAAAATCAGCATTTGATCTTGTTGCAGATTTGTTGCTTCATGAGTCGTGTCTTATCAGACATTTGTTTTTCACTATTGAAAATCACATTTATAAATTTCCACAATTTAAATTAAATCTTTAGACCCTCTTTATTCCAATATGTGGTTGGGTCTTGAGTTTCTCATCTGTAAAAGGAAAAGTTCAAGTGATGACCTCTAGGGTCTCTCTTATCTTTACTGCAACTTTTCCCTGACGCTCTTCTACCATAGAGTAGCCATGGCCAAATATTTTATAGACGAAGTTAGTGTACATAATGACAAGGATTACTCATTCAGAGAATCTTGTTTAAGAGACGTTATCTAACACCTATGTAATCAAAAGAACATAGCTATATATGTTACCACAAATAATTTTTCAATAAATTTGAATATGCATATATGCCATACAGACCTATAGATGTTTCATACAGCCATTATCATCATAGGCAATTTAGCTTGTGACAACTTAAACAGCTCCCTTGTTAACTAAGTAAACTGTGATATTTGTAAAAAAAATTGATCCAGGGTTAAATATAGCCTTTCTGTTGAAACATTTATGATATATAGATTTAATGTATATAAATCTATTCTATTATTCACATACTTTATGCTTCGCATAGATTTTAAATTTTTTTATTTTGCTCTCCAGAGAACTATTCAGTTGACTTCTAGGCTTTTACCTTCTAAAGAATCAGTCATATTTTCTTTGGTTGTTTTTCTGCATTACGCTATGATTGAGTCCAGTCCAACAGGAGAAACACATTCTTTATGCCATTGTATAAGGAATACATTCAGACATGAAAAATAATCCCATAGCCAATATCTTAAGTAAATAATATTATAATATTATGTCATCACAAACAAAAATACCCTAGCCTAATCTAATAATTTAGGTCAAGACAATTCATAGATAGATAGATAGATAGATAGATAGATAGATAGATAGATAGGTAGATATCAGGGTATAGAGTCATTTGGGTTTTCTTATTTCTTTTGTTTGTTTACAGATAAAAGAATGTATCCTATAATAAAAGTTAAGAACACATTACCTATAAAAATGACTTCCCAGGTAGTATCTATTAATGGAAAGCGATGACTAATATAGAAGAATGCTAAGTAGAGATAAATATTATTATATAATTATTATAAGTCCTGAATAATGAAGTTACATATGAAAGGAACCATTTAACACTCATCACAGGTAAAAAGACACATCAAGAAAATATGCTGCTTCATTATGAAAAGTAGTTGTGCAAATATACCAAAATACGGACCAATATCAGGTTTTAATTCCAAGGCTTGTTTCCAGGTAAGCATGACTTGCAATAATTGGCCAAGGCTACCGACCAGGACTTGAAATGTGAAAGATGGCTTCAACGTGAACTAGCAAAGAGTGATCTGAACAGTTCACATATCCCTTTTTGGAGGTAGAATTGGAAATGTCTGATGTGTTGTATTTACAGCACCAGACTTCTCTCTAATATTGTTAGCAATTCAAGATAGCATTTTTTCCCTACTTCACCACATTTATAAATCATAGTGCATTTTGGTGCCAGGTGCAAGGGAATTCCAACTCTGAGATCCAAGTTAGAGGATTTTTTGGTTGCCATTTATTTATTTATTTATTTATTCATTTATTTATTCCTGGCCAGGCCAAGAAACTAAATAAAGCTAATCATTTAGGAAGAGGATCTTTTGGATCTGTTTCCTTTAAGAGTGCCGTATATATGATAATGACTTCATTGTCATCAAATAGAATACAATTAATTTTATTTTTTAGTATGTTATCAGCAAGCAAACCACCAGTATTAGCTCGATACCATCTGGGAGTGACAGTTTCCTTATTACAAAATATGTAAAAATATGGATTCCCTTAAGGAATCTGTTGCATTGCATCTGCTCAGATTTTTGTTATATGCTAATGGTTTTAACCCAGCATATGAAGCATGCAAAAAAAATAACTGAAATTTTTCAGCTAAATTACTCGTTTCACATTTAAAGTGTCTCAAAGATGGGGAAAGCTACATATGCGGCTTTAGCTACAGGGGATTGAGCAGAAACAAAGAAGGAAGGAGTGAGCATGTCTCCTCTTACCTGATGTTTAGTCATCCCCATCTTTGTCTCGAGAGAGAGTCTGACTGCCCACATAATTAAGGCCACTTGATATGTGAGGGAGGTGTGGGGAATGGAGCTATCTGATGCTAAATCCCAAACGAGCACTGGTTATAACAAAGAGATGGTGACTGATAAGACAATTATTATCTGTATAGCTCTGTGTTCATAA
Source organism: Mandrillus leucophaeus (assembly GCF_000951045.1). NCBI lineage: Eukaryota > Metazoa > Chordata > Mammalia > Primates > Cercopithecidae > Mandrillus > Mandrillus leucophaeus. The sequence continues at coordinate 2,707,166 of NW_012109919.1, forward strand.
TATATTAAACAATCACAGTGATTAAAGCGAGCTATTATAATTATAAAACTATTCTCTGGAATAGCGTTTCTTTTCTTTCAATCCTTGGCCTTTTTGTATTTTCTCACCTTTATTTTACTTGGATGTGGAAAATTCATTGGAATGAATTCTGCCTATTGATGAAAGAGTGTGTTTGGGTGTGAGCCAAAAGCATGTAGCAGATTTCAAATGCTGGCCTCCGAGTATCAACCATTTAGGGGAAAGACCTGTTTGTGAACGAGACCATAGTGACAAGCTGAATTTGGTTTACAGAGTAATTCCAGGCCAGAAGTTTTATGTTGGGGTGTTGCTTCTCCTGTTTGATTGTGAAGCTATTGCTTTCAGCTAGCAGGATTTCCACACGTGTGAAACAATTTGGTATGAATTGCTTTCCCATGTCTATAAGTCCTCAGGCTCCAGAATGTGAAATATGCTAGGTATTACTTTTTTAACAGCATCATCACAAGATATATCTATGTATTAAGTCCTAAAATTATTATCAATGATTTATCATTTACATGTATTTCTCACAATTGATATTTTCTTTTTCTAATAATAACAATGGCCCAATATCTTTTTGTAAGAAACATAATGGGCATAAGCCACTAGAGTCCATAATAACTCTTTAATTTCTTGATAATGTAAGCAGTGTTGGTTCCCCATATAAAATATTCTCCGAAAACCTGGAGTGCATGCGAAACAGGCTGATACTCCTAAACAAAGTGATGATTCAGTAAGAAAGTACCATGTATTGTTAAATCCATCTTTTTCAGTCTTTCCAGGCTCCATGGAGTGAATGTCTTTTCGGGATTGTACTGATGAAAAAGTCTGAAGCACATTGAGCAAGTATATATTAATACCTCCAGCCTGAAAAGACTCCCATAAGGTCTATTGATTATACATTTTTCTAAAAGACACTAGCATAAAATAAAACATAAATCCATTTCGTTTTTAGCTGCCCATCTTGAAACTATTTTTTTCTTTTCCCTTATTCACTATAGTTCCTTATCCTGTTGCCTGCTGTTTTCAGTATTGTTTATGTGGGTTACATAGATTGACCTAGAGTAATCAATACTTTTACACACACAAGTGCCATAACAGGAAATAGTGTTTTATAATATAATTTGTAGACTAGTCACTGCCAATATGCTCCTCCCCATAGGAAAGTTGCTGTAGTTTCCCTGCAGAGTAAAAATAGCTACGAAAATGATAAGAGATGGCATATAGTTGTGATCAAAATTAAAAATTTGCAGGCCTTAAGATAAAATAATCCTTGATTATTCAGAAGGGGAAATAAAAGAAACGGAGACATTAATAAAGAAGAAATGTATTGGCTGTGTTTGAGTCAGAACATACCAAGAGTTAAGAATCTCTTTCTCTCCAAAAGTCATTTAGTAAGCTACACATCTCCTAAGGAAGAAATGTCACCTGCAAACATTTTATATATAACAATCTTAGAACATATTTCCAGTCTTAAATTTCTCCTTTTTTTTCTTTTATTTTACTTTAAGTCCTGGGATACATGTGCTAATTGTGCAGGTTTATTACATAGGTATACATGTGCCATGGTGGTTTGCTGCACCTATCAACCCGTGATCTAGACTCTAAGCCCCGCATGCATTAGGTATTTGACCTAATGCTCTCCCTCCCCTTTCCCCCAACCCCCTGACAGGCCCCGGTCTGTGATGTTCCCCTTCCTGTGTCCATGTGTTCTCATATCCAACTCCCACTTATGAGTGAGAACATAAAGGTTTGGTTTTCTGTTCCTGTGTTAGTTTGCTGAGGATGATGGTTTCCAGCTTCATCTATGTCCCTGCAAAGGACATGAACTCATTCTTTTTTATGACTGCATAGTATCCAATGGTATATATGTACCACATTTTCTTTATCCAGTCTATCATTGATGGGAATTTGAATTGGTTCCAAGTCCTTGCTGTTGTAAATAGTGCTTCAATAAACATGTGTGCATATGTCTTTATGGTAGAACCATTTCGAATCCTTTGGGTAATTTTCTCATTTCTTTAATGTCACTTTGATTTAGTGAGAACTTGAGAAATATCAGGGCCTGTGCTGTATGTTTTAGTTATATTTTTTCATTCAATGTTTGCAATCACCCTTCAGGCTAGACATTATTTTAATCCCATCTTGCTGATCAGAAAAGTGAGAGTTGGAGAGTTGAACCAAGTTCCCTGATTCAACTGGAATTTAAGACCAGGCATATACATATACATAGCTCAAGCTCCTCACCACAGCATGGGACAGGGAACCTATTTGAGTCTTTGGTTACAACTTCTGCTGGAAACAATTGAGTGTATTAGAATGCCTGTTACAAGTGGGGAACCTACTTAGGATCTGTTAATGAACATTAAATATTAAATATTCCATATAGAGTTTTTCTTGTAGTACTTCTTCTTTACCATATCTAGAGGAGTTACCACTTCAGCACTTAAATCTTTGCTGAAACTGACCTCTTATCAAATGTCAGCCCTCCAATATTAATAGCATTTCATAGCAGCATTCTGTCCTAGAAGTCACCTTGAAGTTCCTTGAACCTTGTTTTCTGCTTTCATCCCAAAGACCTAGGGAGAGTCAATTTTATAGTGTGCCCCTACAAATGTACTATTCTGTTCTTATTGTTGTTGTTGTTGTTTTGTTTTGTTTTTTAGCTTTCAATCCTAATTGATGGGGTCAGGAAGAAGAGTTACTGTTCATCATTTAAAAGCTAAGGATTATTTTTTATATCTTACAGCTAGGCACCTGTGTGGAAGTGCTGCCAAAGGGGTGTTTGTAATGGATCCCAATGAGGTCAGAGTTAGAGGATTCTTCCAATATATTCCTGATGAGGTATTCAATAACAGATTTAAGTGGTACTTAATGTTTCACCACTGCATGCTGTCAGTAGACTTTAAACAAAATCGACCTGCAGTCTAGCTTTGAACTTGGTAAGCCAGGGGAGCTCAGTAGAACTTTACTGATGAGCTTGCAAAAGAGAGGTTGAGTTGTAAAGATATAATTAAAAACATGGCAGCATGAAACTTGATAAAATCCACCTTTTAAATAATTCAGGAGATGAAACATTACTCTTTCTTCTAACCGTTGATGGTAGGTTTCTATAGATACCACGGCCATTGTATTTAACATTTATTACTGTGCTTGAAAAGAAAATTTAGACCTTTGTTGTTATAATTTTATTTTTATCAAAAAACTATACAGGTAGAATGTGCAGAAAGACTTACTAAGAAAGTTAAAATGTCCAAAACGTAACTTGTCTGGAATGGTGTGAAATAGTCATTTGAAAATTCAGAAAAGCCATTTATTTGATGGGCAATGTTGGGTAAGAGTACTTCATATTTTGCTTCTTATCAGTCCAATTTCAGGCTCTGGAGGTGAGGGACAGGTTCCGATCTTGCTGGTCTTGCTACTCAGCTGACCTGGCTTTTGGGGTTTCACTCTGGCCTGGCCATGTGGTGATTAGGGCTAGAGAAACTTTATCATTGGTCCAATTAAAGTTAATCATTAGATTTCTGAGTAAACAATTGGCAAGGGGCAAAAAAAGGGGCTCCCTTTCCATAACCTTACTGATCTGATAAGATATCAGCTTGATGCTGTTGGTTTTGCCCAATGGGAGGATCCCTGGACCAAGAATGAAGACAGCATGAAAGAAGACAGAATCTAGTGACAGAGATGGAATCTCAGCGTTCTTGATGACTTGACAATAGCCATTCCTGGAACATGTTCCTTAGAACTCTTTAGTAACATAATTAAAACAAATCTGTTTGTTGACTAAGCCAGGTTGGTTTTTGTTACTTGAAACGAAGTTAATACGAACTGCCAAAGTGAGCCATTTCACTTTCTGTCCTTCTAGCTCTAATTTCAATATAAATTTCAATGCACTCTCCCTGTTGGTATGGCTCTGAACACCACTTCTCTATTCTGCCCAGCCCCTTCTCATTCAACAAAGACCCCTGCAGATTACACACCTCATTTAGCTATTGCTCATGAGTATCTCCCTATCTGATATTCTGTCCAGGGCAGACTCACCCTTCAACGGATCCCTGGAAAAATTCATCTCCTTCTGAATGCCTTCTCTGTGACTCTACTTTACTCCTTCTTTTGCTTCTCTAAGTGTTTTACACTGATCATAGCACATAATTGGCACTTTATTATCTACTGTCATTCTGTAAGTCAATGTTTATTATTATTATTCATTTTATAGATAATATTCCTCTTCCACTGAAGAGGTAAATAGGTGCTTTGGTCATACCTGAGTCTCAGCTCATCACAGTCACCAGGACGTCTCATCTTACATTAATATTATAGTTGAAAGTCATGCATAAATGCCACTTGAATAAAAAGAGGAGAAGTTTGCTGGTAACATATAAAAATAAGTAGAAAATCCATACTTCCAATTTCCTTACATGAGTATACTTATCTTTTCAACTCATTTGTGTGATTCTTTAGTACAGAGTTTCTATATTCTAATATCTTTATGCCTTAGAGACTCTAGTAGAGCTTAGACACATAGCAGGTACTCAGTGCTAATTTTCCTTTCTTCTTCTTATTGTCTCTTATTAACATGATTTCAAGGTGAAAGTTTAAGTCCTTAAATGGCCTACAAAGCCTCGGTCTTCCTTTCACTACTTTTCTGCCTTCATCCATACCATTCTCTCTACATCCATCCACTGAGCTGCTCTGACCTTCTTGCTATAATGGAAATGTGCCAGCTGTGCTCCTGCCTCAGGGCCTTTGCATGTTCTATTTCCTCAGCCTGATGTACTCTATATATGAGTCTGTCCTCCACCTTTTCAAATCTGTGCTCCAATGTCACTTTCTGTCCTACTTAAAATGTCATGTTATGTCCCTACCTAAAAGCTCTCATCTCCCCTATCTTGCTGTTCTCTGTAGCACTTTTCACTTTTTTCAGACTATGTGATTTAGTTGTTTATTATATTTACTGTCCCACTACAATATAGAGAAACATTACTCTTTCTTCTAACCCTTGATGGTAGGTTTCTGTAGATACCAAGGCCCTTGTATTTAACATTTATTACTGTGAATAGGGGCTCTGTTTCCCTCTCTCTCTCTTTTTATTCATTGCTGTACCACCATTCCTACAAAAGTGCCTGGCATATTTGAGGTACTCAGAAACTTTCTAATGAATAAATTTTATAATTCTGTTTATTTTTTTAAAGGTTGTATAGCTATCCCACTCACCTATCAAGCAAACCTGACTCTCTCCTGGTCTTCTGTGTACTGAGTGACCTGCTTCTACACCGCCACTCACACAAATTCATGCCTCTTTTTTGCGAGGTCCTCCCACCCATGTTTACTTAATTGTTTTAAAACTTTGTAATCGACCACTGTGTGAAGGTATTCTCTTTCTCTCAGTTCCCATTATATTTATGATTGGTATCACTCCTTTGAAGATATGTGTAGCCTTGTTTTTCATATAAATTTTGAGTGTTATCTTGTTTCCCCTCAATGTTTATGTTTCATTCTTGAACATAGGAAAGAACAATTTGTACAATCCATCCTTCATAATTACATTCTGGTTCATTTAATCATTAATTATTTAATTAGCAATATAATTAGTGAGTGCATGATGAAAGACAATACTGTGCTAAGATTTGGGGAATACAAGCTCCCTGCTCCCTGTCCTTAGTGAGTTTATAGACTGGTGGTAAAGAGAGTCAGAAAAACAGATAACTACAAAATGTGATGTAAGAGTAGGAAAAATAAATGGAGCAACATGAGAAGGACTGTGCCATGACTGGAAGAATTCTTAAGGAAAGGATGCATCAATAATGCCTTCTGGGGAGATAAATGACTTAAGAATTAAGAGCGAACAGAATGAGAAAAGTGTAGCAGGCAGAAGAACCAACTCAAAGTTTGACCAACTCAAATTATTTTCAAAGGCAAAGAGAAGAAACAGCATAGTTTCGTGTGTGTATGTGAAATGACAAGCAATGATAAATGGGAGAGCGAGAGAAGGGAAAATGAGTTAGGAAAAAAAACAGAAAGTATTTTCTGTTTATTTTCTGGCATGTATATATATACACCCACACACACGTATACATACATATATTTTATTTTTATTATATACTTTTTTATTGCATATTTATTATATTACACATATTTTAACTATATGTAAGCTATACATAGATAATTAAAATACATAATTTATATAAGTATGTTATATATATAAGCTAGGACTGATTTGGGTTGCAAGTAGTAGAATATTTGTGACGGCAATAGTAACACTCCAAGACCTCACACAGGGCTGACCACATGTCCCACTGTGCCAGGTTTGTATCTGTGCTATTTCTGATAGTGCCCACTTCCACTCTCAAAAGGATCCTGGTTTGGGTGACAATTCAGTCAATCCCTAACATAGCCAGAAGTCTGGCCTTAGAAGCTGACCTGTAGCTCAGCCGTATGGTCAGCATCCAGGCTTCCTCCTGGCCTTCTGCTCTGCCTTCCTCCATGTCTTCTTATCCTCAGGCTTGTCTCTTTAAGGTCCCAAGATGACTGATGCAGCGCCATGCATCACATTCTCCCACATTCAAGGCAGCTAGATGGCAATATCTTTGCTAGCACCTGAGTTTATTAGGAAGCAAAATCCTTCCCCAAAGCAACTTCTCAGTTCCTGAAATCCTACTGGCCAGGATGCCCATCCCTAAATCAATCACAGGTAAAGAGAAATGAGGTTACCCTGCTTAGACCAACAGGATTTTAAGGTCTCATAGAAGATAAGAAGTAGCTACTGAACAGGCAACAAATTGCCTGCCACAAATATATTCTTGGTTTCCCATGGAATAGCCATTAGCTTTCTACAGGGCCCTGAGAAGAGTTTAAATGGCAAGAACAAAGAGCTTAAAAGTCACATTTTTTGCTTTTCCCTAGCAGAATCTCTACAGAGAAACTAATTTATGCCATCCTCATCTCCCTGTGAAGAAGGGGGTGTGGGGTCTGAGAAGAGTGATCATGGGGTACCATAGATCCAGATTTAAGTTGCAGCTCCCTAACCCCATGATACTAGGCTAGTTACTCATTCTCCTTGAAAGTTATTTGTCTCATTTCTAAAAGACAGATGATGATAACTTTATTTCAGATTATTTTCAAAAATTAATAGCAATGACTGGGAAACACTCTGCAGGGTACCTGGTATAGGTGCTTAATAATTAGAATACATTATTATTATTGGTCAAAGGATTTGAGACTTAATCTGAGTTTTAACAGTGATATAAAAATAATCGCAAAATATAAGCAATGCTCTACTTCAAAGACCTAGGCAGGGTAAGGTTGGTTTGTGGATTTATGAGCACCAAATTTTCAACCTGCAGAGCTGTCTATCTGGTCAGATAAAAACTAAGAAATTACAGTCTCGTGGTAATGCTTCCCACACTCTATTCTGCAAGGGCAAATATTGTTAATTTCCTTCAGGTTTGTTTGTTTGCTTTTAAGTATGCTTATCTTCTATCTACTTTGCTTAAAGCCATGAGGGCCAGCAGTATGCACCTATCTTCACGTACCTGCATTGCAATGCAAAACCTCTAAAATGTTGACCATATTTTTAACTTTCAATTTCTACAAGTAGACAAAAATAGTTAGTGAAATCTACGTGTTTTTCATCTACTGCTAAAGTAAAACAATTCATGCACTCTTTCGACAGGGCTTGGTGTTCATATTCCTACCGAAGCAGGAAGATTTCCCTAACCCCTTGGCAGGTGGGAACTGGAGTGCACAGATGCTAGAACTAGCCGGTCACTTTGGTGCCGGCAGAAGACTCCACTCGCTCTGTCCCATTGCATTCAACCCCTTGAAGGAGGGGGGAGCACGGATGAGTGGGTGCAGGAGCCAGGGCAAGTGCTTTTGGGCACTGGCAGGAGCAAAACTCTGTGCAGGCCCCACAGCAGCCCCTAGGGGGAGTACCCGCAATCCTGGAAGCCCCAGAGGGCGTGTGTTACAGTGATCTTTTAACTTTGCCATCCATGGACAGGTTAAGTGTTAAACAGCTCAGTGGCCCTCTGCCTTTTCGCATGAGGTGGTTGTTCTCCACCAGCGAGGGCAGATCAGAAGATCAGTGTGACAGCCTTTAGTATCTGCACCTGTGACACCTGAGCTCTTGTTCAGCATCCAAGAAAAATCAGTTTGTACAAACGAATTGAAGGGTGGTGCACATGGAGGATTTTATTGCTGATGAAAGGGGGGCTGGAAAGGGGATAGAGTGGGAAGATAATCTTCCCCCAGAGTCTGGCTGGGAACGGCCGGACTCCTCTGAAGCAACGCTCTCAAGCCGTCCCTCTGGAGTCAAGCTGCTTCTCTCCAAGGTCCATCCATAGTCTCTGAGGTTCCGCTGCTTCATCTCTTCTCTGCAAGTGAAGCCTGGAGTTTTTATATGCACAGAATGGGGAACAACTGTGGGCCATGGGTGAGTTTGAAAAAGGCAACATTCTAGCGATAAGACAGGCAATGCTGAACGTTCTCACTTTAGGCTGCGCGGTTCCATGTTTGAGGGTGGAGCCTTTGCGGGGGACTTGCCCTCTTCTGCCCAGAATTTCCCTGCCTCCTGTCCCTATCACTACTCTCTAGCTCCTGTCACCCTCAGCCACCTGGACCTTCCACTGAGCACTAAGTGTGGAAGGAGATCCTAATAGGTAATATGTGAAGAGGCAAACTGGAGAAAGAGGGTGACTTCCCTATGTACCAGTGTAATAAATCACTCCAAGGACAAAAAAAAAAAAAAAAAAAAAATTGGCATTTCAGCTTTAGGAAAGCTGAACTTTGGCAGGGGGAGAAAGCAGTCCAAAAAAACCTGGTAAGATGTCACTTAGTAGACCAAAGGCATTCATCAGAGGGTGTGAGTTTTCCTCCAAGCGTTAGTTGGCTTGAGATTTCTAAAACTCCCAAATCAAGTCAGAAATAATCCTTTTCCTCATCCTCATAGTACATTTCTGGCTTTGGTTTGCAGAAATCAAATTTGTTTTTCTTGATCTTCATTTATTGTCAGAATGTGAGAGACATACTTTTCTGAAGAGCAAGGTTATTTAGGGTGATATTTCTACCTCTAACTTTGATTTTAAAAAAAGACTTTACATCCTAACTTTATTTATTTATTTTATGGGTTTAGAATTCAATAGCAAAGAATTCTTACCATTAATTCAACATTTTTCCATGCAGTCTGCATGATGGAAGAGAATCATCCAATGTCTGATTTAGAAATGGGAGCAGATATTAGTTACTTCTTAAAAGGGGGAAAAGTTCTGATCTCAAATATTTGTTTAAAACTTGGAGCATTACGGTGCTATGAAATTCAGATTGATAACGTAACTGATATAACACGTAAAATAAGGTATCAGTCAAGTAGCAGAACATTAGTATTTAAACAGAGTTAATGTAGCAGGCATTTGACTTTGTACGTATGTATAGAATCCTTATTAGTTATTATGTTTTTTAAAAGTTGAAATTTGATTCCTAAAGTTTTAAGTGACCTTTCCCAGATGAACCCAAATGATTACAATTTTTTAAAGTTCTGTGCACAGCATATCAACATATATTTACTGAGAACCGTATATTTTCTTGTAACCCTAACACCAATTATGTTATATGAGCTTCATAATTCATAAGTTAATCACCTAATAATTACCTTAATGAAATAGTTGTAGTAGGTGAATGGAAGCACACACATTATGGAAATATGGAATACTGCAAATGATGACATAAATACATTCAGAAGACTGGACTTCATAATTGCCTATTTGTTCATGAACACAGTTATTAAAATCTTTGTGTCACAAGTAAACTCACCTGTTCACTATGTCTCTGCCATCCCTAATCAAATTGGCTTTACTTCAAATTTGTGTTCAAAAGTCGGTCAACATTGCATGGCAATTCTGTGATTTCCTGGTAAGCTTATTTTTCCACTTTGGCATGATTATTTCATAGTTCATTCTCTATTCCCAAATCTTCATATCCCTACCCGCTTTGTACCATGCAGTGAGTAAAAAGAAACTATCACCATCACTCAATCCTACAATCAGTCCTCCCTGCATATGTATCCATCTTCTTTCCTCTGACACAGTACGGGATGTGTTCCATTTGTTCTAACTTCTTCCTCTGATCTTCTCAAATGCTGCGCAGCTGCGTCCTTTGCCTGTCACTTCCGGATAGTTAGACAGTCTCTCCCCCTGTCCTTAAAAACCCCATCAAAAGTAGAACATGGTGTATCCTTTCCCTTTTCCATGTTGCAAATAGCTTTTCTTGACCATTTATGAAGTTTCTGTTTTCCATTTGGGCTACACACTTGAATGTGTATCCACACATGTGCCATATTATTTGAATGTCTCAGAAACCTCATCATTAATACGTTTATAAATAGAACTCTTATAATCCAACCCACCACTCAATCACTCCTGCCCCTCTATCTTCACTGCGTGTGCCATAAGTACCACCATCCAAGCATTCATTTAAGTCAGAAGTCTCAACATTCTTAATTCCTCCCTTTCTCGCCTTCTTGGCTTTCAATCCAACAAGCGCTGTTGATTTGCATTACCAAAATGTATCTTCTATATTTCCACTTTTCTCCTTCTCTGTTGCTACTGCTTTAATTCAAATTATTATTTTCTATGAGCTACTAAAATATTTTTCTAACAGAAGGAGAAGGTATCATATCCAGGATTCTAATTTAAAGTCATGTGGCAAAAGGAGGCCTAGATTTGGCTTAGTGTTAGAGTTGAAAGTGCTATAATATCTTTCCAATTAGCAAAAATCAGGTCACGTTTTTCTATGAGCATGGCTCCTTAGCCTGCTGCTTTCCTTATTTGAAGGATCCCAAGAGGACGTGGCCTAGGAAGCCACTGGGGATGATGAGAAAAGCTGGTGATGAGAGAACTCACAGACCTGTGGAGAAGGAAGATTTCTGAAAGCTGTGTTTTCTAGCTCATGTAGTCAACTCTTCAAAAGAGCATATTTGACAGTGAAACAATTAATACACATTTATCTAGCAAGGCACCATAGTCTAACAGGATTGGGCGTTTTTCAAAACAAGAGTATTTTGAAAACATATATTTAACTTAAACACTTTGTTTTATCTTGATACAATTTTCAACTTCAGGCTATTTTCAGTAAGGCTGCAGTATTTCTCAAATACTCTTTGTCAAACTAGAAAAAAAAACATGGAATAAATCAGAAAAGTTGTGTTTTGATTATTTGTAATTTTCTGTCTATTTATTGGGAAAACCACCCTAATTTAATAGCACTTTTAAAGCTTATTTTGTATTTAAGATTTTTTTGGACAGATATCTGATCAAGTCAAATCAATTTATATCTCTACAAGTTCCCCTTCAAAGATATTATTGGCTACAACAGAAGATAAGGATTAAGTATCATACATACAAAAATGGTTTTCATTCAAGAACTTCTTTAAAAATGACGTGTGTAATTATTTGAAAGTATATTGTACGTTTTTAATTTTGTGTAGGACCAGGTTCAATATAGTAATGGTTGTCTCCACAGGGGTGTGTGGTAATTGTTGATTGCATATTTGCTTTTATTTATTCAATACTTATCTTTTCATTTTCTTGTTTTCTGGAGATTTGGGGCATTAAACTGACTTATTTCTAGAGTAATCTCCCAAGTGACATTTGGGGTGGCAAAATGATTTCAGGGAAAAGGAGAGCACACATCACTAACACTAAGTGTTAAACTTCAGAGATTAAAGATTTCACAAACTCTGGTATTACTGTATTAATCTCCTAGTACAAAAACTGTAATTGTTTAAATTATTTGACAACAAGTTTATCTTCAGCTACTTTTGAACTTTGTTTCTTTAAATTTGGAATGTAATCTCCCATAAGTACCTCGTCCATTTTCTTCTGAGAACAGCATATACTTGGTCCATGTCAGCCTCCAAGTTTGGTCAATTACCCCCAGGAATCATCTCTGATGAACCTTTCCAGCATCAGTGATTACCATGATGTTCTTACTGCTTGGGGATTTTAAATAATAGGACAATCAGGACATGTTCCTTTTCATCTTTGCCTCCCATAATTTTCTTTGGTAGAGGTCTTATCAAAAATGCTTGATTTTTTCCCCTAATTATAACTCTTCAAAGGAGAGAAAATGAGACTTGGAGCCCGGGTTTTCTAGCAAATGCTTCTAGGCCCACAGCTGCTCCAGCTTTTGAAGTTCCCTCTGCTCACCTCTTGATGCTGCAACCCTCTTAATAGCAGCATTAGCTATTTCAGCTCCATTTTTCTGACAGTCTTGGTGGAGAGAGTGAGGGAAAGCCTTTCATGTAGGACTTTGTTGCCCTGATATGATGCTTGAAAGATAGAAATAATTCTGATTTATCTAGTCCTGGCACATACATGTAGCTGTGGTGTCCCTGCTTAGTAAGCAGGATTGGCTTTCACTAGGTCTTTCTTTATTTGCCATTAATAATGGAGATTAGAACCCTATACAACCAATTTAAAAGACAATGACTCAAGGATGCGCCTATTCAATACAATGCAGACATAAGATCCAAATTAAACTCCAAACACTCCAAATAAAAAACTCTCTGTTTCTAGTTAGAAATGGCTAGTGAATAAGAAAAAATATTATTAAAATCCTTTCTTCTCATAGCTAGAGAGGAAAAAGTAAAACATATATTGATGTTACAAATTAAAATAAGGAGAACAATGTGCAATAATATCAATCCTGTCCTTTAGTGGAAGGTGATTTTAACATTTGTAAGTTTAGTTGCATAAATGCAGTCAAACCATACATGAAGTCGTTTTTCTTCAACACCTGACAGTGCCACAGCTCTGGATACCTACTCTGCTTTCCAGATAGGGCAGAATAGAGTCATAGGGAGGTTCTGCCTCTTGTTGAAAAAAAAGTTGTTGAAGTTGTTGATAATATTTGTATTCATCAATTTCAATGTGGATGTTGAGAAAGAACCACATGTAAGCACGTGCTTTGCATATACTGAACACTGACTTATTCCATGGACCTATTAAACCCTTTTAACTCTTCACAAACATTTTTTTCTTTTTACTTTTTTGGATCTTGTATGAAAGTATATGTGAATATACTTTGATTCTTGGGGGAGAGGGGACAGAAAAAACTGTGTAAATTTGAGGCAGGGTAAAAACTGTTGTGCTTGTCCTTTTTGTTATGTATGAGAAAAACAAGTATAGCCCAATGAATATCTGAAGACGGAATAAATTGGAATACTTGTGCTTGGAAGGAAAGTGAAGTTTTTTGTACAGTTAAGTTAATTGGGCACATCTTTTAACAGATCAAGGTTTCTGCAAATCATTTCTGGTGCAAGTACAGTTTCAAAGTATGCTTTTCAATCATATTTTGCACTTGTTCTTTGAAGGTTAATTAATATGTATATTTTCAGAGTTGTGCTATTGTTTGAATGATATAGCTGGAGCTTCAGAACAAGGCGCTATAGTAGTATAGACAAAACAAAATGGGTTGATAACTGGTACATGGTGATCTGCTCTTCTTATTGGAATCCTCTCTTGGTGTTATTTGACAGTGTATATCCTAGAAACCTTACTATGGGGCTACAATGGGCAAGATTCCATTATTCGGTAGATAGATTTATTCCTGAAGATTGTGAGAAAACCCAGTGTTTATCTACTGGGACTTGATGCATGGATAGTTAGGTTTAAGGAAAATATTTACTCCTGTTTCTGCAAATTGGGAATTCAGGGCTGTTTTCTGAGGCACTGAGATTCTTGAAGCTCTCCTGTTGGTGGTGAATGACTACCTTTCCCTCGTGTGACAGCTGGAATTGCTCTGGCATTTCCTGTAGAATAGTTTTAATTTATCTTTCATCTTTTGATGGCCTTGTTCTACCCTAGAAAGAAGTTTGGAGAGCAGAGTTCTCTTACACCATCATAACTGCATATCTCTACCTGCATACCACATTAGTGGCTGCAACAGAAAACTGTAGAGAGCTCTGGCCAGTGGAGCAACGTCTTGGAATCTCACTAGTTGCTGCAACTTAGCATAGTAAGAGCCCAGGCAGTGGGGCTCTGGGGAGCTTGTACTTGACAGTCTCTAGGGGACTCGGAAACAGCTGGGAGACATTTGAAGAGAAGGAGAGTTGCCAAATAAACATGAAAAGTCCTGAGTAAACATTGCAGAGCAAAATCAATTCCCTAAATCTCTCTGTCTGAATACCACAAAAATAATAAAACAAATAAGATAAAAGTTGGCCAGCAAAAACTAAGTAAAAAACAAGATTTATCCCTCCTGTCATATGCTTCTAAAAGATACAACCGAGAGAAATTTAAAAAAAAAAATAGTAAAGTTGTTAATTGCATCTCCCTTCCTAAGATGTGGCACCAAAGATTAATGAGTCACCAAACTTCTGAGAGCTCTTATTCATATCCTACAATCTTGGGACCATCAAATTAAGGATATTCAACTGAATCTAGAGAAAAGCAAGGAATGATTCCAGCTATGGTGGAAGACTCACCTGCTACCAAGAAATGTTGACAGAAGCTGAAGGAATTCACTGTGTTCCTAGAATCTGTGGTGAATTAGGGCATTGAACTGAATTCTTCAGGCATTACTTCCATTAAATATGTAACAGCCACAACAGGTTGGAGAGTACCCTGATAGGAAGACATTAAACCATCTCTTGGATACCAGGGGCCGCCAAACTTTGGGCTGTGGGCTGACCACTGATCTTGTGAATAAAGTTTTGTTGGAACACAGCTATGCGCATTTGTTTATGTTTCGTCTATGGTTACTTTTATGCTAAAACAGCAGAGAGGAATAGTTGCAATAGAGACCACAGTGGCACAAAGTTCACATATTTACTATGTATCTTGTTGCGGAAAAAGTTTGCCCATTCTTGTCATAGAAGAAAGTGCGGAGTTTAGGTTTGCCAAAACAGAAAATCATGCTCAGATAAGATG
>NW_012109919.1:2722157-2788050 GCF_000951045.1 Mandrillus leucophaeus
TCGGGCTGCAGCAGCTGACCAGCCCCGATCGTCCGGCACTCCCCAGTGAGATGAACCCAGTACCTCAGTTGAAAATGCAGAAATCACCGGTCTTCTGTGTCGCTCGCGCTGGGAGTTGGAGACTGGAGCTGTTCCTATTCGGCCATCTTGCTCCGCCCCCCTATGGTTACTTTTATGCTAAAACAGCAGAGAGGAGTAGTTGCAATAGAGACCACAGTGGCACAAAGTTCGCATATTTACTACGTATCTTGTTGCGGAAAAAGTTTGCCCATTCTTGTCATAGAAGAAAGTGCGGAGTTTAGGTTTGCCAAAACAGAAAATCATGCTCAGATAAGATGAATAGTGAAAAATACATTTTACTAATTGTACTACAGAATATACAGAAAGGCTAAATAGAGCTATCTACCTCAAGTATATTAAGTTACAAACAAGAAGGAGAAAAATGGCATGGTGTTTGTGTCAGCAAGCCACACACATACACACACAGACACACAGACACACACACACACACATACACAACGTGCATGCACAGAAAATAAAGAACCACAAAATCTAGTTTGGGAAAAAAACATAACTTAAAGAAAAATGGAAATAGTGCTTTATACCATGAAAATTACTAGTTAGAGTATAACTTAAGGAAGCACTTCAAAGACAAGATGATAAACCAACATAAATTGATGAACATATAGAGCTCAGTAAATAACTGGATATTTACAAAGCAATATGCACCAAAGCAACACTCATCTTCATACAACTACTAAATAAATTAGAAAGAACTGGAAACAAAAGAGATTGGGCTAAAAAATCCAATCATGGAAATGGACAAAAGCCTTGAGTATAAATATAAATTCAGAAAAAAGAGAAATGATTTAAAAACTAACGAAAAGCTGGAAATAGACAAATATGTCCTGACATTGATATTTGCTATTCCTATAGTAGATAACATAAAGCAGGGTAGGTACATTTTATTGAAGTAAAGGGAGAAATAATGTTCGAATGGAATGAATATACCATATTCCAGGAAAATCTGACACAGAGCCAAAGGGGTCTTTTTAAAGTTGTCTTTTAAAGTCTCTGGGTATTCATGAAGAAAAGCAAGTCATTTATAATGGGGGAAACAAAATCAGACTGGTCTTCACCATGACAACTTTCAATGACAGAAAGTAATGAGATAATAACTAATAGTTGCTGAGGGAGATGAAATGTATGTCAAGAATATAATAGTTGTTCTTCACATATGAAGGTAACAGATAAATAGGCTAATGCAGAGAAGAATTTATAGACTAAAAGATGTACAAAATCTTCTGAGACCTTACTTCCCCAATGAAAACTCAAACAAAACTTCACGGAGCTTAGTCACTCAAAAGAGGAATGAAGGAACCCTACTAAAAAGAGGAGTGCAGCATTAAATGTCAGAAGAGAGCATGGTGCTGTTTGCAGTGCACTGAGGAACAAGGTAACACAGGCACATTTTATACACAGGTTATCTTGCCAGCTGAAAGTCAACCACACAGTCTCAAACATGCCAGAATGTATGAATAAAGGAATCTTCCGTCCAGAAAACTGACATAAGTAGATAAGCACTTCGATCATTAAAGAAAGAAAAAATAATGATACCAACACAGGTGTTTAGTCAGTCAAGAGCCAACAGAGATGTAAATAAAAATTACAAACTCAGAAGTAACCTCACCATAATAACTAGTGATATCATTCAGGGCAATTATTGAAACAAACAGAATAGAGTTGTAGAACATAATTTAAAAAATCATCATCCTTGAAACAGGAAAAGAGATGTTGAGGCAAGGGAATTAGATATGGAAGAAAATATGCTAATTTTATAAATTTTATGGATTGGGGTCAATAGAGATTGACTATAATTGAGAAACTTTGTTTCAGAAGAACAGAATGATTCCTATGCCTTCAATTTCTATGGTTATCTGTTTCTATAATCTTTAATATCTCTTAGGAACAAATAGTTCACGTGGGGATAAAATATTTCTCTAAAGTTGAGTGATTCTATTAGTTTTATCACAATTTTAATTTATCCTATAAAATTCAAATAATATTAAATGCTCTCAAACTTAAAATTGCACAGATGCACTTTATCTTGCTACTTATATCCATCCATTGATCCACACACGTATCCATTGTTCCTTCTGTTAGTCTCCTTGCTTCTCTCTTTATCTGTTGTTTTACAATCACATTTATCTTTGTCGTTATATTTATATGTATATATATATACATGGATTAAAATGTGTAATGTAACATTTCCCTAATGTTGGCAGTGGCTATTTCTGTGTAGTCATGTTTTTAAAAATTATTTTTCTTTCTTTGTTATGTTTATTGCTTGTGTTAAAATAATAGACATGTAAAATCATTATTTAAACAAAAAGTGATTTAGCTCACTATTCATAAGCCCTAAGAACATTTGGATTATATAAGTGAAATTTAAAAATCCTGGAAGATTTAACATATCATTTACAAACAGCATTGTGAACTTTGGAAAGCAAAATAATTTTTTCAATGCAGTGGACCTTTCTGGCTTATGAAAAATTATAAAGTGGACAAAGCCCACCTGCCCTGTGTGCGTTCTTTCTCTTATGTTATGACTGTCAACCTGCAAATGGTATAGAATTTTTGAAAATCTATTAGTATAGGAATCCCATCGGGAGCACCATAGGAATCCCGTCGGGGGCACTATGCAGAGTATGCTTAACTTTGTGGTTTCCCACACGTTCTTTAAGATAACTACTTTTTTTTTTTTTTTTTTTTGAGACAGAGTCTTGCACAGTCGCCCAGGCTGGAGTGCAGTGGCACTGTCTCGGCTTACTGCAAGCTCCACCTCCCGGGTTCATGCCATTCTCCTGCCTCAGCCTCCCGAGTAGCTGGGACTACAGGCGCCCACCACCAGGCCCACCTAATTTTTTGTGTTTTTAGTAGAGACGGGTTTTCACCATGTGAGCCAGGATGGTCTCGATGTCCTGACCTCGTGATCTGCCTGCCTCGGCCTCCCAAAGTGCTGGGATTACAGGCGTCAGCCACCGCGCCAGGCCGATAACAATTCTTTTTTTTTTTTTTTTCCTGTTTCCTGTGTCCATTTAGTAAGATATGGTTGCAAGACATTGCTAATTGACCTGTTATTCTATTGTAT
The DNA here is from genome assembly GCF_000951045.1 of Mandrillus leucophaeus. NCBI lineage: Eukaryota > Metazoa > Chordata > Mammalia > Primates > Cercopithecidae > Mandrillus > Mandrillus leucophaeus. The sequence continues at coordinate 2,725,309 of NW_012109919.1, forward strand.
AATACTTTCTACACGATACTTGTGTAACAACTCCATCCAAAGTAGTGCATAACACCACACAGCAAATGAGAAAGGCGTTTATGAATACAAATGCATCGGGATGCTCCTCAAATCCCATATCCCTTTTGCTGACAAAAAGGAAAGGGATTGAACCACTAGTTGAATATCCAGCATTACAATCTTCCTTTTTTTTTTTTCTAAAAAGATCTAAAGATCTAAAGAAAGCTTGACGCATATGTTATTTATTTAGAAAGTCAAATGAGTAAAAGTTAGACTGCAAGGGGCTTAGAAAATATCCAATGAATTAGTATGCCAAAAGAAACAGAAGATCATTAATAAAATCCATTGTTTTGGTCTTTGAAAAATATGATTGATTTTAATGATTAGCCACATCCCTAGAAATTGGATTCACATCTATTCTCTTCTGAATATTGCCACACTTCCTAATGATAATCCAAGCAGATGATCATAAATGGCAACAATGATAATGCAAGAGCCTGAAGGTACCTGGAGGTGGGAAGGTGAGTGGAACATGGTTTGGGTCCCAGCTGTGTTTCACTTTTAAAAGACCATGTGTTTCTCGTTAGACCATCTTCTCTGTCCTGTGCTTTCATCCCTACTCTTCACAGTTCAACGTAGGAGCCAATTACAGAGGCTCCAGTGTGTTCTTTAGCTCCCTTTGCCTTTACCCTGTTGTTTCTCGCATGCTATCTGGACAAAAAGCTCAGGGCTTTTTTGTCTTTAATTGAATCATAGTAGAAGCTTAACCCCTCCCACTTCAGAGCAGTTATATTTTTATGTGGGTAAACATTTAAAATATAATCAAGGGAAATTGGTTCAAATCTGTTTCATTACAGCATAGAAGTAATTGCCAAGTAGGCCTTAAATCCATTCAAAATATGAATTGCAGCTCTGGGGGTAACCACCGGAGGGAGCACTAGCCTCCCATCCCCTATATGCCAGGGCTGTATCTTGAGTTTCATGTCTGCCATGTGGACCAAACCCACCCCTGTGACCACAGTCAGAGAGGCAGTCCTGGGCTGCTGGAGAGACCTCGAATCCTTTGACTTCTCCATTCCCCTTCCCCTCATCATCACCTCATCCCTCCAAGAGCCACAAGTGTGTAAAATATATTCATTTGCCAGAGGCTGTTTATTCTGTTTAATGGACACCTATTGGCCCCTCATGCTTTCTTTTTAGATTGTCTGAACAGGCACAAAGCAAATTAGTACAAAATGCTTTCAGCCAAGTGTCAGGTGGAATCACGGTGATGAATGCTCCACTCTTGCACTTTCTAACTTTTTTGGTGCCGTACTGACAACTTTGTCTCCCTCAATTAGAGATTCCTCGATGTGTTCTCTGTGTGGAGCCCCAAAACCAATACTGTAAGTTTGGGAGGTTCTGTTTCATAAAGACATCTTGAGCTCACTGTGAAAGAAGAAATTATAAGGATTAGAGATTGGAGTTTTGCAAAGTCTCGAACATATTTTTCTGAATGGGGCATTTCTAGGCTTCTTTGGTTCTAGTAAAGATTAGGAAGTTCTACGACCATGCCACATACGAATGATAGGTTGCAGTCCTTAAGCAGGAGACTCATTAATGACCTTGGTTTAAAACAAGCCCTTGGAGCCAGGAACTACCGGCAGCCCTTAATGTTCTTACACAAAATGTGTCTGTTCAAGTACTTCTGATATTACAGGGGAACCTTAGTTAGCATGCAACAAAAAGGCAACTATTATTACACATTATAATGTTTGTAGTTCTCAGCTCAGCTTATATAGAAATAAGTATAATTGGAACTTACATGATAATCTTCCAGGTCTAATTATTTTTAAACCATTAACAAATTTTATTTTATTTTTTTGAGATGGAGTGTTGCTTTGTCCCTCAGGCTGGAGTGCAGTGGTGTTATCTCAGCTCACCGCAACCTCCACCTCCCAGGTTCAAGCGATTCTCCTGCCTCAGCCTCCCAAGTACCTGGATTACAGGTGCCCGCCACCACACCTGGCTAATTTTTGTATTTTTAGTAGAGATAATGATTCACCACATTGGCCAGGCTGGTCTCAAACTCCTGACCTCAGGTGATCTGCCTGCCTCAGTCTCCGAAAGTGCTGGGATTACAGGCATGAGCCACTGTGCCTGGCCCCATTCACAAATTTTAGGAAAATTCCCTCCTTCTCTTTACCTCTCTGTCTCCATTGCTTCATCTCTCTCCTTTTGTCTCTTCTCTCTTCTGCTCCGTTTCTTTCTATTTTTTTCTATGTCTGATGACGGCCTACTGTATTTTATCTAATATCATTTGGAAACTGAAGCAATTATCAATTATCACGAAAGTTATCATCATCATCCACCTATTTATTAAAGCCTGCGGAATATAATCCTTTTAGTAACTCAAAATGTAGAAAATACGATAATAGATTCATGTCTACAATAATAATTTAAAATAATGCAAACTGTCTAATTGCCTCTAGTCCAAATGGTACCAATTAGATGATATCTACTGGGATTGCTTTCCAACATAATTGCTCTGATAATCCAAGTTCCACCAATAAAGTGGGCTTTTAACAGCCATTTGCTATTGCAAGACTCCTGGAAAATTTGGGTAGACCGCTAGACACCTAACTTAAATCTGAGCCAATCAGATCCTAGAAGTATTAGGGATCTGAGTATCAGGCAGATGTCTCTGGGAGGCAGAAGGAACATCCATGAATAACTGTTGCTGAGATTCCTAGGTTGGATCTGGCTCTCCAATTTATTAAATTTTTCAACCTTTTGTCTGATTCCATGCAATGCTTTTCTTACAAATCTTTTGAGGATAGTCACCATAGTTACTTGTGACAAAAATAATCTTATGTAATCAGATTTGGATAACTAAACATGAGCAAACTTTAAATGAGATATTAAGTGTAAATCTATAATCATCTTTTACTGTCAGTGGAATCTCTAAGGTGTGGTAGTCGGCCTGGCAACCTAGGTTTTAATAATGGATGATTATAATAAGTGCGTAATTTTTCTTTTCTTGGCCTTGATTTCTGTTTTTATTTTTCTTCTTTTGACAAAATTTAAAAACAGATGAAATTAAATGGAATTTATTGGGAATATGACAATTTATTCCTTATTAGATGCATTTAGATGATAAGATATATTTAGATGAAGAAAAATATTCATTCAGATAAGTCAAAATGAAATGTGGAAAAATTGAAATGTATTTAAAGGTGTTACTTTTCATCTCTTCAGTTTTAACCAGTTGTTTTATTTTATGACATACTTGCATTTCCATGTTTAGGATAGAACATGGAACATGTATGTTACCGCCTACATTAGGCAATTCTTGCATTGCTATAAAGACATACCTGAGGTTTAATTGGCTCAAGGTTTTTCAGGCTGTACAGGAAGCATAGTGCCAGCATCTGCTTCTGGGGAAGCCTTGGGAAGCTTTTACTCATGGTGGAAGGCAAAGCTGGAGCAGGCAACTTCACATGGAAAAAACAGGAGCAAGAAGAGGAGGGAAGTGCCATACATTTTAAATGACCAGAACTCATGAAAACACACTCACTATGGTGACAACAGCACCAAATCATGAGGAATCTGCCCCTATTACCCAAACACCTCCCACTAGGCCCCACATCCAACACTGGGGATTACAATTCAACATGAGATTTGGAGAAGACATCCAAAGTATTTCACTGCCTTGGGTTTTTCAAAAAATTTCAAATCATCAATTATAGAACTAGTTTAATTTTTCATTCCAGTTCACAAACTGTAATGAATTCTGTACCATATGATTTCCAACACTTGAGATGGTTCATGGTTTTTGATTTACTTGCCCTCAGATAGATAGTTATATATTTACTCACATATATCAAATATTGTATACAAAAGGTGCAATATTATGAACCAGGGTTTTATATTCCTGGAAAGACATCTTACAAAAATAAATTAAATAAAAGCTAACACATGCTATAAACTTTTAATACATATGTAACAATTCAGTTAATATAATAGGTGTACCTCAAATGTTCTTTCATGAGGAAGGGAGAGTGGATTTTCATAATGGACTGAACTTGGCTGAAGATGCATGAGGTAAGAGTCCAGGGAAGCTGACTCAAACGTGAAATTATTCTTTTCCAGAAAGATTTCCCTATAGCAAATAGCATTTTTTTTTTCTTCGAAGAGTTCTAGTGGCACTCAAGAGTAAGGTCATCTTTTGCATACATACCTAGAACACAGAATCTTATGTAGAACATCCATCATTTATTAATGATTGTGTGCTCTATTTCATTGCTGAGTGCCTATGAAGAAGAGTCTATAAATTTCACCACTTATTGAGAATATAATCTAAAACAAATCATTATCCCTCAAAAGAACCTGAGGGCTAATAGGATATAGATAGGTATATATTAACATTTGAGGGATGTAATCTCTGTGCCTGCAGACAAATTTGGTGCCATATTTATTTTCCCAAAATGCAGGAAGCTTACATTTTAGTGAAAGAGAAAAGCCAGTAGTCTTTATTTTTTCAATTCATAGAATAAAATATTTTCAACTATTTTAGCCATAAGCATGAAGACAAATCTATATAAGTAGATGCAATACAATTATTTTAAAAGCAAAGACAATAGAGCAAAGCAAATTAAGTTTATTTATGTAAAGTCATCTTCATACATTATTTTACTTAATCTTTATAATATCTCAGTGTGGTGAATGTTATAATAAACATTTTACAAAAGCTCAGAACAACATTTTAAAAATTACCTTAATGCAAATATCTGATAGGTAGAACAACCAGAATTTGAACTCTGGTTGGTCTAATTCCAAAGCCTTGGGCTACTTCCATTATGCCATGTTTCCATTATGAAAGTCACATAATAGGAGGAGAAAATGAGATAATTAAAATGTGTGTTTTCTTGTACATAGTCAATCCTAGCCATCTAATTTGTGGGATATATGTTGAGCATTGGTTCCTAGTTTTTTCATTTGTGAAGTCCCTTTTGCCCTGTGGAATAAAATTCATTATGCATCATGCAAAGCTATTAATATACAAAATAGCCTGCTTTCATTATTCTCATTAGTTAATAAGTATGTTTTTGTTTGAGTGCTAACCTTAGTCTAAAATGAGAAAAATGAGACTAATGACTGACTGAAGAAAGGAAAAAGTATTTTTTTCCTACAGTTCATCACAAAAAATAGAATAAATATTGATATTATAAGCTATAACAACATTCAATATTGAATGTTTACAAAGTGAACACACTGGCATTTATCACATCTTAAATACAATTTGTCACAAAGTCTTACATTTTTGTTGAATACAGGTAATTTAAACAGAAGAGAGGACCCACTCCCCCAACAAAATGTCCAGGTCCTATTCCATGGAACCTATGAACATGTTACCCTACACTGCAAAAGGAACTTCATAGATGTCAGTAAGTTAAGGCCATTGAGACAAATGATTCTGGATTGTCTAGTGGACCCAATGTGATCAAAAGTTTCCTTAGAAGAGTTAGAGAAGATGCAATAATGGAAGCAGAATCAAAGAGAGATTTGAAGATGCTGCTGTCTTTGGAGAGAATGGCCAGGAGGCAAGGAACACAAGCAGCCCCTAGAAGTTGGAGAAGGTAAGGAAATACATTTTTCCCTAGAGCCTCTAGAAGGAACTCAGGTTTGAAGACCAACACCTGGAATTCTTCATACCTAGTGAAACTCATTGCTGACTTCTGACTTCCAGAATTGTAAAAAGCTAACAATGTGCATTACTTTACGTCACTGTGTGTGATGATCTGTTACAGCAGTGATGGGAAACAAACACAATAGGTAAATGGAAAGGTAGAGTTTTGGGTCCTAACTCTTCTAGTTGCATCATAAGGCTCAATACGATGAATGCTGCAATAACCACAGAATAATATTCAATGACTGTGTTTTGCAAGGCATTTAGGCAGGTACATCCTGTGACTATGTATCTCAGTAACCTCTTTGGGTAAAAGCTCATTTAGCAAATATATCAAAATCAAAATTAAATGAAAACCATTAATTAGCCTTTACATTAATGTTTTTGTTTGATATCTTAAGTTTTTGCTGAGTGCAATGAACACTCCTGATGCTTAAGATAATAATACATATTCCATTATTTCAAACCCCATGTTTTTTGTTTTACTTGGAAATCTCTTATTCTTGTTCTCTGCCTTCAGATTTTGCATGTTAATTCTCCTCTTTATCATGTGCGCATTTTTGACAACATTTGTAATGTGAGTGTATCTAGCACAATGATGTGACAAGGTAGAGATACAGCAAATACTTTCTGAAAGCCTGTAAATAGCCAGATGCAACCTGGAAAGCTGAGGCAGGAAGATCTCCTGAGGTCAGTAGTTTGAATCTAGCCTGGGCAACTCATAGCAAGACCCCCATCTGTACAAAAATTTTTTTTAAAAACAGCTGGGCGCAGTGGTGGGTACTAGCTGGGTGGCTGAAGTGGGAGGTTTACTTGAGGCTAGGAGTCCCGGGTTGCACCACTGCACTCCAACCTGGGCAACATAATGAAACTGTCTTTCTCTCTCTGTCTCACACACACACACACACACACACACACACACACAGCATGAAAATTAAAACAAGCAGCTGTCGTTTTTTTCTTTATTGAATTAAGCATGGTAATGATTTAAAAGGCGGCAGTGGGAGTCCGTGTAATGCTATAAACTGGGCACTTCTCTTCAGTTACACTTTAAGAGTAACAGAAGCTCTAAAACTCAGTTTGACAATATGTACCAACATCTAAAAAGATTCTATATCCTTTTTCCTGGCAATCTCATTTCAAGGAATCTATCTCAGAAAACAATAATCAAATGTATACCAAAATAATTATGATAGTGATGATGATTAACAGTGAAAAATGTGAGGAAAATAACTGTTATGTCAATTATTTTTTTTAAATGTAATACCCTAGAAAATAGGATACAGAATTCTATGTGTTAATAGAACGATACAATATGTTTTGCTTTCTTGGTTAAACATTTTTCTAATTTCTAAAGTTTACACACTTTTTCACATCTCTTATGAATGGAAAAGTTGGTATAACATTTATGTATCCTGTGTATTCCCAAAACAAAGGGAAAATGACTTGATGATTCATTTGAGAGCTCAGACACACAAAATGCTTGTTTTAATGTCAGAATCATCTCAATTGTCCACTAACATGAATCAAGTCTTGTAAGTGACTCTCTAATTATTTATACCTGTGTAATAACCACCAGCAGCTCACTGCAGCACAAGAGGTAGCTTTAGTACTCAGAGCATTTGTATGTAAATGAAATAGATATTGACACAGTACACCTAAGCCACTGGTTTAACTGTTTTTAATGGAACTAATTCATATGAAAGTCAAGCAACAAAAAGTTACCACATTTCTCTACAAAATAGATGGCAAGCTATTTGACTAGAATGGTTAAATCAGTAAGTATCACCACATATGACTGCTTTTTTTCAAATGATCAAATTACAGAAAGCAATATGGCTCTTAGAATGGTGCACAGAGCCTACCATTTTCGCTGGCTCATTCTAGGTCCTCACAGATAGTTCTTGAATCCATGTTTTAATAATTTACTAATGTCTATCAAATTCTTATCACATTTGTTTACTATTTTGACTTTTAAGCAAGTACCTCCAACATTAAAATGCCTTAGTCTGTGCTACTAATACACTGTGAGATTAGTTCCCAGTTTTGTTCTTGTCAGCCTGGTATTAGAATTATAATGAAATAGAAATTAATAAAACCCAAGTTTGAAGCCTTGCATATTATTTGAACCATATTTTTCCATAGATTTCCCTTTTCCTCCAAGGACCCCGTCTCCACAAACTTTGAGGTGAAAACCAAGAAGGAATGCTTTCCTCCTAAATCTCTTTGATATTATTCGACAGTGCTTATTAAGTTTCCAGTGAGCCCCAGACACATTGTGCGGTGGGGTCTTTCAGACTGACACATTCAAGTCAGCTATAAAGCTGTGCTCCACGTGCTGCCATCAGCATAGCCCATGTGTCTTATGGGAATATCTGAGAGTGTCTGCTCTGGGCAGCAGACACCACTGACAATAATGGACACTGTGGTTTTGCCTGAACACAAATTGTTCCCTTCTTCTGAAAATAGCACTTTGATTCTCTTTGGGACCATTATTGAATGCATGGACTTTCAACCTACACTGCCATGTTTGAATCTCAACTCTATGAGATATTGGACAAGTTACTTAACATCTCTGTGCATACAGCTAATCATCTGTAAAATGGGAATATTATGAGGATGAACTGAGCAATTAATAACAAAAGCAATTAGAACAGTGCCTGACACATAATAAGTCCTATAAATTATCTGTTAAACAAACAGACAAATCCTCTCTGTTGCATTCTGTTTCCATGAGATTCTCTGCACTCCCTTGGCCAAGAAGTAACACTTGACCTAAGTCAAATCTAGCCAGGCTCATTGTTAATACACACCCTTGTCACATATATCCTGGTATGTAAGTCTAATTATTATTCTTTAGGGTAGATTCTCTGAAATGAGATGGCGGGGTGACATATCAAAATTGTTAAGATTCTAGTACATATTGTCAAACTGCTTTTTTAGGGAGTTTCTGTTACTTTTAGAAAGTGACTGGAGTACATTAAAAAGAAACATTTTGACAGTGAAGCCCTAGAGAACTTCTTCATTAGTTTCTGCTACCTAAAGCCTTAGAGTTGCCGGCTCCTGTATTTCATATAGAAGAAACAAATATTTCTCTTCTTATGAGAAGGTTTAATACTTTAAATAGGTTTAAGAGTCCTTTTTATGTCTTTCTTTTTATTTATTTATTTCGTATTCTTGATCGTTTATCATTGGTTTGTGGATGTTTATTTTATCACTGTCTGAAGTAATATTTTAGAAGGTTAGCTTTTTTTTGTCTATGAAATGAAATGACATCCTGTCATGCAGAAGATTTATACTTTCTACATAACCAAATTTATCAAGCTATTTTATGGCTTCTGGATTTTGAGTCATAATTAAGTTCTTCTGCACTTTAATAGGTAATGTAGTTTCTCCATGTTTTCTTAAGTAGTTTCACATTTAAATTCTTGACTTATTTATTCTACAATTCTACAATCATTAATTATAGATTAATTTATTCTGAATTATGATGCTTGCCCAGAAGGATATATTTATTAAAAAAATCTCTTCAATATTTTCTTCTAGTGCTTTTATGATTTAACATTTTTACTTCAATCATTGATCAATTCGTGATATATTTTGGTGCACAGTGGCAATGCAGTAGACTTATGCCATTAATTAGTTTAGGAAGCATATGCTCAAGGATCTGGAGCTCTAAGTAGAAAATATTTTTACTTCCTTTATTGAGGTGATTATTCTGGCACTACTTAATAAAAAAACTATCCTCTCACCGATGAACTGTCATAGCATTTTTATTTCCAAAAGCAGTTGACTATAAACATAAGTGTTAATTTCTGGTCTCTCAATTGTTTTCCATTTTTCCATATTGCCATTTTTCTGCCAAAACTACACTCTCTTGATTTTTAAATTGTAGCTCCACGGTAAGTTTCAAAACCGGATGGTATCCGCCCTTCCACATTTTTTTCTTTTTCAAAATTGTGTTTGTTCTCTTAAGTATTTTGAACTCTCATATCAACTTTAGGATCAGATTAAGAATTTCTGTCAAAAAAATTATCCTAGAATTTTGATGGTGATTGTGAATTCATAGAAGTACTTAAAAAGAATTGCCATTCAACCAATATTTACACTTCTATCAATCAACATAAAGTATCTCTTCATTTATTTTGATCCTCTTCAATCTCTCTAAGCAATGATGCCTTAACCTTTTTATCCTATTGAAGATACAAATATTTTACTCTGTGTGTGTGTGTGTGTGTATGTGATGGTCTCACTCTGTCACCCAGGCTGGAGTGCAGTGGCACAATCCTGGCTCACTGCAGCCTCCACCTCCCAGGCTCAAGTGATCCTCCCACTTCAGCCTCTAGAGTATCAGGGACTACAGGTGCAAACAACCATGCCTTACTAATTTTTTTATTTTTTGTAGAGATGACATCTCAGTATGCTGCTCAGGCTAGTCTCAAAGTCCTGGGCTCAAGCAATTGTCTTGCCTCGGCCTCCCAGTGGTGAGATGACAGGCACGTGAACCACAGTGCCCAGCCTGAAATTTTTTACATTTCAATTTCATTTTTTTTTTTTTTTTTTTTTTGAGACGGAGTCTCGCTCTGTCGTCCAGCCTGGAGTGCAGTGGCCGGATCTCAGCTCACTGCAAGCTCCACCTCCCGGGTTTACGCCATTCTCCTGCCTCAGCCTCCCGAGTAGCTGGGACTACAGGCGCCCGCCACCTCGCCCGGCTAGTTTTTTTGTATTTTTTTTTTTTAGTAGAGATGGGGTTTCACCGTGTTAACCAGGATGGTCTCGATCTCCTGACCTCGTGATCCGCCCATCTCAGCCTCCCAAAGTGCTGGGATTACAGGCTTGAGCCACCGCGCCCGGCCTACATTTCAATTTCAAATTCAAATTTTACATTTCAATTTCAAAATTTCAAATTACATTTCAATTTTACATTTCAATTTCAAAATTTCAAATTGTTCATTGCTACTATATAAAACTTCAATGACTTTTTGGTATCTTTTGGCTTTGTTAAACTCATTCATTAGCTCTACTAATTTAATTGCATATTCCTCAGGATTTTCTAAATAGGATTTTCTAAATACAGAATCATGTCATTTATAAAAAGACAGTTTTGCTTCCTCCTTACAAGTCTGCCTTCTTTTCAGTAATTTTATTTTTCTCATAGCAGTGTGTAGAACCTCCATTCTATGCAGCTTTGTTGAATAGAAGTGTGAGAGGGGGCATCCTTGCCTTGTACCCATCTTTAGGAAGAAGCATTTAGTCTTGCACAATTAAACTTGATATAAACTGTAAGTTCTTATAGATTGTTTATATCAGGTTGAAGAAAATTCTTTTTATTTTCTTGAGACTTATTATCTTTGTTAGGTATTGCATTTTCTCAAAAGGTTTTTCTATATCTACAAAATGATCAGGTTGATTTTTTCTTTATTAATTTTATATAAATGCCATATAATAATGGCATACAATATTTTTAAGTGTTGCTGAATTCAGTTTGCCAAAAATTCATTAAGAACATTTGTATTTATATTCATGATAAATATTGGTGTGGAGTTTTATTTTCTTGTGATGCCTTTCTCTGGTGTTGGTGATAGAGTAGTACTGGTTTTATAGAATGGGCTGGGAAGTGTGTCTTCCTCTATTTTTTGAAAGACTTTATGAAGGATTTTTATTATCTCTACTTTAAATATTTGATAGATCACACCGGTGAAGGTTTATAGGTCTGGGCTTTTCTTATGGAAAAAATTTTAATTACTGTAGTAATGTCTAATTATAGTTAACTCAGGTTTCCTATTTCCTTTTGAGTCAGTTTTGATAATTTATGTCTAAGTTTTATTTTATCTAAATTATCTAATTTTATGGCATATAGTTTTGCACAATATTATACTTAATTCTTTTAATTTCTTTATACTTGTTAGTAATGTTCCTTTTTATTTCTGATATTGGTAATGTGTTCCTTTTGTTTACTTTTTGTCATTACAGCTAAAGGTAACTCAATTTTATTTTTGATCTCAAAAAAGCAACTTTTGATTTAATATTATTGTTACCACTTTCCTGTTTATTCCTTTTATTATCCTTCTAATGTTTAATATTTTCTTTTTTCTAGTTTTGTTCCACATTAAGCAGAAACATTATGCAAGCCATAAATTGAGTGAGGGATATTGTGAGTAGTAGTTTTGTTCCACTTATTTTATTTGTTTCTTAAGGTGGAAGCTTAAATTATTGATTTTAGAACTTTCTGATTTTCTTTAGTTGTTTTTTGCTGTAAATGTCCCTCTAACCATTGTTTAACTGAACCCCATAAATTCTGCTAAACAGTACTTTAATTTTTGTTAATTTCAGTATTTTCCTAAAATTCCCTTCTGGGTTATTTAAAAGTATGTTGTTAAATTTCCAAATATTTGAAGAAGTGGCTATTTCTAAGATTTCTGTTTGTTGGTTATCTCTAATTCCATTGTGGTAAGATGACATATTTATAGGACACAAATACTGTTGAAATGATTTGAAGCTTATTTCGTCACCCAAAATATGCTCAATCTTGGAGAATTCCCCATATGTGCTTGAAAATAATATCTTTTACGCGCCTCCCTGTGAAGAGACCACCAAACAGCTTTGTGTGAGCAATAAAGCTTCTTAATCACCTGGGTGCAGGCGGGCTGAGTCTGAAAAGAGAGTCAGGAAGGGAGATAGGGGTGGGGCTGTTTTATAGGTAAAGGAAAATTACAGTCAAAGGGGGTTGTCCTCTGGTGGGCAGGGGTGGGGGGTCACAAGGTGCTCAGTGGGGGAGCTTTTTGAGCCCGGATGAGCCAGGAGAAGGAATTTCACAAGGTAATGTCATCAGTTAAGGCCAGGACCGGCCATTTTCACTTCTTTTGTGGTTGAATGTCATCAGTTAAGGCAGGAACAGGCCATTTAAATTTCACTTCTTTTGTGATTCTTCAGTTACTTCAGGCCATCTGGATGTATACGTGCAGGCCACAGGGGATATGATGGCTTAGCTTGGGCTCAGAGGCCTGACATTCCTGTCTTCTTATATTAATAAAAATAAAACAAAATAGTGTTGAAGTGTTGGGGCAGTGAAAATTTTGTTGGGGGGGGTGCGGTATGGAGAGATAATGGGTGATGTTTCTCAGGGCTGCTTTGAGCGGGATTAGGGGTGGTGTGGGAACCTAGAGTGGGAAAGATTAAGCTGAAGGAAGATTTTGTGGTAAGGGGTGATATTGTAGAGTCGTTAGAAGAAACATTTGTATAGAATTATTGGTGATGGCCTGGATACGGTTTTGTATGAATTGAAAAACTAAACAGAATAAGAGAAGGAGAAAAACAGGTATTAAAGGACTAAGAATTGGGAGGACCCAGGATATCTAATTAGAGTGTCTAAGGAGGTTCAGCTTAGCCCTGCCAACAAAGATTATTTATTTACTTTAAGAGGGAGTTAAGAGTGGTGGTTTAGGCCAGGCGCGGTGGCTCAAGCCTGTAATCCCAGCACTTTGGGAGGCCGAGACGGGCGGATCACGAGGTCAGGAGATCGAGACCATCCTGGCTGATACGGTGAAACCCCGTCTCTACTAAAAAATACAAAAAACTAGCCGGGCGAGGTGGCGGGCGCCTGTAGTCCCAGCTACTCGGGAGGCTGAGGCAGGAGAATGGCATGAACCTGGGAGGCGGAGCTTGCAGTGAGCTGAGATCCGGCCACTGCACTCCAGGCTGGGCGGCAGAGCGAGACTCCGTCTCAAAAAAAAAAAAAAAAAAAAAGAGTGGTGGTTTGGGGATAGCACCAGGAGATATCAGCTGTGATGGCTTGGAGAAACAGTGTAAACTGGCAGTATAAACAAGAGCAGGGCATTTATGAGTACTTGAGAATGGTGAATAGGAGTATGACTAGACAGAAGATAGTAGGGATGACAAGTTTTTTGGGGTGCAGTCCAAGTTAGTCTGGTGTCTGGAATGAGACTGGGACCTAATAAAAAGGAGCATCTATACAGGATCTTAAATGGGCTGTACCCTGTAGCAATCTGAGGACAGGCCTGAATTCTGAGAAGGTAAGTGGTAAAAGTACTGTCCAGTCCTTTTTAAGTTGGTGGCTGAGCTTGGTGAGGTGTGTTTTTCAAAGACCATTAGTCCGTTCTACCTTTCTTGAAGGTTGAGGACTGTAAGGGGTATGACGGTTCCATTGAATACCAAGAGCCTGAGAAACTGCTTGGGTGATTTGACTAGTAATGGCTGGTCCATTATCAGACTGTATAGAGGCTGGAAGGCCAAACCGAAGAATTATGTCTTTACCCATCCAGCGGAAGTGTCTACCCAGACTAAGAGGTATTTTAGTTTTCTGACTCGGGGCATGTGAGTAAAGTCAATTTGCCAGTCCTGGACAGGGGCAAATCTGTAGGAAAGGGAGGGGGCCTGAATAATCCCTGAGGGGTAGTAGAATAGCAGATGGAACACTGAAAAGTGATTTCCTTGAGGATAGATTTCCATGATGGAAAGGAAATGAGAGGTTCTAATAGACGGGCTAGCAGCTTGTAACCTACATGGAAGAGGTTATGAAATGATGACAGAATAGAATGGACCTGTGAGGCTGGAAGGAGATATTTTCCTTTGTCTAAGAACCATTTGCCTTGTTTGGGAAGAGACTGATAGGTGGAAGTTTCAGCGGGGGAGTAGGTGGGAGGGACTGATGTGAAGGAGAAAAACTGGCCATGAGGGACAGAAATTGGAATGCTAGCTGCTTATCTAACCACCTTATCAGCATAAGTGTTGCCTAGAGCAATGGGATCTGACGCCTTTTGATGGCCCTTGCAGTGAATGACTCTAGCTTCCTTTGGAAGTAAAGTGGCCTTGAGTAGAGTTTTTATTAAAGCGGCATTAATGATGGAGGACGCTTGCATAGTGAGGAAATCTCTTTCAGCCTATATAACAACATGGTGGTGCAGAGTATGGAAGGCATATTTAGAGTCAGTATAAATATTGACGCTTAGTCCTTTTGCAAGAGTGAGGGCCTGAGTTAAGGCAACTAGTTCGGCTTGCTGAGAGGTAGTGGAGGGTGGCAGAGTGGTAGCCTCAATGATAGGTGTGGAAGATACTATAGCATAGCCTGCCTTTGCTGGCGAGTGGCGATTAGGCCTGGTGTAACTGCCATCAATAAACCAAGTGTGTTCAAGGTGAGGAACATGAAAGAATATGGGGAAATTGAGTGAATGTCAGATGGATCAGAGAGATACAGTCATGGGGGTCAGGTGTGGTATTAGGAATAATGTGGGAGGCCGGATTGAAGTCCCGACCAGGAACAATGGTAACTGTGGGAAGCTCAACAAAGGGTGGGTATAGCTGAAGGAGCCGCGGAGCAGAAAGTATATGCGTCAGGTGGGAGGAAGAAAATAGATTTTGGAAGTTATGAGAACTGTAGAGAGTGAATTGAGCATAGTTTGTGATTTTGAGGGCCTCTAAAAGTATTAGGGTGGTGGTGGCTGCCACACACAGACGTGAGGGCTAGTAGGCTAAAACAGTAAAGTCAAGTTGTTTGGATAAACAGGCTACAGGGCACGGTCCTGGCTCTTGTGTAAGAATTCTGACCACGCTAACCATGCCTAGGAAGGAAAGGAGTTGTTTTGTAGAAGGGATTGGGGTTTGGGAGATTAGCCGGACACGATCGGCAGGGAGAGCATGTGTGTTGTTTTTATGAGAATTATGCCGAGATAGGTAACAGATGAGGAAGAAATTTGGGCTTGACTGAAGTAATGGGGGCTGTCTGTGAAGCCTTACGGCAGTACAGCCCAGATAATTTGCTGAGCCTGGTAGGTGTCAGGGTCAGTCTAAGTGATAGCAAAGGGAGGCTGGGATGAAGGGTGCAAAGGAATAGTAAAGAAAGTACGTTTGTGATCCAGAACAGAATAATGGGTTGTGGAGGGATGTATTGAGGATAGGAGAGTATATGGGTTTGGCACCACGGGGTGGACAGGCAAAACAATTTAGTCGATAAGGCACAGATCCTGAACTAACCTGTAAGCTTTGTCTGGTTTTAGGACAGGTAAAATGGGGGAATTGTAAGGGGAGTTTACAGGCTTTACAAGGCCATGCTATAGTAGGCGAGTGATAACAGGCTTTAATCCTTTTAAACGGTGCTGTGGGATGGGATATTGGCGTTAAGTGGGGTAGGAGTGATTAGGTTTTAATGGGATGGTAAGGGGTGCATGATTGGTCACTAAGGAGGGAGTAGAGGTATCCTATATTTGTGGGTTAAGGTGGGGGGATACGAG
Organism: Mandrillus leucophaeus; assembly: GCF_000951045.1. Lineage (NCBI taxonomy): Eukaryota > Metazoa > Chordata > Mammalia > Primates > Cercopithecidae > Mandrillus > Mandrillus leucophaeus. The sequence continues at coordinate 2,741,224 of NW_012109919.1, forward strand.
AGGAAGATGCAAAGGAGACTTTGGGTTGGGAAGAAGGGTGGCAATGAGATGTGGCTGTGAACCACTAAGCTGAGCAGATCTGGGAAGGAGTCAATCAGAGAGCCTTGGGCTAGAGCTTTAGGGGCTCTAGGAGTAGCTATTAGGTGAGCTGGGCAGTCTGATTTCCAGTGGGTCCCTGCACAGATGGGACATGGCTTGGGAGGAATCCCAGGCTGCGGGCATTCCTTGGCCCAGTGGCCAGATTTCTGGCACTTGAAGCAAGATCCTGATGGAGGAAGTCCTGTAGGAATGATTGACTGCTGAGGCTTAGGCGTGTGTGGCTTAGGCATTTTGAAGTCCTTGTGTGCTGGAGGTGTGACTGGGTTTTGTCTCACAGCAGAAATAAGTAATTGTAACTCAGAAATGTATTGCTGTCTGGCTGCCTCCTTTCTATGATTGTACACCTTGAAGGCAAGGTTGATTAATTCCTGTTGTGGGGTTTGAGGGCCAGATTCTAATTTTTGAAGTGTTTTCCTAATGTCAGGAGTAGATTGGGTGATAAAATGCATATTAAGAATAAGGCAGCCTTCTGGCCCTTCTGGGTCTAGGGTGATAAAGCGTCTAAGGGTTGCTGCTAAGCGGGCCATGAACTGGGCTGGGTTTTCGTCTTTACCTTGGGTAGTTTCTTTAAGTTTGTCATAATTAACAGCTTTGTAAGTTGCCTTTTTAAGCCCTTCAACTAGGCAGGAAATCATGTAATCTCACCTAGCTATACCTGGGGAATCTGCCTGATAGTTCCATTAGAGATCCTCTCGGGGAACTGCTCTAATGCCTTCCTAGAGGTCTGACTTGTGAAGCCAGTGGTTATCAGTGTGAGATTGGGCTAGAGAAAAAACTCTTTCCCGTTCATCTGGGGAGAGGGTAGAAGTCAGGATGACATTTAAGTCATTCCAGGTTAAACTGTAGGACAGAGTTAGATATTGGAATTCCTATATGTATTTAGTGGGGTCTGATGAGAAAGAGCCTAAACACTGACTGATCTGAGAGAGGTCTGATAGAGAAAAAGGTACATGTACGTTGACTATGCCTTCAACTCCAGCCACTTCTCTAAGACGAAATTGTTGTGCAGGTGGGAAAGATCTAGTCGCGGAACTAAACTGTAAGCCAGACTGGGTATGAGGAGTGGGGGTGATAGAAGGATTATAGGGTGGAGGAGTGGAGGCTGAGGAAGAACTGGGACTTAGCTCGGCCTGGCAATGAGGGTTGGGAAGAAGGGCGACTGTGAGCAGTTCCCCGAGAGGATCCCTAATGGAACTATCAGGCAGATTCCCCAGGCATAGCCTGGGGAGGAAGGGAGAGGTCAGAGGAGTCTGTAGAAAAGGAAGACTGGAAAGACCCAGCGATGCTTGGGGTTGGGACTGAGGGGACAGGCGAGAGGGAAAGAAGAAGGATTTGGGAGGAATTGCATTGGGAACAGAGACTAGGGAGTGAACGAAATGTGAAAAGTGCCTGGATGTAAGGCACCTCAGACCATTTGCCCATTTTATGACAAAAATTATTTAGGTCTTGTAGGATGGAGAAATCAAAAGTGCCGTTTTTTGGCCATTTAGAGCCATTGTCAGGTTTGTATCGGGGCCAAGCGGTGTTGCAGAAGAAAATAAGGCATTTAGGTTTTAGGTCAGGTGTGAGTTGAAGAGGTTTTAAGTTTTTGAGAACACAGGCTAAGGGAGAAGAGGGAGGAATGGAAGGTGGAATGCTGCCCATAGTGAAGGAGGCAAGCCCAGAGAAAAGAGAAAGTAGAGACATGGAGAGAAGGGATCGGGGGGTTCTTGCCCTCCAGAAAAGCAGAGAAGGGGTAGAGACATGGAGAAAAGGGTTTGGGGGGTTCTTGCCCCCCAGAAAAGCAGTACTTGCCACTAAGGGTGAAGGACCAAGGCCGGCATCCCTGCGTGGTCAGACACCTCTGAAATGTGGGTGAATAATCAGGCAGTTGTCCCTGCGTGATTAAACACCAGGGGAAGACTGTCTTCCCAAGTCCGTGACTGGCGCTGGAGTTTTGGGTCCATGGATAAAACGTGTCTCCTTTGTCTCTACTAGAAAAGGAAAGGAACTGAAATTAAGAGAAGGGAGAGATTGAAGTGTGGTGCCGAGATTGAAAGGTGAAAGAGGTTGAGTGATAGTGATAGAGGTTGGAGAAGAGAGTGAAAAGAGGCCGCTTACCAGATTTAACATTGGTGAGATGTTCCCTGGGCTGGTTGGTCTGTGGACCCAAGGTCGTAGGTGGATCTTTCTCACGGAGCAAAGAGCAGGAGGACAGGGGATTGATCTCCCAAGGGAGGTCCCCTGATCCGAGTCAAGGCACCAAATTTCACGCCTGTCCGTGTGAAGAAACCACCAAACAGGCTTTGTGTGAGCAATAAAGCTTTTTAGTCACCTGCGTGCAGGCGGGCTGAATCCAAAAACAGAGTCAGCAAAGGGTGGTGGATTATCATTAGTTCTTATAGGTTTGGGGATAGGTGGTGGAGTTAGGAACAATGTTTTGCAGGCAGGGGGTGGATCTCACAAAGTACATTCTCAAGGGTGGGGAGAATTACAAAGAATCTTCTTAAGGATGGGGAGATTACAAAGTACATTGATCAGTTAGGGTGGGCAGAAACAAATTACAATGGTGGAATGTCATCAGTTAAGGCTATCTTCACTTCTTTTGTGGATTTTCAATTGCTTCAGGCAATCTGGATGTATACGTGCAGGTCACAGGGGATATGATGGCTTAGCCTGGGCTCAGAGGCCTGACAATATCTATCTTCAGTAGTTACACCAAAGGGTTTATATATGACGATTAGGTCAAATTGTTTTACAGTCCTGTTCAAGTCTTTAAACTTGATAAATTTCTATCTTTCTTATTAATCATTGAAAGTAAGTCACTGAATTCTTTCAGCAGTTATTGTTGAATGGTTGATATATCATTTCAGTTTGCTAGTTTGTTGTTTCATGTGCTTGGGATTCTCTTGCTAGATGTGTATACACATTGAAAGGACACAAAGATAGATGTGTACCTGCCCCCCACCTGCTACACCCTTGTTCTACTCTCTAATCTTTGCACATACCAGAGATTTCGTAAGTTCTGTGAGTACCTGGTTTTCTGCACGTACCAGAGATTTTGTTTTGCACATACCAGAGATTTTGTAAGTTCTGAGGCAAGGTCACAAGACGTGTTTAAGTAAGATAAACTCTTGCTGCCATAAACCTGCTCTCCCGCCTCAAAGTTTGAACCAAAATATCAGAAATGGCGGGAACCAATCATAGTTAGCCAAATCGCCTTGTTCAAACACTAGCCAATCATATATCTGATTTGTATAATAACTCTATGCCCACTTTTCTTAGACTATATAACATTGTTCGGAGCTCAGTGGGGGAGCTCTCCTGCCCGTCTCGTTTCTCGAGCGAGGGAGAGTTCCAGGTTCGAACCTGTAATAAAGATCCTTGCTGCTTAGCTTTGACTCTGGACTCTGGTGGTCTTCTTCGGGGAACAAACGGTCTGGGCATAACAACATTATGGTTGTTACGTATTTCTGATATACTTAAATTTCCCTCTGCAAATTGCCCCCTACATATTTAGGCATTAAAAGAAAAATTCAGTCAATCTATGTCTTTGAATACAAAGTGTTTTTGGTAGAAATTATAGAATCAGGTTTTAAAAAATAAATCTAATCTGGCAGTCTGGTTTTTCACTAAAGAATCTTTACATCTATTATCATTTTTATATAGGTAAAATTTTATTTGCCAATTTGCTTTCCATTTGAATGCTACCATTTTTCAAGTTTTTATTCCTCTCTTGCTGTTTTGTTTTAGGTTACATAAATATGGCTTTATTTCTGTTACTTCTTAATATATTATTTTGAGGGTTCTTTTTTTGTAGTTGTTGTAGGCATTATAATATTCCTCTAAACCTACTTCAAAATAATACTAATTTAAATCCATTAATTACAGAAATTGCTTCACTATATGTCCCTTTACTACCTTCTCCTTTTTGTTATTTTCCTGTATATGATAAACCCCTGAAACCGTTTAAAATTATAATCTGAAAAAATCATAAAAAGATATGTGGCTACCTTATTAGGAATGATTTGGCTATTTTCCAGAACTCCCTGTTAAATCCTTGAATAGTCCTGTGTTCTACATCTCACCTCCAATCGACCTGCAATCTCAGCCAAATGAAACCTCTGAACTCCCTTGTTTTCTCACCTTTGAGATTTCTTTGACCACATTACAAGTCAAGGGAGGTCTCTTCTCCCATGATGGGTAACTTCCTATTTTCAAAGCCAGCCACACCTTGATTGAACTAAGGCTCTGATGGAGCTGGCAGGTGGGATGGAGGATGGGAGCAGCCTTACTCAAAAATGTCTCAGATTCCCACATTTAATACCAGAAGTTTGGTAGTTTTCATAAATAAACCCTTCTCTGTTTTATGCTTTTGGTTAAATATCGGGTTGCTTAAATGATTTTTTTTTTTTTTTAAATCATCTTATCCAGATGTATCGTTGCTTTTTTGGGGATAGGATTTGTTGACCTTCTCACTCTATCACACTGGAAATTGCTCTCTGGACCTGTTTTATTGTTAAAAGCCACTTCTAAAAATACAATATAACCTAAAGATCTTAACAGTTCTCTGGACAGAATTTCTGCATTGCCTATCAAGTTAAGTCTAGACTGTCCTGCCCGAGTTCATGGCTCATTTGTTTGGCCCCAGGCTGCCCTTTAAAACCTGTACCTGATCTTGAGTGTGGCTTGACTGAATAGCCTACTCAACATTTCCCTTTCCTCTCCAGAATGCTTCTTTTTCTCTTACTAACCTAGACAACTCTCTGTTCCACCCATGGACACTTCTTAGAGACTCTATTATTAGTCACTTTTATACGTAGTATATTCTGCCACATTGAGATAGTATCTTTTTTAAAGCAGAAGCTATGCATTATATATCTTCTTTGTTTCAAATGAGTTTAATTCAGATCCTTGAACAGGAAAAGCATCACTGAATGTTTCTTTCATAAAATAAGGAATAAAAACATGATATATTTTCCTCTGAGATACGGTAATCAGCATCAGGCAGAATAAGAGAAATGCTGAAAAAAGAGATCTTAAGAAAGAAATTCAAGATACGTAGTCTTGATTTCCTTAGAAAAATGATGACTTCATTAGTTCTAAGTGAGCATGGGACAGGAGGGATGGGGGCTTAAGGATTAAGGGTATTTAAAACAGCTAAGGTTGAAGGCTGAGAGAAAACCAGGTTTGGGTGAGAGATGAGAGACGGGAGTAAGAGAAGAATGAAAAACATAAATGCCCTGTGTGGGGTGCCCTCACAGAGTTCTGGACATAGCTTAGAGTAATTTTGAATTGAATGAAACATGGTCAGACTAGAGATATCCCTAGCCAGAAACGTAAGTGTGGGCTCCCTTCATCTCTGTGCGCAAAACATAGATACATCTTTGGCCTTCAAATGCCTTTACAAAGTCAGGCAGTGTTCTCTGTAGAGAGTTGGCTCAATTGTCTTTCACCTGGTCATAACCATTCAGAGTGTGCATACAGGATTGCAGGAAGCTTTCTCTTCCCACAGTAAGGCACAACTAAAATTGTTTGGTGCAAAGCAGAAGCCTGAATTTTTTTTTAATAGGAAATCAGAGTAAGACCACTGTAACCACAGATTTATGTGAAATAGAAATCACAACTGTTCATGATCTTTTAGATGCAGTTATCAATAAGACCTAGTAAAGACCAGTGTTCTTTTTATGTCAATAGGCAAAATAGTACTGTTTCAGAAATTTCTCTAAACATTAAGTGGTTTACATTTTTACCTGCCTCAGATAATGTATTTGTCATTTTTGTTTTTTTAAAACCAAATTTATATGATGAATCAGTCTCACAATTTATAGTAAGATTAAATTTTTTGAGACAGTCTTGCTCTGTTGTACAGGCTGGAGTGCAGCGGCATAATCTTGGTTCACTGCAACCCCTGTCTCCTAAATTTAAGTGATTCTCCTGCCTCAACCTCTAGAATAGCACCATGCTCAGCTAATTTTTGAATTTTTAGTAGAAATGGAGTTTCACCATGTATGCCAGGCTGATCTTGAACTCCTGACCTCAAGTGATCCACCCACCTTGGCCTCCCAAACTTCTGGGATTACAGGCATAAGCCACCATGCTGGCCAAGATTAAAATCTTGTATTATGTTTCCACATTATTGAATTTGATTGAACTGTTTGAGTGCTTTCTGCCTTCCCTGATAGAATAACTGTGTATACTGGAGAAAATGTCCTGGTTTATTACTGATTCTACACTAACTCAGTCCATTCTGTGCTACCGTGAAGGAAGTCACAGCTCACATTTCTGAAAATGTACCCGTTGACATTAATCACCGTTTCATACTGCCCTGAATATATCAGATTAAACTTGGATAATTTTTTTTCTGCTATGAGGTAAAACTTGTGTCCTTTTCACAACTGAAATGCTTAGTTCAATCTTAATTGTTCCTTGTGAAAAAAATGTAGATTTTACTACTCACAACATCCCTCACTCAATTTATTGCTTGCATAATGTTTCTGCTTTCTTATAATATTTCACAAGTCAGTGTAAAGATCTCATCACCTGATGTAGCCCATGCTTACAGCTTGTTGTTAAAAACACTCAATAAACCACAAGTTGGAATAGAAGTCAGTGATATGCACTTCTTAAAGAATAAAACAACAACAGTAAAATATCTTGTCCTTTGCTTACATAGTTCCTTCCTATTATCTCCACCGTCCTTGTTTTCCTCTCCATAAACCTTATTTTGATGTCTTAAAATGTAGATCATCCCTAACTTTGGTTAGTACTCTTTGGCTCAAAAGAAATAGTTCTTTAAGGGTATAAATATCTGAACATTTGAAAAATACATTATGTTGAGAATCGAGTCTATGACTTAAAAACAAAATTTTGTGCAGCTATTCCACTATTATTCCGGAAAAAATGACACTGTATCTAGTAGGAAGCCAGAAGGGGACAAGCAGAGTATTGGCAGTGGGCCAGAGTTTTGTGTTAACTTCAAGAGCAGAGGTGATTTTTAATGCTTCAACATCATTCATGAAATATTATATATATAATTTGTACTCACAATAACAAGCATGCTCTCCAAGGAAACATTAAAATAAATAGCTTCTTTAACTCTTTTGTACCTTGATCATATCTTATTTTGATGAACCTATAAAAAAGGAAGATAAGATTGATGTTGGACAGATCAGTAGGGCAATCATGTACTTTATTACGTATTTATGACTCTGAAAGATCAAAGGATGTTTTTATGCACATAACTTGGCAAATGTATTTTGCCACGTTCAGATATGTTCCAAGTGACTTCAGTGGGGAAGTGAAAAGATCTGGCACTATGCCTGTAATGCTATTTGGCAAGACACTGAATGATGGTGGGATTCAAGAACACAATAACATACTGTATTACATGTATATGTACACACACTCTATATATGTATGCACACATTCACTGGTATATAGGAAACGTGTGACTGTATACACACTCTATGTAAATATGCTCAGCTCTTACATAATCAAAGTAATTAGATGAAATAGTTATATCTGTGTGTATCGGTAATATTTTGTATACTGAAAATGTTTACATTATTCTTCCTTATTGCAACAATTTCAAGAAAATTATAATTAAAGTGTTACCATTAATACACCACAGATGATTAATATAGTACTGCATACAGTCTAAGTAATATTTTTGTATTTTTAGTAGAGACAGGGTTTCACCATGTTGGCCAGGCTGGTCTTGAACTCCTGACCTCGGGTGATCCTCCCTCCTTGGCCTCCCAAAGTGCTGGGATTATAGGTATGAGCCACCGTGCCCCGCCCCTACTTCCTGCCTTTAAAATTGATGCTTCAAAGGTTGATTTACATTTGCAAAACATCACGGCCAAAATAATCAGAGGACAAACATTAAATGCTGACCAAAATAAGAAAACATACTAGATGTTATGTAAAAAATAACCAGAAAGGTTTGCCATTAAAAGATGTAACTTGGTCTAATTTTACAAAAACAAGATGACTGTTTGCTTGATTTTTTTCTTTTAGTCTTGTCTTTTTTATAAGTGAGTAATTTGGGAAGGCAGCTTGAACAGCAAGTGGAACAGCACCTAAACACTGGTATTTCTTGCCTCGTGTTGGTACTCATGCATGTGAAAGGTACAGGTTTGCGTGAGATTTCCTACAATGCACACCGCATACATGTATATAGACTAAGGCTAAGACAATGCTATTAAGTAGCCTAAGGGGTAAAAATTTCCTCTTGCAAGTCATTCTGTGCATAAATGATGCTCCAAGCAGAATTTGTTCTTCAAATAGGATAGGTGAATGCAAATATTTGTGTTTGAACTTCATAAGCTTGAAAATAAAGAATAATTCCAGATTATAATTTTATACTACTTGATTGACTCATACAGTTTAAGAAGGTGGGTATCAAAATGTTCTAATAAAGAACCTGTCAACATCATGGAGGGGAGTATCAGTATTACCTGGAGCTAGGGTAACTTAGGGCTTCTCATTGAATGACTGTTGTTATTATGCATACATGTGCTATATTTGAATATGTGAGTGTGTGATGTAGTGTAGTATAGCTTAATTAAAATGTGCTTCATGCTCTGATTATCTGTAGAATTTTTTTTTTAAAAAAGGCTTAGGAAATACTTTAGTTGTTACTATTCACTGATTGAATTTGTGTTGCTCCAAAAAATTATAATTTACAGATATAAATTTGTGACTGTAGGTATAATAAAGTATGTATTAAGAAGAATGTGCTCCAAAAACACTAAAACAATTATTAGTGCTGTCACGGAATTAAGAAGACATTCTACAAATGAAAATTTGAACTAGAGAAGTACAAATTCCTCAAATTTTATATGACTTGGATGGTACTCCTTAATGTTCTTACTAGCGACTTTTTCCTTTCTTTTTTTTTCTTTTAGGCTTACTTGCTTCCACTTTTGTCAAATCCCGATGAATCCCAAATTCTTTGTTAAAAGCAGACAGCAGTGGCTCACGCCTGTAATCCCAGCACTTTGGGAGGCCAAGACGGGCGGATCACAAAGTCAGGAGATTGAGACCATCCTGGCTAATACGGTGAAACCCTGTCTCTACTAAAAATACAAAAAAATTAGCCGGGCCTGGTGGCGGGCACCTGTAGTCCCAGCTAGTTGGGAGGCTGAGGCAGGAGAATGGCGTGAACTCGGGAGGCGGAGGTTTCAGTGAGCCAAGACAGTGCCACTGCACTCCAGCCTGGGTGGAGTTGAGAGGGTATTAGCACTTACCAAAAAAAAAAAAAAAATCCAGATTTTATTTTTATGTTTTTCACATATTTCATGGAGTATAGACCACACACCTATTAAAGAGCTTCTCTTAATGTGATTTGAGATTTGAAGTCTTTCCTAAGGAGACCAACTCAGACTATGTCTTCCTAACTTTCAAAGAGCAATAGGCTGAAGTGTTTAAGAGCATGATCTCTGAAGCCAGATTGCCTGGATTTCAATCCTGACCACTTAATCACTGTGCAACCTTGAGTGAGTTATTGAACTTCTGTGTGCCTCCATTTCCACATCTGTAAAATTAGGATGATAATAGTTGCTGCCTCAGAGAGTTGCTATGAGAGTTCAATGAACACTATATCTCAAGTATCTGGAACAATGTGAAGCAAATTGTTAACACAGCATGATAACTATGTCAAATTACTGCAATTAGCTATAGGGTTCTTCAGATAGTGACATTCCTGGGCCACTTCTCCCTCCTGCATCCATCAAGTATGTATTGAGTGCCTTCTGCATACTGGATTCCATGTTAGATGAACCACACATACAGACTAGCAGGAGCCTATGCTCAAGGATACTGTTACATCATGTTCTTCTTCTGGGATGTGGAACTCTAAATTCTTTTAATGCCCCCTCTTAACAACAAAGAATAACTTTACAGTGAAAAATCCTTACAAAATTACCTTAGCCATGTGATCAAGGTTAACATCATCCATTATAAACAATGTAGATAGCATGCATTCTTTTTATGATGTGATGAGAATGACATTTTACACCTGTGGTTTTCTCCCCAAAAACCCATCACCACAATCAAATCATGAGAAAATCATCAGACAAATCTGTATTGAGGGACACTCCACAAAATGCCTCACTACTACATTTCTTTTCTTTTCTTTTCTTTTTATTGGGAAGGAGTCTCGCCTGTTGCCCAGGCTAGAATGCAGTGGCATGATCTCAGCTCGCTGCAACCCCTGACTTCTGGGTTCAAGCGATTGTCCTGTCTCAGCCTCCCAAGTAGCTGGTACTACAAGTGCACGCCACCACACCTGTCTAATTTTTCTATTTTCAGTAGGGACGTGGTTTCACCATGTTGGCCAGGATGGTGTTGATCTCTTGACCTTGTGATTAGCCCTCGGCCTCCCAAAGTGCTAGGATTACAGGCTTGAGCCACCATGCCTGGCCACTGCTACTCTTTAAACTGTCAAGATCATCAAACACAAAGAAAACCTGAGAAATCATCACAGCCAAAAGGAGCCTAAGGAGACGTGGTAGCTAAATGTGATATGAATGATATGAATCCTGCATGGAACTTGGAATGGAAAAAAAGGACAAAATAAATCAAACAACCAAAAAGGAGGTAAAAACTAAGGAAATCTAAATATATATTTCATTTGAGTTTATTTATTTAGTTAATACGGCATCAGTATTGGTTCATTCATTTTGACAAATGTGGCTATAACAATTTAAGATTTTGACAATAGAAGAAATAGTGTAGGATATATAGGAATTCCTTGTGCTGTCTTAGCAGTATTTCTGTAAATCCAAAACTGTTTTAAAATTTTAATTTAATTTTAAAATACCCCTCTCTGCCCCAGAATCCTAGTCATAAAATTATCTCAAATTCCAGGGACCCATGAATGGCCAAACCCTTAAACGAGAAAATAATCCCTTTTCTATTCAAGGACTTTAGAAACAGACCCGTCCAAACAAAAATCACCATCAATGATGCAACTTTAACATTCTCCTACACATTTTTAATGGAAATATAAATGGAGCTAAAGATTCAGGACTTCCGTTTTAGAGTAATAATAAGAGCTAGCATCCACTGAGCCTTTATTATATACTAGCTCGATGTGAAACTCTTTTCATGGATTAGCTCTTGGAAGCTGTTCAACACCCTTCACAGTAGAGACTCTGCTTGCCCCCAGATGGGAAGACTGTTTGCCCTTGTATCTGTGACGGGCTTGCCCCTGTGATGGTGCAGTTTTAATTCAATGCTGGGCATGTAGAGGTCTCTCTGCTTTCCTTGAACTGTGTGCCCCTGTTCAGATGACTAAATGGCTATTCAAAAGTGCCTCCGCTGGGCTTCCTGGCATAAGCTGTACAACACTGTAACATTGCACAGGGTCTCCAGTGGGACCATTCACCTACAATGGAGAACAGGAATAGTCAGTCTTAATCCTACAGGCAAGAGTTCATAATACTATCTGCATGTCCCACAGGACAACAGAAGCATTTATCTAATGATTGTGGATACAGAAATAGCAAGATGGGCTCTATGTAATTAGTGAATTCTGGAATTTTGAAAGTACACTAGAAACAAATCTCTGTGTTCATTATTTTAATTAATCAGTCTCATAATCACTCTTACCTGGGCCTCCAGAAAACACTGAGGAAAAAATGACTACATTGAGTCAAATCACCAGTTGTCTTCCAAGCGGGGCAAGAGCACAGCATCCCATGCTCAGAAGGAACCCCAGCTCAGTCTAATGCTCTGTGGGCATCATCTTGAAATTCTTAATAATGTTGGAACAAGGAGGTTCTGCCTTTTCATTTTGCAATGGGCCCCACAAATTATATAGCCAGTCCTGTGTGTAAGTTTTACGTTTGTTTTTCTCAAATGAAATCTCAAGTGCTGGTTTTCAAATTATATCTACCAGTGTAGCCACACAACTTTATCTTTGCTGAGTCTTCTTCAAAAAGGTAGAGCTATTCTTAAGAAAGAGGTTTATCCTAATTCCTACATAAAATGTCTCAAATCAAGGGATGAAGTAACAGAACTCAACTCCTATCTTTCTATCTTTCTGTTACTGGTTTGCAAACACTGAGTTCAAAAGCCCAGACGAGTAGACACATTGGACCTGTGGTGAGATCCTGATCATAGATACGGACACTGTCAAACAAACCAGGAAAAAGTCATCAATGCACAGCTATTTTCCTATCTGGCCTGGTCTAGAAGATTGAATACCCCAGTGGTTGGCCTACAATCACAGTGCAAAATTACGGAACTGAGAATGGTTCAAGAGTAAGGATCCTATAAAATCATGTGGCAGAAATATTTTAAGGCCATTTATCAGCAACTGACTTTATGCTCACCCTAGCCAGGCAAATTCTGATCTCCAAATTTGCCAAGAGATGAAAATAAATTACCTTTATTAAAGAGAAGCTGTGGACAAACATTGGCAAAGGATTATTAAATGGACTCACACATAGACTGTATACACACTGAAGGAGCCCAATATTAGTGGTTTTGAATTTAACCTGGCAAAATTCTCATCATACCAATAAAAGTGGTTTTTTTTGTTTGTTTCCTGCAGAAAAACTAAAACCGGGAATAGAGATTTTTACCAGTATTTTTGCAATGCCTCATCATTGAGAAAAGTATAAAGAAATTTACTGAGAATGCCACTAGAGTGAAATGTCTTCCTTAAATATAAGAATTTTCTGAGTGCTGCTAATTCACTCTATTTAAAGAACCTGATTTTAGAATTACCTGCCTAATGGGGAGATTTGATTATTTCCACTTTGAATTCAACTATAGAATACACCTTTTTTTTTTTTTTTTTTTTTTTTTTAGCTCTTGACTTTATAACAGCCTCTAATTCTTTTTCCTACAAATATCCCTACTGCCTTCTTGGGCTTCCTCTCACCCTTCCTGTTGTGTCCTCCTGAGGTCTCTGCCTCTCCCTGGAGAATCTGGGGGCCAGGGCTTGCTTTGGTAGCTGAAGGCCCCTAATGAGAATAGCACTGACATCCCAGCCTCTAAGAGAGTGCCTTGTCTGCACGGTCACCTCAGAGCATGCTTGCAGAGGGTATCTTCTCACCCCTGTCAAGAGCTTTTGTTGAGTTCAAAACCTTATTACAATTAGAGTGGAAAAGCCTCACCAGGTTATTTAGATGTTATCTCCGCCGGCAGAGAAATTTTCTGCAACATAGCCTGTAAAACTTCTTGTAAACTAAAGTTAATTGGCAGAGAATTCTCTGGTGTTCTAGAGATAATTGTGGGATGCTGTCAGGAGGTTTCCTTTGGGTTTACGATGGAATAATAAAATATTCTTTTTCCTTAGCTTTCTTTCTTCTTCTTCCTCTTGTTTTTGTTGTTGTTTTTTTTTTAATCTCAACTCTTATTTATCTTGATTCTTACTCTACAAGATTTTTCAAATGTACTACCACAGAACAGAGACCAATTTCACTCATTAGTAAAAATTAACTAGTTTCGTGTTCTATATGTGTCAACGTATCTGCCAAGCTCAGCTTCCACTTCTGCTTTAGTCTCCCACATTCACCCCTAAGCAGATAATCTTCTGGGCTGTGTCTACAGCAGATGGATTTGATGGGATGACCTATTACCAATGGGATCCAATTAATAAGCTCGTAAAGAACCCAGGATAGGTACTACTCCTCCTGAAAGTGAGGAGTGATTTCAATTAGATTTTCTTTCTTAGACGTTTGAATTAAAACATGCAAAGGAACTAGATGGTGGTGGGGGCAGGGGAGAGATCCCCATGTAGAATTAAAGGTGCTGGCTGTACATATATATGTAAGAGAAGGAAAAGAATAGACACTTGTGGGGAGAAAATCAGAAATGTGAATAACCGTGAGAGACCAGAGAATAGCCACAGCTCTTCTCTTTCCAATTATATTGGGTAGAAGTTCCTCCGGTTCTTTATTTCATGTCTTTCCATTCAATATGACTCTATGGAACCAATGTGGAAGAAGCTTGTATAATACTCTATCCTTCTTAACTGAGCTTGCTCAGCTGAACTATTTCTTTAATATTTGACTATTTAACTGGGACACTAAGACAGAAGGTAGGAGTGGAGGTCCTGTCCTCATTTTTTGCTGAGAAACAGGGAATAAAAAAAAGAAAACAAGGTATGGATTTCCTTTTGGGAATATGATGCATGTGGTGCCAGAATCAAATTTGCTTCTCACACAACCTTAGAATAAGGGTGCAATTATACCCCATTAGGTGAGATGGGGTGTGTTCAGGGTGGTGTGGGTGAAGACCACACTCCTATTTGAAATAGGGAAACTGAGATTGGAAATGTTAAATAATCTGTCCAAAGTGATTGAAGAATCCAAGATTTAAACAATTTTTTTCCCAATTTTAAATCTCACAGTATTTTCATTATGCAATGTTATTTAACTACAATAACAACAAGGTAAATGCAAAAAGAACAGAGAAAGAAAAGAAAAGAAAAAGGAAGGAAAGAGGAGAGAAACAAGCACTGACTGAGTCCTTACTACATGCAGCGTGCTTTACATGGTACTTCATTCAGTCCTCACGACAACACTGCAGAACAGAACTGACATTTGTATTTTTATATATGAGAAAACTGAAGCTAAGAAAAGTCATCAAAATTACATAGCAAAGAGTGGAGCCAAGATTTATGCTAAGCCAAATTGACTCCTATACATCAGCTTCCACTAAACTGTGGCTTGGTCCTGGAGAAACATCCATGCCAGAACAACAGAACAATTATAGATGCATGCATACCTAGAACAAATATAAAGTTAACAATGTAGATATAAGTACAAACAAAATGTGAGTTTGGAGGGAACCATCATAACACAGACACATTCAAAACACTTATGGAGTCTGGAAACAATGGAAGCGCATGGATGCCCAAAACAATGGAGGAAGCCATGGATTGTGTCCACCCGGTGGACACCATAACACACAAGCAGCCAGTGGACTGGCAGGACTCCCAGAGTAATACAGAGATGACAAGGGCAGCACACGCTAATGTACAATGTGCTCGTCACTTCTACATGTTATTGTATATTTCCCTAGGTTTTCTGAGGAATGGGCAGATTTGATAGTTGATAGTTTTTGGATCTGTGTTTCCACCAAATCTCATGTCAAACTGTAATACCTAGTGTTGGAAGTGGAGCCTAGTGGGAGGTGATGGAATCATGCCGGGGGGTGGTTTCTCCTGAATGGTTTAACACCGTGCCCCTTGGTAGTGTCCTCATGATAGTCAGTGAGTTCTCCTGAGATGCAGTTGTTTAAAAGCGTGCAGCACCTCCCCCCTCTGTCTGTCTTCCTCCTGCTCCAGCTATGGAAGATGTGCTCGCTTTCCCTTCACCTTGTACCATGATTGTAAGTTTTCTGAGACCTCCTCAGAAGCAGAAGCCACTGTGCTTCCTATACAGCCTGCAGAACTATGAGCCAGTTAAACATCTTTTATTTGTAAATTACCCAGTGTCAGGAGGGCGAGAATTGACTAATAAAATTGTATATTTATAATAAATGCTTTTTTGAGTATAAGTCTGTTTCCATTCACTAACACAAATTATGATGACCAAATTGACAGGTGTCGAATGTTACCTATGTGCCAACCTCTTCAAACACTTATTGTAATTTATTTTCATCAGGATTGTTAGTATCCCTATTTTCAGAAGCAACAACTGAAACTCATAGTGATTGGAGAACTTCTTTAAAAGCATGTAACTATTACACATAGAGACAGGGTTCCAGCATAACCCAACCTAGCTTCCAATCTAGTGCTCTTTCTGATGTTCCTCAATTATTCTTACTGCTGCTAGGCACTAGCCAGATGACAGACATTTCCACCTTCTAGTGTATGGTGTATAAGCCATGCAATGTAATAAGGAGTCAGTATGAAAGTTTTGCATTTCTAGGTTTTTATTAACATAGGAAACCATCATGCCATTCTACATTAAATAACTAACTAAATAAAATCAAGTGTGTGTAAAACCAAAATAAATTCATCTGCTTGCAGAGCACTTGACACATAGTAGGAATATAATAATTACTTGCTGAATAACTGCATGAACAATTCAGAAAACTCTTGATTGAATGTTTCTTTTCTTTGACTTGCCTGTTCAGTATAACCCTACAGATTTTCAGCCAGTTATTAATGTCAGAAATGCATTTAAGGGAACAATGTTTTTGAACACAAAATACCAAGTCACTTTGGTGTGTAGTGGCGAAGCCTTAGCCTTTTGTCCCTCTGCAGGCAGTTTACGATTAATCTTACTGATTAGCTAATCAGCAATTAATTTAATTATTAATGCTATTTACATATTTGGATTTTTGCTGTCATTAAGTAAATCCTGCTACCCTCTCCTTGCTTTGAATTTTAAAATTTAAAAAAGGGTTAAGAAGAGAGAAGATAAGTGATAAATGAGGCTATGAGATGCCAAACAAACCAGAGTGACTTGTAATGAGAGATTACACATAAAGGCGAAAAGGAATTACATGGAAGCTGAGTGAAGGATGGACTATTTCTCTGTAGGGACTTCTAAACTTTGAGGTAGAGACTATGTATAAATGCACATCTGTATACAATTTGTAACAAAACCTGGGAGCAAGTGCAACTGCTGGCTAAAGCCCACATGTCCCCATAATTTCCATGGTAGTTGGTTGCATTAGGGGAGGGGTGACAGAATTTTTTAGCATCTTTGGTCTCAGTTTTGTTTAGCCTGAAATTCAGCTGAAAATGCTGTACTTCAACTAAATATTAACATGCACTCTCCAGAAAGAACAAAAAAGGTATAAATTATGTCTGATTGAACAAACACAACCCCACTGTTGAACAGCCAGTCAATGGAGAGGGCAGGGAGAGGCAATGGAGCAAGGTAATGTGTAATCTCACCAGTCAATGGACTGTGGGCAGGCCTGGGCAGCCCAACGCTGGAGGTGTCAGGGAGATAAATAGCAGAGTGTCCTCCTCAAAAATATGATTAATACCCTCCTCGGTCCACTGCTGAAGATGTAGTGGGTGCAGCTGCTCTGGACAGCAGTTGCATAGAGGGAAAATCCAGGACGATCCCAACGGAGCAGAGAGGGCAAAGAGGAGGACAAACAGTCACCTGACTGGGGATGCTGAGGCCTGGAGGGTGGGGCAGGGTCTTCACTGGCCAAAGGTCTTTACAGGCTGTGGCTTAAATAATGCTTACGGCCCTGTGTGCCTGAGCCCCAGAAGCCATTGCGTTGAGGGGAAAAGACAAGCTGGAGTTGAATGTTTGTGGAATAAATAGTGAGTGATCTTGAAGAACTGTGATATTTATAATATAAGTGCTGTGTGAGCAACATGCTGTCTTCAAACAGAAGAGGTAATGAGGTAATGGGAGAGAGAACTCTTCTTCTTCAGATGGAAAGACTGAGGTCCAGAGAAGTGAAGTAACTTCTTCAAAGCTATGTATTCAATAGGTGGGACAGGGGTCCAGAACTCACAGACTTTCTCACCAAACCAAGCTGTCTCCCAGAGATTTGAAAACAAAACAAAGCCAAAAAACCCTTTGATCAGAGTTGATCTTTGGCCATTTACTGCAGTTTCCTCTTATCATCTCTTCTGCCCCTTCCTTTAAAGGGTTTTGGTCAGACTTTTTTTCTGATTTTCTGTTTCTTTATAGACAAGGATGTCAACAAAGGATTTTCTAAAGTTTTTAACTCTATTTTCACTTATTTTGTTACACACGCACAATCACATAACGATTGTAGTGACAAGTAAATTGATATGCTCTCCTATTTCACTGGCAGAAGACAGGAGAACTTTTTGCTCTGGGGCAACTATGGCTGCCTATTTTCCTCCTCAGGTAATTCCTCCTGAGTGGTCAAGATACTACAATGTTAATAACGCCAACACAAAACTTGTCCTGACACGCTACAACACCAGGATAGTGTGAGACAACAGGAATACAGAAGGGAGGTCTACTTAAACCTATAATTAGTGGTTTACTGCCTGTTGTTCTTAAATGTAGTGAACTAAAAGCAGAGTTTTACAAAACTTAATATTGAAATTCCAGAAATGAAAAAAGGAAAGACAAATATTTGAAGTCCAAGTTAACTCTAATCAAGAATTGGTCTTATATTACACTTTACAAGTGTGTGATGAATCCCAAAGAAATGGGTGCACCATCAGAAGGTGAGATGAAGTAACAGAAAAGCTGAGGTATCAAGTTGATGATACAATCTAATAGACAGTGATCATGGTATATCTGTTTCTGAGCAAACGGAAAGATGTTGGAGGGAAAACATTATCCAGTAATCCAAAGGGATTCAATGATTTGATCTCAGTGATGAGAATCATTATAATAATGTATTTATCATGTGCCATAGTTTATATTTTTCAAGATCCCTCCAGAAGTGACTTCCAGGATATCTTTATTGGTATCATATCCAATATGGTTTTCCAAACTGTCACGTACAAGTGAATCACCCGGTACTTTGTTAAATGCTGATTCTTATTTATTAGTGGGACCTAAGATTCTGCATTTCTTAAAAGCTCCCAAGGCATGTGGATGTCACATGTAATACATTTTGAGTATCAAGGCTCCATCATACATCTTGGAGGGTAAAACTGAGAAAACACACAAGTAGTAGTAGGTAGCAGAGCCAGAATTTGAACTCAGAGATGCTTGACCAGAAAACTCATACCTCCCTAGCATATCAGTGCCCCTCAGATAAGGGTATGCCACTTCATTCCAAAAGAGTTTTGACATCAGTTGCAAAAGCAGTAGGAAATAGGAAATTAAGTTTCTGAAGTGACAATGTTCATCTCAGGTCAGATTGACCTCTTTGTAAGGTCTCCAACATCTCTTTGATGTTGTGCCTCTTTGTGTCTCTGAAGAGATGTTTAAACAAAATGTCCTGCTATAGAGATAGCCAGGTAGGACCACCACCTACAGAGCAGAGCAGTTCCTCCTTGACACACTGATAGTTATTTAGAGTCAAAGTGTTTATTGACACAGTCTAGAGGGCAAGAGCTTGCCCAGGCGCCCCTAATCTGGCCATGGTAGAGACCTTCATGCACCCTACCTATCTAAAGTTGGTTTCACACCACACTCCCCCAGAATCTTTTAAAGTTTTACCAAAACATGAAATGAAGGTTATGTTGACGTGACTCTAAAGCCACCACTCCACCAAGGTAGTTGGGATACACTCACTAAAGGTAAAGCCAATGGCCAAAATTTCATATCATTTTCTTGTTCTGGACTTAGTCAGACATGTCTGCATATTACAAACAAAGGATGGATATATAAATAATAAATTATCTGATTGTAAATTATTTCTACTCTTTCAGACTTTGTGTCACAGCCATTCTTGTTGAATTTTATATCTATCATTAGATTATTCATTTTTTCATGCTTACCACAAATATTTCTTAATTCTCCAGCCTAAGCCACAATCTTGAAATATGATAAGAATTATATATCTATTACCACATATGCATAAACAGATATATAATAATATGTAGTGAAATATAAATACACATTTATGCATGTTTGTGTACATACAATTATTTTCCACTCAGTTTTAGTATGAAAAAAGAATAAAATAAATAAATGAGTGGTTTTGTTGCCAAATTAGTTTGGGAAGTATGCTTTATGCCGTCTTAAAAAATCCAAACAATGTGAAAACTCTTATGGTAAAGAAATTTATTTAACATTATTTAGTTTTGCATTTCTAACAAGTATTTAAGTTTTGTTTGTTGTTTGTTTTTACTTGCTGTTTATAAAAGGCTCACAGAATAGTGCTCTGTAGACCCTTCCTCAGGAAATGAATCTTACATCAATGAGTCTATTTCTGGTTTATGGTACATGTAGTATAATATAGTAGACAGACTTGAATTTGGTTGTGATAAACTATAATCTTTTAGGTCGTTGAAACAAAGAAACATTTTATTCATAGAAGTGTGAAATAAATTGTATCCTCTCACGTCATTTTCTAGTTTGGACATTCCCTGAAATGAGTGTTTTCCTAATCAGTTGCTTCCTTTCACCAAAGGGAAAAAAAAAAAAAAAAAAGGAAAGAAAAAATATATACGATGTTCAAGAGACTTTAAATAAAGTGTAAGGTAATTTTTTTTTTCTTCTTGGAATTGAGTCTTTCTGATAGGTGCAGCATCACATGCACATCACACAAATGACACAATACATGGTTAACATGACAACATAGATGAGTTATCAGTTTTAGAAATGTAAGATTTATCACGATACAAGGTATCATATGAGAAAATTATGTAAATATTATGAAGACTGTTCATTGAATTCATCTCATTAATGTCACAGGTTTGGAGCGATCATTTAGCCTAGGCTTTCAGTTCCCAGGTATCCGGAGACTAGACGTGACACACTCAAAGTCACACAGCTGGTGAGCTGAGTAACGTGGACAGTACCCCTTCCTTATCTTTAGGCACTAAGAACTTGACTCTGTCTCAGGGCCTCAGGAAGCTCCTCGAAGGGGTCTTACTAAGGCCATTTCCTCATCTAATTTCATGTGTTCTTATGTTCCAAAAGGACTGGTTGAAAACTAAAATCTTAAATCAATTCTTGGTGTCAGGAATGGAGCAGGATAGAGATCGTTCCTGAAGGTAAATATAAATGTGACGTTTTCCCAAAACTGTACATAAACAAAATAAAATGAAAAATTCTGAGGACAAGGTATTGAAATGAAAAGTATTTTGAGTTTAAGAAATAAAAAAGTGATCTGTTAATTGACTTGTACAAATCATTTTCTTGATTTAGTATGTAAATAGCCACACATATTGAAGTAGTTTTTAGTATAATTTGGGCATTACATTTTAGGACTCTGCGGGATAGGGAAGGCTCAGTATTTGGAGAATCACCACCACATTAAGGAGAATTTCATTCTATAGTGGAGATGAAGAAAATACAGAAAACTGACATCATCCTTGCACTTTCTTCTCCTGAATACATAATCTCTCTTTAAGTAAAACACTAAATAAATTCATGGACTCAAGACTCAGGCTAAAACTAGATGCTTTCAAAGGCCCTGGTTAATGAGGAATCTTTTAAATGTCACGTCTACAGTGCAAATTAACCAATATTGCATAGCAAAAATCTCTCACAAGAAATCTGGTCAATGGTTTATGACAAAAAAATTAATGCTTTCTGTCAAGAATAAGGGTTAAGTTTGGTATTAATCATAAAATGACCTTTAATTGCCAAACAAAAGCACTTTGTTATTTCACTACAATCCTGAACTCACCCCAAGCATTGAAAAAAAGTCATAATTTGCTTAGTATAAATATATTAAAGTATTAAGCCTGCTCTGCTACTCAATTAGTAAACATGTCAAGGGGTGGGTGAGTTATTCATGGTTCAGAGGGCCAGCCCCTTTTCACAGGGAACTTTTTTCACTCTAATGAAATGATGGATAATCTGGAAGTAGATGCCTTAAGAAGATATTAATCATTCTCTGTGGTAATGTTAATCATGCGTTCCATCATCTCCAGATGCCGTGGATCACCTTCCTCTGAGACAAAGGGCACCTAAGCCAGGAGAGTCCTTTTGATCACCTTTCTACAGAGACCCTCACATGCGGCTGACATTAAGACAGCTTTAGATTTCAGGGCATCCTTAAGATATAAATGGCAAATGTCGCATAAAACTCCTTCAACTGATTTTTGAGAAACATAAGCTGAGATCTCTCTCAAGCCCTAATTATTTGCCTTCTTTTACGTTGCTCATATTATAACAGAAAGAGACTTAAGCTATAGAAGTGGAACACAGAAGTCCATCAAGTAAAATCCATAAATGTATGTCTTGGCAAACTGCTTTTATAGTCTAGGCTTCTAATCTTACAAAATGTTAGTGTTCAGCAGGTCAGATTTATCTCTTAAAATGTCTCTGATGTCTCCTTGAGTTAATGAAACAGCGTGCCTCCAGAGATACTTCTGGCCAATTAAACATTTTTATGGCCAGTGTTTCTTTAAAGAGAAAAAAATGTTAAGTATAATCTGAGGGCATATCTTATGAGGCTAAAATAGCTCCCATCACAGCCTAATTTTGAATGCTTCATAGACCCCAGTGCCTGAGAAGAAACCAGGAATGATTCCTAATGCTAAGAGGTTGCTCCATATAAATTGCCTCAGAAAGATGAACCTGAGGGAAACCAGTAATACTCCTGTCATCCTGCAGAAGTATTAAGGACTCTAGAGGTTAGATAATATCTTCAAATACAAGAGGCACCATTTTCTTAAACCCACATGTGTATATGACCCCATTTGCAACTGTACAAGAGGGTAGGTGATGAGATTATAAGATCTCCTCTGTGGGGATAACTTTACTTGCAGGCAAACACTCCCTGTATGATGGCTCATAATACTCAGGCACAGTCACTAAATATTTTGATCAACATCTGTGTACACAAAGAGCTGGAGACTCACTTCTGGCCTGCTGGAGAAAGCTGGTTACTTTGTTCTTCTCTCAAATTTAGCCCTCTAGTCACCCTCCCTGCTTGGTTGGTGTGTCTCAATAATCCACCAAATTAGCAAAATAAGTTTATGTAGGTGTATTTGTGATTTCCCTAATGGCTTGTTTTATTGGGTTTTCTAACTCCAAATACTATCATCAACATTTCACTTCACCTCCGATTGTCCTCTGCCCCCCTAAATAGGCCACATTCCAAACTTTGTCACCTCCTAAAGCAGCCTTACCTTGGACATTTAACTTCAATTGCCAATTGCATGATAAAAGATGAGTATCTTTTTTCTTATAACCTCATTTCTATTGAACTTCTTTATTGGCCTCAGCATATTTTGCCTCTATACTTTTCTTTCCTTGTCTGGCTCGTGGAACTGGTCAAAACCTTCTATTTCTGTATATCTTTATATCCAGTGCAACCAGCCAAACCTCAACTCCCAGCGCGAAGTTTGTAGTGATTTAAAAAAATGTTTCTATGCACTTTGCTTGGCATACACTGGGTTATTAAAGCAAATATTTGACTCTATGGCCTCTTAAGTCAACTGGCCTCACTAATTTTCCTAATTTATGGGCAACCCACTCAAAGTCTCTCATGAAGCTTTTCCATTCTTTTCAAGCACTGGCCTTGACTTTGTTCCCCTTTGTCTCAGCCAATGTTCTTACTGCCTTCTTATTGGAAAGAGAGAGGCCCTCAGAAGAATTCTCAATATTCTATTGCCTCGTGCACCAGAAATATGCCCTTTTCTATGTTCTTCACTTTTGTCTTCTTAAATGACAATGTGTTCTTCTTTCTTTGTCAAAAACTCACTTGAGACCTTGATTTCATATTCTGCCTTTTATTCTGGAATTGTGCTCCTGTACTCATGTTTTCTTGTTCCAGAACCTCTAGTTTATCTCAGTCATAAAGAAACTCAAGGCTCTCTTTCTCTCCAGAATAAAAATGGTTCCTTCATTTCATGCCTCCTCAATCTCTCTCTCTTTCAATTATCATCTAAAATTCTTGGAAGAAGAGTCTATACTTCTAGACCCTGTACTGATTTACATGTATCTTCTCTCAGATCCATCTGGCATTTGATTTCATTTATGTATTGAAATTTAAATTTCTAAGGCCATCAGTGACTTCATAGCAAATATTCAGAGCTCATTATATACCTCATTTTTTTCCAGGTGCAGGACACAGTAATAAACCGTACATTTAGGAAGAGACTAATAATTTTCTCGGATCTTACATAATAGTATATTGTCAAATGTAATGATTATTTATTTTTCTTGACTTTCTGGATCTCATTAATTGCTTCATGTATAATTTGCATCACTTTAGCAAATCATTCCATATTCCATTCTTGTGTATTAGCCTGAAGTTTTATTATTCTCTAAAGTTCTCAGTTTTTCCAATGTTCTTTACAACCATGCATTTTGTAGTTAATTTTATCCACTCTTATGTGTTCAATTACCCTTATATGCTGATTTCTCTTATCATTATAGTCTAAACTCTTCCTCTAATCATCAGACCTATACATCTCTGTGCTTCTGAGTTTCAAAAACTTATGTAGAGCAGAGACCATCAAATTCAGCAAGCCCATTTTAAAATGTAACCTGCTTAAGGTCAGCTATTTCTTCTTTTCTTAACTTAGTTATGGCACCACCAAAATCTGTCAATTCAAGCTAAAACATTCAGGGTCATGCTGGATTCTTCTTTCTCTCTCTATCCTTCTATCTAATAAAATATGTCCTCAAACACTCATTTTCTGAATATTTCTTTTGAAATTTTATTTCCTAATTATTTTACTCTTTAAACCCTAAGTTCTCTCATGGGCATTGGTAACTGCTTATCATCCTCCATCTCAATTTAACCATTCATAGAGCAAACACAATTTGACTATGATGAGTCTTACAAGTTACTTAATGAGAGAATAAAGCCAAAGTCTTCACCATGGCATAGAATATCTTGTATAATACTATTTGCACTGGCCTTGCCAGCATTGTAGTTGATCACTGTATGACTCGCCACTTCCATTTCACCATAATGAACAACTTTTATTTTCTTTTGCACACACAATACTTTTTGCTTATTTATTGTGGTCATTGCTTTTTTAGCCTTCAGGCTTTTACTTACGCTTTCCTAACTGCCTGGTTGTTTTTCTTCAGTGGTTTACTCAAAATCATGCTTATTCATCCTTTTTTTTTTTTTTTTGAGATGGAGTTTAGCTCTTACCGCCCTGGCTGGAGTGCAGTGGCACGATCTCATCTCACTGCAACCTCTGCCTCCTGGGTTCAAGCCATTCTCCTGCCTCAGCCTCCTGAATAGCTGGGATTACAGGCACACATCACCATGCCCGGCTAATTTTCTGTATTTTTGTTAGAGATGGGGTTTCACTATGTTGGCCAGGCTGGTCTCAAACTCCTGACCTCAGGTGATCCACCTGCGTCAGCCTCCTAAAGTGCTATTACAGGCATGAGCCACCGTGCCCAGCTGCTTATTCATTTCTTAAGGCACATTGCACATGTCATATCTTCCATAGGAGTATTTTCTCATTATCTGTCACCTCCACAATATTGCTGAGTAGATGTCCATCTTGTATTTTACTGTAAGCACTCTGTGCTTACAGTAGCATATTATAATTATCTCTTCATAAGATAGGTCAATCTCTGAGTACTTGCTAGAAGAGAGCTGATATTGGAAAATTGTGTGGATACCAATGCCCCCTGATACTAATCTTTTAAGGAAAGTTCACTTTTCAGAGAAAGAAAGATCTAGCATTCATCTTCCATCATTCTCCCAAAAGGCACCTTGCATCCCAGGCTTTCTGAATTACATCTGATTTTATGAATTCCTCATATTTAACTTTCTGTAATTTCACACATAGTCTTCTTCATAATATATTTTCCCTGGATTTTGTTTGGTCAACTCAGAGATATGTCAGAGTTGGATCATTCTGGTGAACTAAACAGAATTGCACACTCACCCTTTCTTATTTTTTCTTTGCCTGAAACATTCACTGTTGAAGAATATATCTCCCCAGGGACTTGAATGATGATATTACTGAAGGCTCTATAGTAATCTTGTCCTTCTTGTACAGCAGGAGTCATTTCAGGAACAAAACTGCTCATGCTGAGGCCACTGGGACTCATGTGACTTTTTAAAGCAAGAGCCAGGATGTGCCCTTGGATAACTTAACTTTGAGATGACCTCTACAAACATCACAGGCATGAATTGCTCTCATCCTGCTTCCAAGGTAGATGTTTTTGCTATTGCTTTCCTAAGACTGGGTCTTTCCTGAGGACTTACTGCACTGGCCAAACTACATTTCCCCAAAGTCTGATAATGTTCCATGGTGGTGAACTCCCAATCAGGTCTCATTCAAGGTCTTCTCACCAGCAGACGCTAAGAACATACCTCCTTGTTCCTTCAACTCACAGCCAGTAACTGTTAGAAACACACACAAACAGGCCTCCTATAAGGGTAATTATTAATGTTCACATATAGTTTAAATGCATAAAAAGAAAACATTTCCAAAGAGCCTCTTAATTTGCATATCTGCCTCGCTCACAGTGAAGTTAGGATTTCTTTTTTTTTCTTCTTTAATTGACATATATATTGTACATATTTATGGAGTATATAGTGATGTTTCTATACATATAATGTATAGTGAGCAGATCAGAATAATTAGTATGTCCATCATTTTGAACATTTATCATTTCCTTGTGTTGAGAATATTCAGTATCCTCCTTCTAGCAATTTGAAACTATCTAATCTGTCTTATTTATTTATTTATTTATTTATTTATTTATGTTTGAGATGGAGTCTCACTCTGTCGCCCAGGCTGGAGTGCAGTGGCATGATCTCAGCTCACTGCAACCTCTGCCTCCTAGGTCCTGCCTCTACCTCTTGAGTAGCTGGGATTACAGGCACCCAACACCACACCTGACTAATTTTTTTAACTGTATTTATCCTACAGTGCTATAGAATTCTACAGTTTATTGAGTCAGTACTTGTGTTCCTCACTTGAGCAACTACAAAAAGATGTTGTTGATTATAAACACATCATCAGTTAAAAGTAGCAAGAAAACCCTACCACATGAAATACCCATTTCTCAATTAAAATGTGCTAGCAAACATTAGAATTAAATATTTATATGTATACTATAAGATAATAAAAAGCCTATCTTAGAACTTTAAGATAGGCTTTATCTCTTTTTCATACACCAGCTGAAAATTAAGTAAAGGATTCATACCCAATTTAGCAAAATTCTAACTCACTCTCAGGTTTCCTTAATGGCTTAGTCTAAAGACTTACCATATTTCCTAGGCATCATTCTTCAAAATGGTAATCTGAATGAACGTAAAAGTTATATGCTATTTTTTTGAATTTTTGAAAATTTATTTTTAATTTAGGTCTGTATCAGTGGTCGTGCATAGTTGGCAGGAATACTGGAATCTCCTATATATTATAGACTTATGGTATGTAGTAGCTGAATATTTTTCCTGCTACAATCAATTATGTTAGTGTTTTTTGGTCAAGAGAAGTTAATGAAAATAATTATTTTTTTCCCACAGATATTCACCAAAATATAGACTACAATAAAAATTATGTGCAATATTGAGGATGAGAGAAAATAAGTTTTCTAAAATTATATATAGAAGTTGAAAAAAAGATTTTTACTAGTTTGTGTTGATCTTTAAATGCCAAGTAGATATGAAAAATGCTTGTTGATTGAGTACAGTGCATCACAGCACAACTTATTACCCTAAAGATTTGGAAAGGTGACAGGTCAAAGGATGCTCTCCCATAGACCTGAAGCAAACATGTTTCATAAAATATTCACATAATTTACTTAAAATACTGGCAGTTTCTCTGCTATATCATACCAATAATCAAACAATTTTCTAGTTTTAAAATTCTCTTAGCATATTAAGAAATAGGTTATCTACGTCACTATTAAATAACAAAAGTGCCATCTTCTCCTTATATGCTGACAACAGCCTACGAGGTCAAATTTATAAGAACAAAATGTGAAGTGACTCTCAAGATGTTAAGGATCCCTGGGCTTATTGTGAATCATATTGGCCTTGTCAAAGGACACCAGTTGCTACCTGGGTCCATGGTCACACAAGGAAAATACCATGGGACAACAATTGCCTAGATTATCTAGCTATTACTAAAAATTGAAATAGAAACACTTTAGTTCAGTAATTGGCAAAAGCACATCTCCTATAGCCCCATTTTATTTTGCAACCTTCCTACTAAATCTGTTTAAGCCCATTGCTTTTCCTGACATTCCCATGTCCTGAAGACCATTAGCCTAACTTGTATTTGTCAGGACTATCTATATCTTTGGACTATTTATAAACGCAAACTGTAGTTAGAAGACAAACCAGGTTGATATACTTTGATTCTTCCTTTGTATTTGTTGTTAAAAAGTGCACTCTTCAATGTGTTCACACTCATTTCACAGGGACTTGCTGATACAGCTTGGCCAGTAAATAAAAGGCATCATGGGATAAGAGAAAGAAGTAGATCTTGAAGTGGCTGGCCTACACTTAAATTGTGACTCTATCACTGCTATGTGGATGACTGTAAGCCAGTTATATGGCCTCTCTGGCACTCAGCTCCCTCATCTGTAAAACAGAGACATTCATAAGTGTAAATGACCAGTTATGGGCCTGTTCTGGGGTATCAGCTCAGTAATTTATAGCTATTGAGTTTTTCTGGAAATACAATCCTCTAGAGGGTGAAGAATTAGTTACATTCTGCACTCTTTCCTCAGGTCACACCTGGACATTTTTTTCTTTCTTTCTGGAGTCCACCCTTAAGGAAAAGGGGTTTTTATGAATGAGCAAATGCACCAGAACAGTATAGGGAATCAAGATTTTGTTCTGTGAGCAATGGCATGGAGGAGAGACTGTGTGGAAGGGGTAGGAAGTTTTGTAAAATACTTGCAGATATATAAATGTGTGAGAAAATGTAGAACTATTCACATGATCCCAGAGAGCAGGACTGAGACTGGAGTGTAGACACTTCAAGTAAGCAAAGTTGTAGCAATGGAAAGGAGAACTTGGTCATAATCCAACAGCTGATACAAGATGTACATCTGTCCAGACTGATGCTGGCTAACTATTTGGTCAGTACTCTCTACAGTGGACTGCGTAATAGTAAAGTGAATTACATTATTTGATATTAAGATGTCTGATCCTAAAAGTTTATTTCAATTCCATGTGAATTACATAACTCACAATGACAAATTGAGTGGTCAATTTCAAAAAGTTAGTATTCACCAAGTCCAGTGAGGTAGAAACCACAGGACGCAGTCACCTCCTCCTTCTCTAACCATCCTCTTTCCACTTTTCACTTAAACCCTCTCTCCCACCACCAAGTCAATCTAGGCCCTCTGCCATCTGGTCCTAATATATGTTCCCAGTCTCACAAGCTGCTTTCTGCTAACTGGCATTCCCAGGTGTAACCACACCAGGCTGCTTATTCATGCAAACAGAAGCCACGTCTTCTCTAGCCTCCATGCCTCTGTCCATGCACGCCATATACCTAGAAAACCTCCTCTCCTCCCTTGGTCCTAAGAATTTCTCTTCTTGTCAAACCCTAGCAGTGTTTTTAGGATCACGACTGTTTCTTTAACAATACCAAGACACCCCCGAGGCCAGGAACATGTCTCTATATCTGCCATTGTCTCAACAATGTCAATGTGAGGTCTTTTTGATGTTAAAAGATATTGATTTACCAGAAGCATTTTTCCTTAAAATAAATACAAATTAAAACGTAAAGAAAATTATGGGATTTTTGTAGGCATTTTCAGCTGTAGTCATGTTGGCTACTCTTTAGTGAGATATTGTTCTACCAAAGTTTAGATACACAAAAACAATAGAAGATATGCACCAAAATTTTAAATAAAATATAGATGATACGAGGCATTTCAGGCAGCAGATTTACTGTAGATGATGATTTTCCACATTTCCCAGAAAATTGTAACCACAAGCTACTCTGATTGACGGGGTCAGGCTCCTACTGAGAATCCGATTGGAGCTTCTCCTGGCTTTGACAAGGACGCCTGCACTCTTCTAAATTACACAGGGCCTCTGCTCTCTGTTGGGTACAACCCAAGCCCACATTGCCTGTTCAAAGAAACAACGATTTTTGTTAAGATCCAGGACACAGGCTTTGAGGGCACAAACACGTACTTTTTCCAGCTTTTCTCCCCCTCTAGTAAAACAAAGGCTTTGAAAGCATTGCATATGTACATGTCCAGCCATTGCATTCTGACTGTCTATTGGTTGATGATGATATGAATATCCAGCATCAATTGTTTCCAGGTTATTTTATAAAGTGGGTCTATTCTAAATTACCTTTTCTAGTAAGGTAAAGACATCATTTCTTTGAGGGTATTAGTTGCACTTTACAAATACTTCCCAAAACATTCATCTCAACTACTGCCTTCTCCAGTTGATCTGAGTTTTATGGGATGACTCAGCATGTAATCCTAATCTTGCCTAGACCTCCAGTGCCCACTTTGCCTTGTAAGCCCTCATCCAAGGAGGATGTAAGATCTTTTAGCTACCTCCTGCTTACTGAGAGACCACCTTCCTTTCCCAGTGTTGTTTCCATCAACTCCATTGAGCTCCAGCACCACTTTCTTCTTTAGGATGTAGTTCTGTGCTGAAGTTAGAGCCCAATCAATTTGGTTGCCATCCTGATTTGGTAGCTCCTTCCTCTTGGGCTCCAGCTGTAGGTAATGGCTCAATTTCTCTTTTGAACAGACCCACCAACTGGCGATGACTATTTGTCTTTGTGAGTATCCACCCACAAATCCTACCTCTGAAAAATCCTTGGCACTTCCACTCCAGGACTCTATCCCGTCAGGGATCCACCAAAGGACATCAATAACACTAAGACCTTGCTAGTTTTCTCTTTACTTAATAGTGAAAATGGAATTTGGGGGTAACCATAGGGAACTGGGCCAGGATACACATGATTTAGTCATTAATATCTTAATGAAATATTGGTTGGAAATACACCATGTAACAGGGACCATACTAAACACGGCAAATATATATGCAGTCAGTTTCTTAAAGAGCTAGAGCCCCTAGAATAAGATGAAGCTGAATTTTTCTTTGTATATATTTAAATGTTAATAAGATAAGCCGAAATAAGCCAGAAAATACAACAAAATAATACAAAAACAGAATACATCAAATTTCCGAGAATGCACAAACACACTTGGGGAGCAAACCAGGCTTAGCCCCATTCTTGAGAACCTTTATCTCTGTTCATCAGTCACCTTCAGATCCTCAGTGTGCATCAGAGACCCTGAATGAATGACTTCTGATGTACAGAAAATTATATCTTCCGAAGGTCACATTTGTATTTTTAACAAACTTAATCAAACTAAATTAAAATATGTTTTAATGTACACTTGAAAGCAGAATCTCTCCTTTAACAAAAGGTGCCAGAATTAGAAAGACACTCATTTATTTATTTGAATGTTGAGTGCTATGCTGGGCAGGACAGTGGCCCCTCAAGGATGCCTACACCCTAATCTCCAGAACCCATCAGTGTGTTCTGTCAAAATAAATTTTGCAGATATAATTAAATTAAATATATTTGGATAAGAAGATTATCCTGGGTCATCTGGGTGGGCCCAGTGTCATCACAGGGTTCGTATGCAGAGAAACAGAAGGGTCAGAGAGAGAAGGAGATGGAGGGATAGAACCAGAGGTTGCAGTGATGGGTCATGAGCCAGGGAGTAAGGGCAGGCTTATTCCTCAAAAGCTGGAAAAGCAAGGATCAGATTCTTCCCTGGAGCCTCCAAAGGGTCACAGCCCTGCCAACTCATTTCAGATTTTTGATTCTCAGAACTATAAGGAGATAAAACTGAAAACTTCTGTTGTGTTAAGCCACTAAGCCTATGGTAATTTCAGCAGCAATAGGAAACTAACATAGACATATAAGGCATTAAATCAACCAATATTTCATTTCCATTGGACTTCCAGGAAGAAATTATCTGTATACGTTAAATTGGAAAACGTTGCTGATAATTCATATGGAAAAGAAAATCTACAGCTCATCTGAATTTGATGTGTTCAGGTGATTCAAAAATAGTGTGAATAAAATAGATGGAAAACAGCACAATGCTTTGTGATCTTAGTGTTACATTTAACTCTGGACAAGCACAATCAGGAAAAACAACAAAGGGATTCCTAGGAGCAGATGCTCATTAATATGATGGTTACATAGAATTTTGTAACAATTCTTTATGAAAGTAGAGACAGTAACAAAATATACACATTATCTGAACTTTTTTTTTATCAGTTCAGTTACAGGGAAGAATTACATAATTTGGAAACTAATGATTTTAAAATGAGTGACAATTTAGAGAAGAACATATCCAGGCTCATGTCTCAAGCTTAACATCGGTAACCCTAAAGGTCCATAAATAACTTCCTGAAATGGTTGTTAGAATCATTTAAGGAAACTATATTTGTAAAGGAATAGGTCAGTGGTCAATGTAAATATCAAAACAATTAAAACCAACATCACTGGGGAAGGAGGGGAAAAAAAAGGAAAGGCAGGCTATAGTAAAACCTCAGACATTTCAAACTGCTCAACAATGCACCTGCCTTTAATGCAAATCATTAAAACACTGAAAAGCCACTATCTTGTCTTTCTTAAAGTTTCTGAAATTTGTAATATTATGGTGAAAATGTTGGTATTATTACTTAAATTTCTACTTTTCTTTGCGGGGGGGGGAAGCAGTAAGGACTGTTCATTGGCGTCATTATCTCCACCTCGATATGACTTGCATACCTGCTCCACTGCTCTGGTTCAAGACAATTAATCCTAATATCCAACCCCTCCTGTGGTAATTTCTCATCTTGGCAGGTCTCTTTCTGTAATAGCTAAAGGGGAGTGACGAGTTCCCAAAGCCTGAGCTCAGCCAGATGCACTTTTCCTCATAGACACGAACAGCCTGTTCTGGTCTCACCCTTTTTCTCCTTCTTGTCCTTCTCTCCTTTCCTCTTGTCTTTCTCCCCTTCCTTTTCATCTCTCCTTTCTTTTCTTCGTCCCTCTATTCTTCCCTTCCTTCCTTCATTTTTCCTTCCCTCCATTCCTTCCTCCCTTCTTCCTTCTTTTCTTCTTTCTCTCCTTCCTTTCCTTTTCCTTCCTCACTTCTCTCTACCTCCCCTCCTGCTGTCCATCCCTCCCTCCCTCCCTTTCTCCCTCAGTTCCCTAAAAAACTATGACTTCAAAAATAAAAATAAAGCAAAGCAAGTCCCACAGAAATCTCACCCAGGCTTTCTGCATAGTGGAGAACATTTGCTGTAGCCCCTTCTACCAAGTATAATTAGGTGATTGACAAATGGCAGGTAGCAATGGAAATGGAAATAACCTCTATTATCATGCCTTCCTGACTCAGCAAAAAAGCTCTAGTGCCCTAATTTTTTTCAACCCAATTCCAATTTCATATTTATGAAAAGCTAGTGTCTGCCACTCCCCAGCAATCTGCTTATTGAACATACTTTTCTGCAAGCATAATTATGTCCCCCATCCCTTGATACTGCACCCTTTTATTTCATTTTCCTCTCCATCTTCTGCTGTGCTGACTGCCATTCTCAACACTCCATGCTCTGACCAAGAGAATAGGTCATTGATTTTTTTTCCCCAAAGCCAATATCACTCTAAGAATTGGTCTTGATCTCCAGAGACAGTGAGTGTGTGTGTGTGTGTGGTGGGTGGGGGAGAGAGATGGGGAGAGTATGATAACCCTGCCACAGGACACTGGGTCGAAGGTCCCTATCGACTCCGGGGCGGCTACATTGTGCTTCTTCCCTCCCCTGACGCCATCTCCTCTAATGACAGATGCTCCTGTGTGAGTGCTTATCCTGGAAATTGGATGCCATTTCTGCATGGGCATATGATTATCATATGTACACATGAGTTTTAGCCAAGATCTGCATTTGGAAAGCAAGTGAGCAACAAAGACAATATCCGTTATTAGTCTATAATTTTGGATAACCTTTTAAACTAGCTTAGACAGACTGCACGTCACTTATTCACATTTTAGATAGCTTGGGCAGTTTGAATATTTACCAATGACTTTGCAAACACTATTTGTAAAGTTATATGTTACTCCTAATTTGAAGGCAACAAAAAGGACAGGCTGCTGGGTGGTGACTAGGATTGGTAGAAACCTCTTTTCTCCTATGATTCTGAGATTTGACTTATAATACAGCCTGAACATATGCTTTATTGTACTAGTGAAGAAACAACCAGCAGTTAGTAATTGATTGAGAATCTATTTCATGCCAGGTTCTCACCTAGGCACATGGAATATGGTGAGAAGCCAAGCAAACAAACATAGTTTTTCCAGTAGAGGGGAAGAAGGTGTAAATAAGATCATACTCTAATTGTATGTGAACTTGATTTGACTGCTATTTTCAAATGATAACTTTGATTTTACTTGTATGTGATGGAACTGCTCTGAGTATAGTTAGACTTAGCTTAATGCTTTTATCCTTTTGACTATATTTTGGGTCTTGTATCCACACATTCTTTATTTTTAAAAGCATTAGAAACTAGTTATTTCTATCATATAAAGTAGATCAGTAAAAGAAAAACCTTTCCAGATATTTTTTGTGTCACCCATAACCATTTTACAAAAATATTGTGTTCTCATTCACCACTGTTTTTATTTTCTGTAGGCATGTGCACGATTGGTTTTGTTTTGTTGGTTCAGTTTGGTTTTTGAGCACCCCAATATCTTCATCATCTGAAAGGATTTTTTTTCTTGGACAAATCATGCAACTCACCATCCCCCCCAT
This sequence comes from Mandrillus leucophaeus, assembly GCF_000951045.1. Classification (NCBI taxonomy): domain Eukaryota; kingdom Metazoa; phylum Chordata; class Mammalia; order Primates; family Cercopithecidae; genus Mandrillus; species Mandrillus leucophaeus. Next base: position 2,775,580 of record NW_012109919.1, read on the forward strand.
GCACCTATTTAGGTTTAATATGATGAATCCTTGCCTCCTTACCTAAAGTGAAGTGTCTTAACGCTAATACATGTCACACACAGATAAATATGACTGTTAGAACAATTCGGATATTATAAACAGGAATTATCTTGTGTATATACATAATACCTTTTTCTTCTACCTAATTTTTTCATCTTTTTCCAAATTTGTCATATTACATCTCCATTAATAAATATGCCTTTGAAAAATGACTATTTCCCCCGCTTCTTTCTAAATATGAATGCTCATGTTTTACTATTAAGTATTTGTAACATAGGTTTTCTTCATTATCTAAAAATAATGCTCCATTTTCCTTTAACTTCCATATATTTTTTGAAAACATAATAATTAAATATTTTTATTTGACTAGCTAAATTTCTGCATATGTCAATTCAGTTTCTCATATCTGGGGCTGAGACATCTTGAATACTGCATCATAGTATGGATTCTGAAAACACGTACTTACTAGACCTACTAACATATGTTGATGGTTTTATATGTATCCATGTATACACACTCAGTATGCTTTGACAAAAACTTGATAATGGGGATCACAGATCAACTAGGTAAAAATCAGTTTCTATGGTGGCATCATTAATAATGGCCAGAAACTGGAAGCAACCTATATGTCCTTCAAATTGGTGAATGGATAAATTGTGGTACCATCCACACAATGAAATATTATTTCACTACAAAAAGGTATGAGTTACCAAGCCACACAAAGACATTGGATGAAACGTCAACGCATGTTATTAAGAGAAAGAAACAAATATGAACAGGCTATATAACCATGATTCCAACGCTATTGTGTCTGGAATTGGTGGGTTCTTGGTCTCACTGACTTCAAAAATGAAGCCGCAGACCCTCCTGGTGAGCGCTACAGTTCTTAAGAGATGATAGGAGTTTGTTCCTTCAGATGTTCAGATGTGTTCGCAATTTCTTCCTTCTGGTGGGTTCGTGGTTTCGCTGACAGGAATAAAGCTGCGGATCTTCCCTGTGAGCGTTACAGCTTTTAACGGCGGCGTGTGGAGTTGTTCGTTCTTCCCAGTGGGTTCGTGGTCCTGCTGCCTTCAGGACTGAAGCTGCAGACCTTCATAGTGAGTGTTACAGCTCATAAAGGCAGTGGGGACCCAAAGGGTGAGCAGCAGCAATATTTACAACAAAGACCTAAACAACAAACCCTCCCTAGCGTCCAAGAGTACCAAAGCAGATTGCTGCTGGACGGCGCTGGTAGCCTGCTTTTATTCCCTTATCTGATCCCACCCACATCCTGCTGATTGGTCTATTTTACAGAGAGCTGTTTAGTCTATTTTACAGAGAGATGATTGGACCGTTTTGACAGGGTGCTGATTGGTGCATTTACTGTTCCTTAGCAAGATGTAAAGGTTCTCCAAGTCCCCACTAAGTTAGCTAGATACAGAGTAGTGATTGGTGTATTTACAAACCCTGAGCTAGATACAGAGTGCTGATTGGTGCGTTTATGATCCCTTAGCTAGACATAAAAGTTCTCCAAGTCCCCACTACATTCAGGAGCCCAGCTGGCTTCAGCTGGTGGATCCTCCACTGGGGCTGTAGGCAGAGGTGCCTGCCAGTCTCCAGCTGCTGTGCCTGCACTTCTCAGCCCTTGCGGTCGATGGGAAAGGGCGCCACGGAGCAGGGGGCGGCGCCCATCGGAGAGGCTGTGGCCGCGCGAGAGCCCACCGCGGTGTTGGTGGGGCTTCGACATGGCAGGCTGCGGGATAGGAGCCCTGCCCAGCGGGGAGGCGGCTGCAGCCGGGTGAGAATTCGAGCGCGGTGCATGCCGGCCGGCAGTGCGGGAGACCCGGCACAACCTCCGCAGCCGCTGGCCTGGGTGCCAAGCCCCTCACCGCCATGGGCCGGCAGCTCCATGTGCTGGGCCCGCTTAGCCCGCGCCCGCGCTCCCCGGAACTCGCGCTGGTCTGTGAGTGCAGCGCGCGGTCCCGGTTCCCGCCCGCACCGCCCCGGTTCCCGCCCGCACCTCTCCCTCCACGCCTCCCCGCAGGCAGAGGGAGGCGGCTCAGGCCTCGGCCAGCCCAGAGAGGGGATCCCACAGTGCCGTGGCGGGCTGAAGGGCTCCTCAGGCGCCGCCAGAGTGGACGCCGAGGCCGAGGAGGCACCGACAGCGAGGGCTGCTAGCACGTTGTCACCTCTCACTATGACCTTCTGCAAAAGGTAAAACCATGGAGACATAAAAATATCGGTGGTTTCCAGGGATTGGTAGATAGGGAGTGGAAGATGAATAAGTGGAGCACAGAGGATTTTTGGGTCAGGGAAACTATTCTGTGTGGTTTTGTAATGGCAGATACATGTCAGCATACATTTATGAAAACTGTGCAACACAACAGGTCAACTCTGATGTAAACTAGGACTTCAGTTAACAGTCACATGTCAATACTGGTTCATCAGTTACAAGAAACATACACTAATGCATGTTGTTAATAGAGGGGAAACAGTGTTGGGGGGGGAGAGAGTATATAATAACTCTGTAATTTCTGCTCAATTTTTCTGTAAATGCAAAAGTGCTCTAAATGTTAAAGTTTATCAATGAAACCTTAAAAAGCAGTTATTGAGATCTGATACAAGAAATCATCGTTATGATTAAGACTTAGGACCATGATACTGTGCTCATTATACAAAGTTGGAAAAATTATTTCATATTTGTTAAATGAGGAGGAGAACCAGCTCAGAGTTGCAGCAAGAATTAAATGACATTAACAATGATGAAATCTTTTTTTTTTCGTTTTTGTTTTGGTTTTTGTTTTGGGGCAGTGTCTTACTCTCATCACCCAAGCTACAGTGCAGTGAATGTGGAATCCTTAAGAGGAGCTACCACATGAGCAAGAAAAAGTAAAGCTTAAAAAATACTAGTTACTCCTCTTTTTGAAATTCATACTCAAATAACATGGAAAACAGATTCCCCTTACAACCAAGTGCAAGGGGAATAAGCACACAACATCTTTTGCAGTGTTCAAATGATTCTGCATTTGATTGCATCACAAAACAACCACTGTACACTCAATTTTCCAAAAAAGGAGATACATTTTTTCTTTGATTTCATTTTAGGAAATTCACTTTTACAAAAGTTAGTCCTGTTGTCTTTTAACACTTGTTAAAACAAATTTACCTCACTATTGTTAAAAAAAATTGGCTCATCCTCCGCTAAGTGGTCTTTTATCTCTGGAGAGAGAGAGAGCTGTTTCTCTTTCTCTTCTGCCTGTAAAATCTCGGTTCCTAAACTCCTCGCGTGTGTTCGTGTCCTAAATTTTCCTGGCGTGAGAAGACAAACCCCAAGGTATATACCCCAGACAACGTAGCCACTTCAATTCTTCCTATCCATGAGCATGGAATGTTTTTCCATTTGTTTGTGTCCTTCCTGATTTCTTTCAGCAAGGGTTTGCAGTTCTCCTTATAAGATTCTTTCATCTCCCTAGTTAGCTGTATTCTTAGGTATTTTATTCTTTTTGTGCCAATTGTGAATGGGAGTTCGTTCCTGATTTGGCCCTTGGCTTGCCTGTTGTTAGTGTACAGAAATGCTAGCTATTTTTGCATATTGATTCTGTATCCTGAGACTTTGCTGAAGTAGTTTATCAGCTTCAGAAGCTTTTGGGCTGAGACCATGGAGTTTTCTAGATACAGAGTCATGTCATCTGCAAACAGAGATAGTTTGACTTTCTTTCCTCCTATTTGGATGCCCTTTATATCTTTCTCTTGCCTGATTGGCTGGGCCAGAACTTATAATGCTGTGTTGAAAAGGAGTGATGAAAGAGGGTATCTTTGTTTTGAGCTGGTTTTTAAGGGGAATGCTTCCATAGTTTGCCCCGTAAACAGGTTTTTAAAAGTATCTTTTGGTGTTCATCTCCTCAGGATATTATTCCATAAAAGTTGTTGATAATCCATCATCATACCTGAGAAAGCTTAATAGTAATTGTCTCTTCTTGCTCAGACTATCTGCAGCCCTTAAGTGCAAAAGGTATTTTGTTTTGTTTTGATTTTCCCTCTTTTCCTACACATCTCTGTCTTATTCTAAGTCTGGACCTTTAAGAAATTTTTCCTCTCTTTTAAATTTAATTTCCTTCTCTATAATCTCACCCTAGCTAATCCTTCAGGATTGATTAATGTCCATTTTGACCTATTTTTTTTTGAGTCAGTGTTAAGAGTTTTCATTTATGGTTTTTTCTTTGGCTAAAAATTCCTGATACTGGGTAACAACATCAAGAATGAACAACAAGGTTGGTTCAAAGTGAATGATGACCTGATCTTCTCAGAGCAGTTTAAAAGTGATCTCTTTTCTTTGAAAAAAGTGAGCCCTTTGGAGACTTTACAAATGCATTCCATGATCTTAGCAATAAGGTCATGTATTGTTGATTGTGAACATTCTTGTCCAATGAGGCTATAAAAAGAGTACTGTTACCACTTCAAATAAAAACTTAATGAGGCTTGAGTTTGCAAAAGAGGAAAACCAATGGTAACTCTTATAGAAGAGAATCGATTCCGTGGTGTGCCACATAGCCATATATGAAATTTGAAATGAGTTACTGTGAACTCATTGTGGCTCTTCCTGAAAACCCTCTAACTGTTATGGTTAAAACAGCTACATGAGTTTAAGATACTAAATAACCAAGACTTTTATATTCTAACCCTGCTTGTGCCCCAGGCTGGTCAGTTTAAAAAGGCCCAGTCTGATCAATCTATTGGAAACATTGTTGAAGAGGGCCATGACGTATGGGATTCTGAACACTAGTAACAGGATTGTCATAGACTTTCAAGGGAGCTAAGAAATTATTCCTAACTATTGTAAAAATAGCATCTTACAAACAGAGCACTTCATATTATACAGAGTGGTTCTCATGTTCTCCATAGCAAAACAAAGACTTTAAGAAATCTAACTAACAACTATATGCCCAATAAAACCAAGCATAATTAATCTAATTATGTAATTCCATAAGAAAAAATAAAACAGTAAAAAATTAGACTTAATGAAAATAATTATTGGTTCTACCATTTATTGTATGATCTAAAGCTTTCTAAATGCAGGTGATTGAATTATAATTAATAAAATGCATCTGCATGTTATATTTTGTTAGGTAGTTTTTTGGTTCAACTGGGGATTTTCTCCCCAACATTTACATGTATTTATAAAGTGTTAGCTCTATTCAGTAAATGCCAAGCATCTAATAAAAATAAAATCACTACAGTCACCTTTGAAGAAATATATTTAAAACATATTTAAATATGTTTTAAAATATTTAAGTCATGTTAATGATAACTTAGTAAGTTAATAAATGCCATTTATTGAGAGTTTACTTGTGTTAAACATGATCCTTATTTCCTTCAACAAAATAACATATGTGTTATTATTTTCTCTGCTTTACTGATGAGGAAACTGGGTTTCAGAGTGTCTACATGATTTGCCCAAGGTCACTCAATCAGTGACAAAATTCTAATGACAATTTTGCAAAGGCTGATGGGTAGCTAGCCCCTGAGCTACTTCATAGGAGCTCTCACTGCCCAACAGGCCAAAGACAGAGAGGGCTATGTTAGCAGCACGTGGAACACGGAGGGAAGGGCGGAGGAGACCTCTAAGATGAGGCTGATTGGAGAACCTAAGTTAAAAGTTGTAAAATGAACTTTGGTCAGGGATTGGGTGGGGGTATATGTCCCATGCTGGGGTGGCTTCACCTCTAAGGTGCAAATTACTTGGAGGTAGCAAACTGCTGAGGCAATTGGAGCCCAAGTTTCAAAAGCAGTCTCTGAAAGCTTCTCTCTCACTACCAGTCTTACCTCCAAGCAGGCTAAAGCCTACTCCTTGTTTGAAGATTAGTGGGATTTTTTATTATCCCACTTCTTGTTTGAAGATTAGCAGTTTATTTAAGAATGATGCTAGATAAATGAATAGCCAATGCATATGACCAGCCTAGACACTCCAGACAGATTTATATACACTGAAATGGACACATTGACCATCTTCAACACTTGAATTAAGTCCCAGCTTTCCTCCACAACTCCGATGCAGAACCCCCACATTTTCATGCCTGGACCACCCATGGTGAGTGCATGGAATAGGGTCAAGATGAGATTGCCTGGCATTCTCTGCAGTCCACCTTCTATCTTCTGCTTCTGTGTATGTTAAACTCCTGAGGTATGCTTCCACAAGGTTTAGTGGGGGTGACTGTCTTTCATGGTAACTATAGCATAAGAATACATCAGCATCTAGTGATTACATGGAAATCAGGCCATTTAATTTATCAGTTTAGATACTGATTGGTAATTACTCTGTATAAGATACTGATTTTTAGAATCATGTGCTTTCATGAACCCATATTTATTTAAATTTTAAGTAAATATTTATATTTCTATCATTTGAAATATTAAATACATGTCAATTATTTTGAGCTTAATAAACTGCATAAATGTGCTTATAAGAATTGAGTGTGTTCCTCAGTTTACTACGGAAACAGTTTTAGGCAGAATCTGCTTGTGCCTTTAGAAACTAGTATTTAATAAAAGCCACCTGTATATTGCTTTCTTAAGGAAATAATCTTACCTTACAGTTACAGAAGGCTGTATCTGACAAGAATGAGGTTTATCATTGTATTTATAAAGAAATGTACAAGTAAATTAATAATGTGTGTTAGTATTTTATTAATCAGACTTCAGATCTGCAAGAAAATTGATACTACTCTAGGTACAAGTGAGCATCACATATCCATCAGTTAGGCAAAATACAAACTTCATCTATTAGATGCTGGCCTAATCAGTTGAAAAGTAGAAATACATGCAATTAACACTTTACCTGCCCCACCGTTTACCCTAACAGTGAGCAAATCCTAAATCTCAGACCAAGCACTCTATTGGTCGAGCATGGGGATCCTGTGTTTTTCTCCATTCTTGCTCCCAGACGTTAATAACCTCTTGGATAAAAATAAAAGGGAAAAAGTATCGGAAGAGTCCAACGTATTTTAAAACCTGGAGTGCTCAAATGAAACTAAACGATACTTTGCAAACTGTAAATTGTCACAGAGGTGTAGATTATTATTTCCATTGCTAAATTATCCTAATTGAGCCTGGAAAAAAAGAGAGACAAGTAAATATAGTAAAATAATAATTATTTCTAAAGGCAATGATTCCACAGTATCAGCATAAAATTAAAGTCTGGACCAATTTGCTGGTAACTCTACTGTATGTACTGTAGGCAGAGAATCTTATCTGGAACAAGTAGATACTCAACTAGCATCTTGTAGATAGATCCTTATGAATGATAATGTTGTCACTAAAGGTTTTGTTTTACAAGACTTCACCCCCCTTGAGAGGCAATTGCGTTAAGATAGTATTGACATTTCTCCAGATAGTATTGAAAAGTCCACATCGATTACACAAGGCAATTGATCAGTAACAGCACCTTGCAAGTACCCACTATTTTGCCTTCTAGTAGAGTAGCGAGTTCTGTGCTGTCAGTGTGTCTGAATCGGGTATCAATAACAACAGTTTTGTGGTTTTAGAAGGACACATTCCAATATCTGAACCTCTGAGAGATGGAAAAGGATATATCTTACCCTTGTTAAGTCTTCTGATACTTGCTTAATCAGAAACATAACTCTCAGATACTAACTCTTAATATATGACCCAGCCTCACCCAACTTTTCAAGTGTTTCCTTTTTCCCGTTGTACAGTTTTATTGCATTTTAATGGTGATGAGTGATGTACTGTCATAAGAGAATATATTTTCATTCTGTGTCATATAAAACTCTGGCTCTAGTATCTAAATGTTAGACACATCTGTTAGTAGGCCAAAGATTGACCTTCTCTCTCTTTTTTCTTTTTGAACTTGAGATTTGACAAATTTTAAAACAAACATGTACTCAAAAGCACATTTATTATCATATTAATTTTTTCTTTTATTCATGTAGATAAAAGTACATACAAACATATGTACTTGTGCATACATGGTGCTGCTATGAACATATGTCATTGTGGAAGGAGAGGAGAAATCCGGGCTTTTCATTGTTAAGAGGACTCTTCTGCTGAATGGAACCTGACCGTCTTTGATCAATGTGGCTAAACCTTGTGAACTGACTCTTCTACTCCTGGTACTTACTTATATCATTTTATCCCACCAAAGAACATCCTAAACAGATTTTAGTAGAATCGCCTCCTTTCACTGTTAGTGGTGCCATTCCCACTCTGTCAGAGACAGAGCCACCTTATTAATCACATTCAGGACCACTACTACCAACAATCTGTCACTGCGGCCGAAGGCATGCATCATCCATGATAACTAAAAATTCACCCCAAGACCTGATGATTTGTCTTGCCACTGCATCCTGTAGCACAAAGCAACAGAAACCAGTGGTTATGCCTGTCCTTTCCATCTTTTATTCTTTCTTTATTTTTTAATTTTATTTTATTTTATTTTTGGTCATAGCTGAAAGCTTATTGAGTGTAAAAGACATTTTCCCTTTAAAAAATGCTTACTCGATGTTATCTCCTTCACGCTCTGGGTCGCGCTCATTTGGTGAAGGGTCATCACACGCTCCCTTTGTGCTAATGTCAGTGAGTCAACAGAGTGGATTGTGAATTTCAGTTTCTAACTGAATTTTGACAATCTGCTTTTGACTTTTCTTGCAATATTTAACCAGAAAATACGGATTGCAGCCTGTGTTTACCTGCCAAAGTGTCTCTTCCATTTTATTATAGTTTATTTTCCTTTATTTCTAAGATGAGTTCTACAAGAGCCATAGACAGGGAATAGAATTAGTGTGAGCCATTCAGATCCTATTAGCATAAGCAACCCCCAAAAGGTGATCATAAAAATATCAGTACAAGGCCAATGCTAATACTCTTGCGTGCAATAATTTATTGCAATCATAAAAATAAATAATACTTTTAATAATTACTGTTTATTGTATGCTTACATTTGGTCACGTACATGTTGAATATTTTAGTTTGATAATTTTATTTGCATTTTCTCATTTTATTTATGTTACAACCCTATATGGTGGATGCAATTTTTATCATTTTACAGATGAGGAAACTGAGACTATAATGGATTAGAGACTTTGGTCAAAAATACACAGCCCACAATAATAGACCCAGAATGGCATTCAGGTTTGTCTGCCACCAAAACTTGAGGTCACCAGCAACACTTTACAATAAATTGACTTAGAAACACAGTGAGGATTCTGCAAAAAATAAAATGTACTTTTAGTATCACACCTTTTATATCAAATAAGCAAATAATTTTAAAATATACTTTTATTTAATACTTTGCAAGGTAGCTCTTCAGATGTCTAGCCACCTCAAACATCTTCTCTGCCTTCCATATATCTGTAAGCAGATTAATAGACATATTTACATGATACTATCCTGCCCTCCATGCCTCTGGGCAAAGCTAACTAGTTTCAGGGCTTCCACTGGTGCCAACCTAACTGGACCAGCTGGATGAGCCCTCTCCAGATTTTGAGAATGGCATTCAGAGAAAACTAGTTAATCTTGTGTATTAGTCCATTTTCACACTACTATAAAGATACTACTTGAGACTGGGTAATTTGTAAAGAAAAAGAGGTTTAATTGACACAAAGTTCCACATGACCAGGGAGGCCTCAGGAAGCTTTACAATCACAGTGGAAGGCGAAGGGGAAGCAAAGCACATCTTTCGTGGCAGCGGGCGTGAGATAGCGAGAAGTGCCACACTTTAAAACTATCAGCTCTCATGAGAATTTGCTCACTATCATGAGAACGGCATGGGGAAAACTGCCCCCATGATCCAGTCACCTTGCACCAGGTCCCTCCTTCGACATGTGGGGATTACAGTTTGAAATGAGATTTGAGTGGAGACGCAGAGCGAAACTAACATCTTGAGTGCGGCTGATGGTGAAAGGCTGATGCAGTTTGGACACATAGATTAGCTATCTTTCATCATGAGGACTGACAGGCAAAGACCAGTTTGCCCAGACAAAAAAGTTGATGCAGACGAGAAAGAGTCTGGGTTTTCTAATTCCCAGTGGCAGCTCCTTTTGAGGCCATGCTGCATGCATCTTTGGGATTCTTTAGATACCTTGGTTTCAATAATGGATACTCAATTATCATACCCATGACCATTGCTCTTATTAATACTTTTTAAGTTAAATGAAAACTCTTCAAACTGAAAAAAGGTCAGCTAATGCATACATTTCTTTTTTTTTTTTTTTTCGAGGCCGAGCCTCACTCTGTTGCCCAGGCTGTAGTGCAGTGGCGTGATATTGGCTCACTGCAACCTCCACCTCCTGGGTTCAAGCAACTTTCTTGCCTCAGCCTCCTGAGTAGCTGGGATCACAGGTGACCATCACCACACCCCGCTAACTTTTGTACTTTTAGTAGAGACGGGGTTTCACCATATTGGCCAGGCTGGTCTCGAACTCCTGACCTTGTGATCCACCTGCCTCGCCTCGGCCTACTAAAGTGCTGGGATTACAAGCATGAGCCACCACACGCAGTCCATTTTCTCTTTCTCTCTTTCCTTCTTTCCTTCTGTCCTTCTGTCCTTCTTTCTTTCTTTCTTTCTTTCTTTCTTTCTTTTCTTTCTTTCTCTCTCTCTCTCTCTTTCTTTTTCTTTTTTTTTAATCAACTCAGATTACAATGCATGACATATGTGGACCAATATTAATGACTGTAAGGCAATCTGGGCTTCGAGCGTATAGATATCCTTGGTAGAATAGACAAAGCATCCTCTTGTATTATATACTGTATCAACTGGCAAGAACTGGGATGAGTTAATGTTTCCAAAAACAGAAAGCCACCTCTTCACCCCCAAAGACTTTGGCTGTCACTGGGTCACTCACTGTAACAGTTGAGGAGGTGATCTTGTGCTCTCTCCATCCTGAGGAGCAATGCTACACATTCAATGCCCCGTATCTTCCAAGAAATGATGGTGGCCTCGGGCTCTTAATGTTTTACACTTGTGTTATTTAGCTCTCTGCAGTCCCAAGGGATCAAATCTGAGACACCATGGTCTGCCATTCAAAATATGTGATTTCACTAGAAAAATAAATATTTTACACACAATTTCTACTAATCCCTTTTCATCTCTCAATTAAGAGGAAGGAATTGTCTTCTAAGAGAGTTGAAATAATGTTTTTCTTCCCAGTATCAGAAATTAATCTTTCCAGTAGATGTTAACCACCAGTCATTGTCTTTTGCTTGCATCATACTACTTGCCAGCACATGGATATATCATGTGTTTCTAGTCTCCTAAACCCAAAATTTCCCCACCACCAAGTTTTTATGGAACCAATAAAATCCTAATTAAGTCAGTTTCAAGACTTAGGTGAATTTCAGCACGGGCGAGATGACTTCTCTTTCATTCAGTCCTCCCTCATATATTCCCATGCCCAAAGCTCACTATTTGCATTTCCATTGAACAGCTGTGCAATATGTTTTATATCACAGGTAAGAACTCATGTGCCTATCTCCTGCACTAATTTAAGTTTTTTGATGCAGACTTTGTCAAACTCATTTTTAATTAATTATTAAAATGTCCAGTAAATAGGCAAATTTATATAATAGAAATATAGCAAAAATTGTTGTTTGTTGCGTGTAAATAAACCGAAGTATGGGTTCACATTTCCTTAACAGAAACCTTCTTTAGAGTGTTATAAGTTTAGAATATATATGTGTGTGTGCGTGCATGTGTGTGCATGTATTCTAAACTTATAACACACTCTATAGTGTGTATATATATGTGTGTGCATATATATATGAAAGGTATTATAGTGTACGTAACTGGGCTTCAGGCTGCCCTCGAGTTAAATACATTAATATTACAGGCTGTGGAGCATAACAATAGTCTTAGCAAATGGAATAGATAGAGAATATTAAGTTGTCCCAGTTTACTGTTTAACAGTTTTATGAAAAAGAAAAGAAATAAACAAAAGATAGCAAAACTTTTGGAGTTCAGCGAATTTTGGATTTCAGAATTACAGGTAAGGGACAGCAGATTTAGAATTCCATAAGGACTTTCTAAAAGAGTTAATGAAAGTGTACCCATAGTTATATTAGACCCTTTAAGATGAACTTTTTCAGTCCATAGATCTACTAAAATGATGGTTATCACGTGGCTCGGGCTGCCCTAGATGCTTTCAGGGCCAATGATAGTAGTGTGTTAATGCACACTCATAATTCTCCAGGTGTGCAAGGTAAATTACATACCCTAATATATATAATTTAGTGTTTATATTAATAATTAATATATTATTTAATTAGTAATTATATATAATTTAATAATAAATTAAATACCCTAATAATACCTAATATTTATCCAGTGCCTAATTCATGCTGGGTGCTGTTATGAAGTGCTTTACGTGTACTCACACATTTAATCCTTACAATAGCCGAATGAAATAGGCGTTATTTCCATATTTACCAAAATGGGAATTGAAGCAGAGAGAGGTTGAT
>NW_012109919.1:2793375-2795856 GCF_000951045.1 Mandrillus leucophaeus
GCTCATATTCTTCATGAATTTATTTTAATGTGACATTGAAAGTAAGCCACTGCATTGTGTGACACTTAGCAACAGTTCTTACATGTTTAAAATTTATTGATTAAGAAATAATACATCCTGAAATCAAGAGTAAGCCTGATGATTATACCAGTATATTTCCCCAGCAGGCCCTAGGACACTACTTGAGCCTACAGAATTCTTCACTGCCATTTGTCTTTCTCTCTTTATCCAAATTCATGAGGGCATCCCTATGGTAAATCCATGGTGGAAGAATCTGAATTCATTTTGGACCCCCTTGTTTAGACAATTCCACTTAGGATATGCACAGGACTCTTCATATGAGGTCCCAGAGACAAGGTGATTCCTATCCTGTGGGAAGTGGACATTTGTATTCAACCAGTGGATGTTGAAAGGAACCCAGGAAGCAGCCAGGTCATTCCCTGGATGTCATGGAAGGAATCAGCGTCATGTGCAAGGTGTGTAATTCTAGCTCCAGTGTTCAAACCACTACACTCACCTGTTTGTTAGACATGAGACAATTTGCAATGTCTTTAGAAACTGAGTTTGTTGCCAAATACGAAAGTTTTAGCTTATATAGCAGGTAAGAATTTCTAAACCAAATTTCTAGTGTGGAAAATGTGATTTTTAAAATTGTCTTTAAATCCAGTTAAGTATGTTTCAGAGTCCCTTCACATTCCGCTGGTGGGAAATTCAACCTCAGCGGGGACTGGTTCTCCTCAATGTTCCAGGATGTTGCAAAGGTCCCGCTGTCTTAGAACACGTGGGGTATTTCTTCATTTCTTCCACCCAGGTATTTTCCCAGTATAATGCCAAAGTATGAGAATTCTTCCCACAACAAAAAAGAGTTGCCCAGCTCTCTTCTCCCTTCCTGAAGCCCTCCAAGGAATGCTCCATCTCCTCTCTTTCTTTGAACCATCTAACTTAATATCTTCAATCAGTAGAGATTTTCTGAAAGATTGGGAAATTCCATTGACTGTATGCATCTACTAAGCATCAAAGGAGCACAAATTCTGGCTATTTGATTTAAATAGGGAAAGAGGAAAAATAATAATTGCTAGCACATCCATCACTGAGCCCCAGGCACCATTTGTAACACTTTACACATGTTTAATTGATATGGCAGCAATATTGTGAAAAATACCACCTTCTGTATTTTCACAGATGAGAAACTGAGGCACAAATTCATTCATTAAGATGCCTAAGTCCACCCAGACAATTAAGTGGTGGAGCCAGGATTCTAACCCAGGCTGCCTGGCACCCAAGTCTATATGGTCTTAAATTTTATACTGTTATCATAATACAATAAATTATCTTGCCATGCTTGCAGTCCTAAACCACTGCGGAGGAATTTTTAATTTGATATGAAATTTAAGAGGCATAGATATATTTATTAGCAAAATTATAATAATATAAAAACTGGATTTTAATATATACTGTATATAAAAAGACAAGCTAGACCCTAAAGAACGTCAAAGCTAAAAGAGATTAGACTGCATAGCATAAACAAAACTAAATTACACGGAATGAATTTCTAGTATTGTCAATTAGTGCTGTGCTGTAATTTTTTCTGAATTTTGTTTTCTCATGTTTACAATGAGCAAAGTACTATATAACTTGTAGAATGTCTGTTGCATGAATAAAAATTACAATAAGACAATTTTGTGGCATATTATGTAAATTCTCAAGCACAACATTTTTGTTTAATTTAGGCATTTTATATATTTTTAAAGGGAATAACATTTGTAAAATACAATACCAAGCAGGCATTAAAAATCATCTGTTCTCTTGAGGCAGAGAGGAGAAGGTTGCAGTCAGCCGTGATCATGCCATAGCACTCCAACCTGGGTGACAGAGGGAGACCTCGTCTTGAAAAAACAAAAACAAAACAAAAACAAACTTTTCAGAGACTAGTAAATTAAGAATTGTTAAATAAAAGGTACTTATAATCCCTATTTTGTTAAAAAATAGTTTTGTATACTGTATATATTGTTGAATACCCCAGCCAACGGTCACCAGAAATCCATCTGCAGTTTAAGTTAGGTTTATAAACTTTCTGTAGTAAGGGGAAGCACACCCAAGGTATATCTCAGCAAGAGGCTTTTGGGACAGACTTGTAGGATTCAAACTTCTGCTGGGTGTTTTTGGTGAGGGGTTTAAGGAAGTGAGAGGTTAACAATAATTGTAGGTGCTTTCTTGAGAGTGGCAGTTGGAGATTGGATATTTTAAAGATTTTTATCTCAAAGAAGAAATGAAGCAGAGCTAGAGTTGTCATTGATGTGCTAATTACTGACCTTGGCCAACAGAGGAAGATGTTTGGTTATTTTTGTGGTTGTGTGACACCGTTGTCTCTGCCTTCTAGTCAGGAATGATTCCAGTGTGGCCTTGGGTTCATCATATTTTACCACAGTCACAGAGTGAGCTCATATAATTATTTGGGACATTCTGTGAAAATGTTTATGT
>NW_012109919.1:2797296-2800197 GCF_000951045.1 Mandrillus leucophaeus
GACTTGTCCAAGTTCTCACAGCTAAAAATAATGGAGGCCAATTTTTGATTCGGACAGAATGATCTAGAGTCCTCTGAGTTCCCCCATCTTAACAGTTACACAGTGTAGAAGTCTCCTCAACTGAACTGCTTAACTGTCTTCGACATAAAATGCTAGATTCAGTCTTAGATATTTCATTTTAAACCTTGTTGCTCTCTGAATTATAACTCCAAATTTATAGACTTATGTTTATTTGATTTACTGATAATTTCAAAATTGCTGAGAGACACCTAGACTTAGGAAATGGAAATGTAACTTGTTGAAATGCACAAATTACTCTTTAAATATACTTAATAAAATAGGTACACCAAATTAAACAAGTTTTTAGGATGGTGACTTATAGCCCATTTAATTTTATTTATTAGAAACAACCCATCTCACTCCAAAAAGAAATTGACATGTTCACATTTCAACTTTTTTTTTCATAACGAATAAGAAAAAAACATGATAATATCTCACCTGAGAGTATTTAGTATATTCGTTTCCTAGGACTGCTATAATAAAGTACCACAAACTTGGTGGCCTAAAATAACAGAATTGTTTTCTCTCATACTTCTGGGGCCAGAAGTTCAAGATCAAGGTGTGGGCAGGGATGATCTCATCAGCAGGCTCTGAGGGGAATTAACTCCCCGGCGCTCCTCAGCCTGCATCTCCGTCTGCGTCCATCTCACGGAGCACCTGCTTCTCGGTGAAGCAGAGTATACAGCTCATCAAAATCCTCCAATTTTAACAATTGTTGTACTTTGTATCCTTCAAAATATTTTCTTTTAATAGAGTCGCTATTTTTCAGAATGTATAGACCTTATAAAGAAAAATATTCTTCAAATATGCAAGGATTCACTGAAATACCTTTTCTCCCCCAAATCATTTCCCTTGAGTAAAACAAGGAAGGGGCTAAGCACGGTGGCTCATGCCTATAATCCCAATGCTTTGGGAGGCCGAGGTGGGAGGATCTCACATGAGGCCAGGAGTTTGAGACCAGGCTGGGCAATATAGAGAGACCCTGTCTCTAAAAAATTTTAAAAAATTAACTGTGCTTGATGGTGCTTGCCTGTAGTCTCAGCTACTTGGGAGGCTGAAGTGGGAGGATTGCTTGAACCCCAGGATTTGAGGCTGCTGTGAGCTATGATCGGGGAACTGCACTCCAGTCTGGGTGACAGAGTGAGTGAGACTCCATATCTAAAATAAATAAATAAATAAAATTTTAAAAGCTCTGGTTAAAAAAGGGGAACATATGTATTTGGAGTGGAGGCACTGTTGCAACAAAAATGCCATATTAACAACTGCAGTGTTAGTGCCTCCGCTCCATCAGAACTGAGACTCCCTGGACCAGCATGCACCTGAGACCCTCGGTCCTGGATCTGGAGATTGGAAGTGGAGTAGTGTGGGCTTTTGAGGCCAGAGGCCAAGCTTTATTGGCAACAAAATGAATTAACCATAACAATAATCATGATGGTACAATTTACTACCATCCGTTGAAATGAAACTCTTTTTACATGTTTTTGCTTGACTTTGTCTTTAATAGGTGATATAAAAATCTCACAAATGATGTTTTACAGGGAGTGACAAGTATAAAAGTCTTTGATTTCACTGCTTTTAGTTCTCTGAACTACATTTTTTTCTTTTTTCTTTTTTTTTTGAGATGGAGTCTCACACTGTTGTCCAGGCTGTAGTGCAGTGGCACAATCTCGGCTCATTGTAAGCTCCACCTCCCAGGTTCACGCCATTCTCCTGCCTCAGCCTCCCGCGTAGCTGGTACTACAGGCGCCCGCCACCTCGCCCGGCTAATTTTTGTATTTTTAGTAGAGACAGGGTTTCACCTTGTTAGCCAAGATGGTCTCGATCTCCTGACCTCGTGATCTGCCCACCCTGGCCTCCCAATGAACTGAATTTAATGGGCACCACTTCATGGGCAGATTCACTTTGGAGTAAATACATAGGTGTTATCCTGTTATTATTTCCTCAGGCTCATATTCTTCATGAATTTATTTTAATGTGACATTGAAAGTAAGCCACTGCATTGTGTGACACTTAGCAACAGTTCTTACATGTTTAAAATTTATTGATTAAGAAATAATACATCCTGAAATCAAGAGTAAGCCTGATGATTATACCAGTATATTTCCCCAGCAGGCCCTAGGACACTACTTGAGCCTACAGAATTCTTCACTGCCATTTGTCTTTCTCTCTTTATCCAAATTCATGAGGGCATCCCTATGGTAAATCCATGGTGGAAGAATCTGAATTCATTTTGGACCCCCTTGTTTAGACAATTCCACTTAGGATATGCACAGGACTCTTCATATGAGGTCCCAGAGACAAGGTGATTCCTATCCTGTGGGAAGTGGACATTTGTATTCAACCAGTGGATGTTGAAAGGAACCCAGGAAGCAGCCAGGTCATTCCCTGGATGTCATGGAAGGAATCAGCGTCATGTGCAAGGTGTGTAATTCTAGCTCCAGTGTTCAAACCACTACACTCACCTGTTTGTTAGACATGAGACAATTTGCAATGTCTTTAGAAACTGAGTTTGTTGCCAAATACGAAAGTTTTAGCTTATATAGCAGGTAAGAATTTCTAAACCAAATTTCTAGTGTGGAAAATGTGATTTTTAAAATTGTCTTTAAATCCAGTTAAGTATGTTTCAGAGTCCCTTCACATTCCGCTGGTGGGAAATTCAACCTCAGCGGGGACTGGTTCTCCTCAATGTTCCAGGATGTTGCAAAGGTCCCGCTGTCTTAGAACACGTGGGGTATTTCTTCATTTCTTCCACCCAGGTATTTTCCCAGTATAATGCCAAAGTATGAGAATTCTTCCCACAACAAAAAAGAGTTGCCCAGCTCTCTTCTCCCTTCCTGAAGC